>NC_048227.1:18431432-18485346 GCF_002007445.2 Ailuropoda melanoleuca | reverse complement strand
GTCTATCCCATTCCCCCACCCCCCTCCCCTCTGAAGTCCTCAGTTTGTTTCTCATAGTCCATAGTCTCTCATGTTTCATTCCCCTATGAATGAGGAGCGTGGAGAAAACATGTATCTCAAACGTCTACTGTGGAACAAGAGGCCAAGTGCTTGCATTTTTATCTCACTGAGTCTCACAGATGCACTATTGGATTGGGGCAAATATTACATTTTTAGAGGAGGAAACTGGGACTCAAAGGTTAAGTCAAGCATCTAAGTTCACACCAGCAGCTTGAGATTTGGGATCTTTCACAAAGTATCATAGGACAGGTGTAACTGAGTCTCACAGATGCACTATTGGATTGGGGCAAATATTACATTTTTAGAGGAGGAAACTGGGACTCAAAGGTTAAGTCAAGCATCTAAGTTCACACCAGCAGCTTGAGATTTGGGATCTTTCACAAAGTATCGTAGGACAGGTGTATGTCCCCCACACCATTGATTTTAGATTCGGCTATGGGACTTGTGGTGCCCAAGGAGATATTCAGATATGATAAAAAGAACGCCCCAAGGATGCCCATGTGTTTTGGCCCGGCTCCCCTGTTCTAGTAACATGCCATGCAAACATGTGGCAAAGATTCTCTCTTTAACCAAACTCTACTGGGGCTCCCCTGAACTTTTTAGCTTAGGCTTCAACTTTTGGATACCTGGGTTCATCTCTGGATTGTCCAACCTTAGCCAGAATCCCTCCTCCTCATCTGACCGTCTTGGATATCTAGCTAGTCCTTCTCCCACCAGCCCCCAGTGATGTCTGATCACCCTGGCCTGCCTTCGCCAGGAATCCTGATAGGCTGGCTTAGCCAGAATCTCCTTCCCTCAACCCTTACCCTTAATGTTTCCGCTTGGTACTTTTCCATCCACTGACAACTCCCCTGCTCCTTGGCTATAAATCCCTTCTTCCTTGCTGTATTTGGGGTGGAGCCCAATCTGTCTCCACCACTGCCAGACTCCATCACAATGGCGTCCCTTTGAAGAAAATCAGCCTTACCATCTTCGGCAAGGACATGAATGTTCTTTTTCTTTGACATGTGCCCCTGGGGGCTGCTGGTGTGAGGAGAACAGGATTCCTGGAACAGACTGAGCTCCACCCCTACCTAACTGACTTGCAGCTTGAAACAGAGCTACCCAGCTGGACCCAGTCTCGGTCGGGTATGCCATAGACTGGGAAGCCACTGAGATTTGGAGATTTGTTTTCTAAACAGTGGCAGATGATTGTTACAGCTAGGTGGTTACATTTCCCAGATTTCAACCCATAAGATTTGAATGCATGAGTTCCTGCCACCTGCACTCACCCCTGGATCATGGCAAGCTCCACCTGTCAGAGAATGTTAAGTCTGCAGGCTTTGCGGACCAGAGGAGCTGGAAACTTGCAGAGGGAGTGAGGGCCTCTAGGGAAGTTTTACAGCACAGCTTTGGGATAGGAAACAAGGTTTTCAATATTTATTTTCTGGAAAAAATCCAAAAGTCTGTCTTCTCCTCCTCCTCCTCCTTCCTTCTCCTCCTCTTCTTCACTATTCTATTTTCCCAGTTTGATTAATTTCTATTAAGCTACGTTCCAGTGAGCTAATTACTTCATCTGCTACATCCATTCCACTGGTAGGCCGGTTCTGAGAATTATTCATCTCCGACAATGTGTTTTTCATTTCATTTCATCCTTGTATAGTTTCCATCTCTGCCAGAATCTCTCATCTGTTTAGTCATGTCGTCTTTCTTGTAGATTCTCTAATACACTAATTTTAGATTTAAAGTCCTATCTGATCATGACAATACCTGCACCATCTCTGAGTCTGGTTTTGTTGACTATTTTATCTTTTGATAGGGGCCCTTTTGTTCCTTAGCTTTTTTTTTTTTTTTTAACATGTCTCAATTTTTTTTTATTGAATGCCGAATACTGTGTGTAAAAGAACAAGGAAGACTGAGGTGAATTGTATTGCTATCTGGAAATGGGCATGCCTCTTCTGCCATCGGGTCTATCGTATTGAATATGGAGTCAATCTCATCTAGAGCTGAACTAGGTTTAATTTTATCATCGCTGTTATTGCTATGATTCACTTCGGGGTAACATAATCTTCAAATTCCTTTAGAAGCCACTACCTCCTGCTTAATTCGAGGCCTAGAGTTCTGAAGGTTTTTCCTCAGTATCCCTCTGCACCCTGAGCAGGACCTCCCAACCTGCTCCAAAGAAGGAGTCCTGCCCAACACCCAGAAGTTGACTTTTATTGCTCACACAAGACTAATGAGGGGGCGGTGAGTTTCTCAGATACGCTCTAGCCTTTGCCTTAGGTAGATCTGTGCACCTGATCTTCCGGGGTGGGCTTTCTCACCATTCCTACCCATCCCCCCTGTGACACTCGGTCTTTGCCAGGTCGGGTCTAGAGCACAGGCAGGCTGTCCTCCACACCTCTATTCCATTGCAGCCAAACTCTATAGAGCAGGGTTTCTGCTACTGCACGAGCAGCAGATGGTTTGTGTCTAGTGTTTATGCAGTATGGAGGGGGGTAGAGTTTTTAATCCCTCTCCCAGTGGCGTTTGATAGCTTCCCAATGTCAAGGCAGAACCAGGTGACTGGTAGATTTTGCTATGTCTTTCCCAGCGGCACGCAACTTTGGTCTGGTGTCCGAAGGATGGTCAGGACTGGGGTCTGGGATGGTTCTTGCCCCTCCTGTGGTGGAAGATAGCTTTTGCTTTGTATCCGTGGAAAGTGTACAGTATGATGGCCTTCACGGCTGTCTCAAGTGCCAAGTGATCACCATCTTGTATGCCATCTTGAGGGCCTGAGATGTAGGTGGATTCCTCAGGTGTCTGGTTCCACCCTCAGACCTTGGAAGGCTCTGTAGGCTTGAGACACTGAGGGGGTCCTAGTGAGTAACCATTGGAGGTCCATGGAACAAATCCCACCAGTGGATACAGGATTCCTTCAGGTTAAGAGAATGCCCAAGGATTCTAAATTGTTATGCTCACTCTGACTTGGGCCTTAAGAACTTTCAAAATTTTTATTATTTTAGTCTTACTCTTGTAAGAGTGTGACCATCCCTTCCTGCCACACTCTGCCAAAGATGTAACCATTAGTGGGTCTCGTCTCCCTTCAGGGGAGGTTGGTTTTTGGAATATTTTTCGTACAGTTTTCTTGTAACCTTAGCTCTCTGTTGGGCTCCCAAAAAAATAGGATTATATAGATTATCTGGCTTTTTCTCATTGTTAGCATAGGAATGACATTCTCTTGCAGCTTTTAGCTTAGTCTTAGGGGACTACAGACCCGTTCTTAATATTGTCTCGAGCTCATACAAATGTTACACCTTCTCTGGGCATTTTGTTTTCATTGGCTCTTTGATACAGACGTTGTTTTCTCCTCTGATTTGTCTCCAAACCATTAACCTAGTTGAGTGTGTACAAGAGACTTTCCTGAAGGTCTGAGAAGAAGGTAGAAGGTACTTTGCAGAGAGACAAATAACTGAAATCTTAGCATCATCAAACCCTAGTCTAAAGTGTGCTGTCGTTACTTTGTGATTTCCAGGGATTTCTATCACTGACACTTTTAAATATCAAATTAAGAATTCTGCCATGTTTGTTCAGCCTTGAGCTACAAACCCCACCTGCAGACTCTCCCAGTTCCTTGCTCTCCCATATTCTGGATCCCTTCATTTTTTAATTTAATTTAATTCTTTTCTTTTCTTTTTCCTTTTTTTATTATGTTAGTCACCATACAGTATAACATTGGTTTTTGATGTAGTGTTCCATGATTCATTGTTTGTGTATAAAATTATTTGCAGAAAAAAAATTACTATGCAAATAATTTTATTTTTTTAAAGAATTTATTTATTTATTTATTTTGTCAGAGAGAGCGGGCACATAAGCAGGGGGAGCAGCAGGCAGAGGCAGAAGGAGAAGTAGGCTTTCTGCTGGGCAAGGAGCCTGATGTGGAACTCGATCCCAGGACCTTGGGATCATGACCTGAGCTGAAGGCAGACGCTTAATCAACTGTACCACCCAGGCTCCCCAGATCCCCTCATTTTAACAGTGGTATCTGGGTCACGAATCTTGGGGTGTAAACAACACAGCTCAGTCCATCTTTGATCAAAGTAGGAGTTTACTGGTGGCTCAGGAATTGAGTACATTTGAAGATGGAACAGCTGGGCCCAAAAATGTCTGCGCTTAACAAGTCTTTCTGATTCCTGGATCCGCTTTCCTCTCTACTGGCTTTGTTCTCAAGTGGGCTTTCTTTAGGTGCAGGCAGACAGCCACTTCTGACTTTAGACTCAGGTTCTCCCTGACATAGCGATTGCAGGGAAGAGGGATACCTCCATTACTCCCAGCTCAGGCAATGTCTAGGGTTACACACCTTACGAGCTCAGGGCTCCGTCACCTGCCCATTCCCGGAGCCAGCAGAAAGGTTCAGCACCTCTCAGATCACAAGCACGGAGAATGGAGAAAGGGTTAGTTTCCCGGAAGGGAGACATTTGGAGAAGACACAGCAAGTTTCAGATATTATTGCAATCAAGTCTCTTCTCTGCGATGCAGCCAGTGAAAAGCAGTCATTACTCACCAACCATCATGAACAGCTTTAGAAATTATGAATTATTTTAGTGCTCTACTTAACCTGGCTTTCTGGGTGTAGGGGCGTATCAAAATCCAGGTCCGTCCATGGGATCATAGCACACATGGGAATATCATTCTGCAGGTGGTGTCTGGGGCTGAGGCTGTCCAGGAGAACTGTGACCTTGGGCGTGGGATATTTGCTGGTCATCAGCTCCTCTCCTGGCTGCCCAGTCTGGACCTCGTGCACCGTGTCTATTCACCACCGTCACCTGCGTGGGCACACAATTTTCTCCTGTCTTCCCTACACTCAGGCGACCTCTGAGCTGATGCTTTGGGAAGAAATCCTTCACAGCCCCCAGATGGTGTCTGAACTCTGATTAGGAGCCAAGTGACCTCAATTTCACAAGCCTTTGATGGGACCAAGCAAATGCTCCTTGTTCAGCACAAACAGCCCTTGATACGGGAGGGCTGGCTGGGGGCTGGTAGCCTTGGAACGGGGGAGCAGTAAAGGAACAGCATTTGGGGGCTTGGAAATTCAGTCTTAATGGGTTTTCAAGTCAAAAATTGGTCTTCCAAAGCCTTTAAACAGGGTGACCACTCATGGTTCAACTCCAGGAGTGACCGTGGCCCCTGGAGTTGTACAACATGGGGTACTGCCTTTAGAGACCCCCGTGTCTGCCCCAGTATTGTCATGGGACAAGTGACTCACTACACGCTTCCCCCGAGGACTATGCAAGAAATCAAGGTCAAGGGGTGCCTGGGTGGCACAGTGGTTAAGCGTCTGCCTTCAGCTCAGGGCGTGATCCCGGCATTATGGGATCGAGCCCCACATCAGGCTCCTCTGCTATGAGCCTGCTTCTTCCTCTCCCACTCCCCCTTCTTGTGTTCCCTCTCTTGCTGGCTGTCTCTGTCTCTGCCGAATAAATAAATAAAATCTTTAAAAAAAAAAAAAGAAATCAAGGTCAAAAGCAGAGGTCCAGGATGGGCAAGATCTCTCAAAGACAGAGGGAGTATTTGAGGAACTGGACGTCTTTGCTTTGGAGGGGAGAGGCTCAGAGGGAGCCAGTTCTGAGTTCAGATAGTGGAAAGATCATTCCAGAAAGGCAGTGTGATAGGTTTTGAATTATACCAGGGGCTGGAAATAGGAACACGGCAGTGTGAGGAACAGGGGTCAGATTTTGATTCAAAAGTATACTTAGTTATACAGGGGACCCAGGGGGTTCCACTGGGGGATGGGCTGCCTGTTACACACTCTCCCCAGCCTGTGGGCCTTTGCAGAAGATCTTCACCCTCAGGAAACCCTTTCAACTCCTGACCCAACTTTCTGTGTCAACCCCTTTACTTGTTCTTATTTTTCAAACCCATTTGAGGAATTGTTTTCCCTGGGAAATTTCCATCAAACATCTGTCTTCTGCTCCCTACTCAGATATGAGCACCTCATCGTCTGTGCTATTTGTGATTCCTCCATCTTTTCCACTACCCTTAACATCACCATCACCATCATCATCATCTTCTTCAGAAAAGTTTATCATTACTAAGCTCATTATAATTATTATTACATTTAATAATGTTGCGTGTTATAATTACAATTATTAATATTAAATAATACAATTATGAGTGAGGCCCTTCACATGAATATCACTGGGACCCATGGCTTTGTGTGCCTACAAGGTGAATATTGTCTCTGTGCCCCCTGCTGCCCCCCTCTGCCCCTGAATGAGGAAACTGAGATGTGGAAATGTGGATTAACTTGCCACGGGCACCTAGTGCGCGGGTGGGGAAGCCCAGAAGTGAACTGGGGTCTTTCTGATGCACTTACCACGTGGTTGTGTGAGTGTCCGTTCTCACGCTGTCCTCCCTGTCTCTGCTATGACCTGCTTAGTGGAGGACAAGGCATGGAGGAGGATTCTACAGACCTTAACCAACTTTTGCTGCTAACTGAATACACCAAATGACCAGGAAAGGGGTGTTGTGTGTCCATTATTTAAGGGAACAAAGCGCCAAGAAGAGGGGGACATGAGATGATCCCCAAACTCAGAATAAACGGCTCAGGCCCTAATGAGCTTCCAGTGACCATACCAGGGGACATGCCAGCGACCAGACAACACAGGGCAGGAACAATGGCCTGGGTCTCTGTGAGCTTCTAGAAACTTAGTCCCTTCCCTACCCTTGTCACTCTTTTGCTCCTGGCTTGTCTCCACACAGGAATAAGAGACAATATAAAACGAGGGGGAAGAAAAGAAGCCTGGGAGCAGGCTTGACCTTCAGGAGGTGAAGGGGTGATCGAGGGATGGAGCAGGGAGGATGCAGTCTGAAGTCACAGGGCTGACTGGAAGGGGCAGGAAGGCGGGGGACTGGAAACGCAGGGCTCCGTGCAGGCACAGGTGGTCGTGGTAAAGAGCACAGATGTGGGAGTCCGAGAGGTCACAGCTTAAATTTATGCCCCGCCGCATCAAACATAATTCCTCTGCTGCCCTGAACTTGAGCACCCTCATCCTTAGCATGGAGTCACGATAGCCCTGCTTGCAGAATGCCAGAAGCAGGTTAAATGAGTTAATATCATAGGGCCCTTCGCGCAGTACATGGCAGGTGGTAAGCTCTTACTTCTACTGTAATTGCTGTTTTAGTCATGAGGACCAGAGGCTGTGCCTCCTGCTGACTTCTGACTTCTGGTTAGGAAGAGGGCACCCCTACGAGGCATAGGAAGAGGCAGTGTGCAGAGGGGCCATCATATGGACTCCCAGTTCTAAGGGGTGGTTTGGAGGAAAAGGGCTCAGATAGGAGGGGCTATGACAGAATGACCATGACCTTGAGTAGGACGATCACCAGCATTACCCTCCAGATGGCAGCCCCAGGTCCAGACAGAAGGCAGAAATCAGGGGGAGATACCCCTACTCCATCCACCAGTCAAGGCCAGATACTTGAAAGATATTATCAAGAAGCTAGCAACAGAACCGAACTGGGAGAAAATATGTCCAGGAAAGGGGGCTTGGGATCTTGAGGGTCAAATCTGAGCTGCAAGGGGCAAGGGGAGAGTCCATGGATGGTGGAGGACAGGGGAAGGGTGTCCACCCTGGGGGTAGTGATGAACTGCGCGGAATCCCAGTTGTGCCACTTGCTAGCTGAATGACCTTGGGCAAGTTATTTAACCTCTCTGGGCTTTGGCGTCACCATCCATAAGATGGGAATGAAGGCAATAACACCACGTAAGATTTAGGGTCGTGTGAAGATTCAAGGAGTAGATAAGCATTTAAGCGTCTGGCACACAGTCCATGGTCAGGGTCAGCCCCTGCTGTGATTTGATGAACTCTGACTCTAGGATTTTTAGGTTAGTATCAAAGGGAGTTCATCCCTGTTCACCAGGGTAGGAAAGCAGAAGGGATGGGGGAGCAGGAGCCCTAGCTGAGAGCTGGGTAGAGATGGGGGGGTGCCTGGAATGGGCTGGTAGGTACAAAAGGTGGTGAGAAGCCAGGCAGAGCTGAGAAGAGGGGATCCCTATCTGTGCCATGGCTTGAATCTTGGGGAACAATACTGTAGAATTCAAATGTCCTTCAACACACATATAATCTCCAGAATTGTGCATTGATCTTACTTACTCTTTCATAAATATCCTTACATGGGTCTGCAGTGTGTCAGGCCCTATGTACTAGGTACTACTGGCCAAGACAGACATCCCTACCTCATGGAACTTATGGTCCAATCAGAGGGAAGGGGGAATCTTAGCACTGAGTAGGTGTGAGTGAGGAAGTTTGGAGTGTCTGGAAAGCAGAGTATGAAACAGGTGAAGGAAATGTCATGTGCAAAGGGCCTGTGGTGTGAGGGAGCACATTAAAGAGGTGAGGGTACTAGTGCCAGAAGAAGAGGAACTGATTGCTGGGCTCCAAAAGAGTAGGTACCCATGATACTTAGTTACTGATGAGATAACTGAGGTCAGAGGTTAACATGAATGTCAAGGTCAATCATCAAGAAATGGCAAAGCTGGACTTCAAACTCAGGTATCCTGAAATCCTTGCTGTTGCTCGTCACTCCCTGGACCTGCTCAGGTATACCCACGGTAAGTAGGCACTGCCAGCCTCCCTGGATTGGCCCAAGGCATGGGTGTCCCCTAGCTGCCCACACATTATCCCTCCTGCCTAGGGAGGCTATTTGGGTGGGAGACTGGGCAGCCATGGGAGACCTCTGCTTTATGGGTCCTTGCCGGAGTCTTTTACCTCCGTCTTGGAAATGCAATATTGAAAATCAATGCGGAGAAAGCATCTGAAAGGGGAACTAAATCAAATATCCCAATACAGAGGAGTTAATCATCCAAAATTAACCTTATAACGTCTAGTATCAAACTGATCTATAAAGAAAATCAATGAGAGCGAATCAAACCCCCAAGCCTCACGTCCCACCCCAGCTGCGGCTGTGACCAGAGTGTGGCAATTGGGCTCTATTACCTGGAAACTATCCCTCAGCGGTTGATATATTTAGCCACGGGCTTTCAATGGATAGTTTTCATATACATTTCTCCTCCTGCATTTGCTTAACTGCCATTCTTAGAGCCTTAAATAAGATGTACTTAGCTGAAAATTGTCCTTCACCGAGGAGACACGCTGTTCCCACTGAGATAGAAAATCCAGCATTGTATATTTTCGTGCTCGGAGGAAAGCAGGGTGCTCATCAGGAAACAGCTACTTCTCGGTTCCAAAGCAGCCCAGGGCAATTTGTGGGGCCAGGAGGGTGCCCTGAGAGGCAGAGTAAAGGTTGAACAGAGGGGGACCTCTAGAGGCAGATCCAGGAAGGTAGTTCGGCCCAGCCAGGCTCAGGGACGGTCAGGGGGCATTGGCCATGTGGTCTGGCCACATGAGGGAGGATGTCAGGAGTGGCTGGGACAGGGGCTTGGGCAGCTAAACCACGATCTCTCCAAATGCTTCAAGCTATTTTTTCAGTCAGCACAATGGGAGTGATTTTACTGGACAAAAACACTGTGATGGGGTGAACGTCGTCTATCCTTCGCAGTAGATATAAGCCCCATGAGAGCAGAAGCCTACCTGTAGTGTTCACTATGAAACTTCTGGCACCCAGAATGATACCTAGCACACAGCGGGCATTCTCTCTCTGTGTGTGTGTAGATGAACTAAAGAACGGAAATAGTTCAGCAAGTTCAACACCTGCTTTCAAGCAAAATCTCATAGAGAACAAATGGTAGTGAGCTGGCATTGATGAGAGCAATATGAACAGTACAGCTAAGTAACTGACCTCAGGTAACACAGCTTAGAACTAATGGCACTGGAATTTGAACTCAGGCCTTGGGCTCTAAGCCACTGCCCTATCCTGCCCTTTGAGAGCAAGCTTGCTGAGTGAGGGCCGTGAGTGATGGCGGAGATGGATAAAAATGTTCAGAGCGAATAGTGACATCCGCAAAATGGCGGCATAGGCAGCACCAAGCTCCCATCGTCCAGCATGGACCTCAAAAACCTAGCACACAGCTTCAAAGCCAACCTTGTCGGGACTCTGGTAAACTGTCCAAAGCAACCAGGTGAACGCTGGCTCAAGAGAAAATCAACTGAAAGGGGGTAGGAAAGTTTGGGGTGTTTTTTATCTGCTTATGTCCCATCCCCTGAGAAATGACCATGCCTTCGCCCTACAAGGGTACTCGTAACATTGTTACACACCAGCACCCTAATATTCAATGTGGGAGCAGAGGGAAACTCACAGAGTGGGAGCAGTGGGCGGGCCTTATTCCTTCAGTTTCTCTTTCTTGAGGACCTTGACCATCACCTTTGCTCCCCACGTCCAGGGAGCCTTAGTTTCTCTTTCATCATGCAGCTCTAAGCATCAGCAGGGACCCTTCCCTGCAGAGCAGCTGGGATCATGCTTAAACTACATCATGTGTCATCTTACCAATGGGTAAACTGAGGCAAAAGGTTCAGTGACATTTCCACGGTCCCACAGCTACTAAGTGTTGAATCCAGGATTGAAACACAGGTCTCTCTGAGTTCAGAACCAATGTTCTTTCCCACAAAGTTTAGTGGCTCCCTTATAAACATTGAGAATCAGTGCTTTGTGCAAGTATATTGTGTCTGCATATAAATTGAGCATTTTCCAAGAAAATTGAAGCCTGCTTAACATGAGAACATTTATTTATGGAGCCAAGAGTGAGACAGAGAGAGTTTCCAGAGTGGCATTTCTTACTTCCCTGCATTCATCCTTTTTTCTTTCTGTGATGATAAAAAATGATTAAATTTTTACAGAAAAAAAAATTTTCAAAAACTTCCCACAAAAATCTGATTTTGTCAAAACAACAGCAACAGCAGGAATTCTCAGCCTTGTAGACCTATGGGGTGGGGTTGGCTGCCTTGGGACCAGACAGACCTGGGCTTGACAACCAGCTCCCACATTTCTGACTCAGAACATGTTTCTGAAACTTCGGGGCCTGGGCTTTCTCATCTCATCTTATTCATTCATTCATTCATTCATTCATTCATTCATTCATTCATTTATTCACCAAACATGGACTGGTCCCAGCCTACTCTGCTAACTTTGCTGTCACCTGTAGTCTCCAGGGGCTGCATGTGGGGTGGGGCACAGGGAAGGAGGGGAACCATGGACAGCTCCTGATGCAGGCCTTCCCCCTTCCCTTATTAACCTCATTCTCTCACCCACAAAGAGCAAGTGGGAAAGCCCCGGGTTGGCCACGGAACATGGTGGAAAAATGCACCATCTCTGAGTCAGACTCCCTGGGTCCACGTCCTGGCTCTGCCACCGATGGGCTCGCTGACCCTGGGCAAATTATATAGCTTTCCTGGGCTTCATTTCTTACTCTAAAATGAAGGTGCTGATAATAGTAGTTTCTACTTCATAGAGTTGTTTTGGGGGAAAATGAGTTAATTCATGTAAACCACTTAGCTTGTCTGTGGAGAGTTGACTCTTTGTCAGGCCCCGGTGATCCCACTATCCTCTTTAATTTCATGATAACCACATTAAAAATACATACATACATGTAATATTTCCCCATTTTACATAGAAGGAAGCTGAATCCCAAAGTGGTGAAATTCAGGGCTGCTGGGTGCCAGGTAGTGGTAAAGAACTTATCCAGGGGCAGCTGGGTGACTCAGTCTTAAATCGTCTGCCTTCAGCTCAGGTCATGATCCCAGGGTCCTGGGATCGAATCTTGCATCGGGCTCCCTGCTCAGTGGGGAATTTGTTTCTCCCTCTGCCTGCCACTCCCCCTGCTTGTGCTCTCTCTCTCTCAAGTAAATATACAAAGTCTTAAAAAAAATAGAACTTATCCAAAGTCACAGAACTGGTAGGTTCAGATCTCTGTGCGTCTACATCTGAAACCTCAGTCCTCCCACCACAACCAAGAGCTCTGCTGAGAAAGGAATAGGGTGAGTTTTCTATGATGCTTGGTGGGAATTGTGGCTCTCCTTCTGAGTGTTCACTTCCTTTGGCAACCCCATCAAGGAGCATGCCCCCGAACAGAGTCAGTGTCCCAGACTATAGTTTGCAGTACTCAGTTTGTTCCCTGCTTTGTCAGTCTACAGTTGGCTGGCATCTCGCTGAGCCCTCAGGGGACAAGTCCTAGCCGTGCCACGATATTGGAATAACCGTGGTAACCATAGTACCTCAGAGCCTTTCTCGACTCCCCCTTCTTCCTCCCCTCTCTATGTCCTGAGCATCCTGTCTCTTAAGCATCTCATCCTATTGTCCCCTCTCCCTACCGAGCCCTTAGCATCCCTCACCTGTAGGTCAACAGTGGCGTTGACCTTCAGGTTCTCACTTTTCCATTCATCATCCACAGCCACTTACACATAAATTTCAAAGATGCAGTTATGACTAGTCTGCCCCCTGTGTAATACCCTTCTCTGCCTTGCCATCACCTTTGACTGTCAGATTCCTTCAAGGGCTGTCCTTTAAGACATGTCTGGGAATCTGACCTTTGCCTCTGTATCCAAGAATCTCTCTTCTCCTACCTGCCCAGAGGCTCAACTCACTAGCTACCAACCAGGCTCTGGGATCTCTGACTCTTACACTTTCAAATGCGCAGCCCCCGCTGCCTTGAACAGACAGTTCAATCCTATACCTTCATCCAATTCACTTCTTAAAATTCTAAGTGCTCAGCTCATAGTTCACCTCCTCCAGGACGTTCTCTGATTACACTGGTGTAGGTCCTCTGCCTTTGCACCCCTCAATGCTTCATGCCACCTCTGTCCATTTGCTTATCCCCCCGGTGATGGTTTGTGTTTTCAGCAAATATGCACTCTCTTCTCTTCTCTGTGTGTGTGTGTGCTTGCCCCATGGACGCTGACATACTTTGGGCAATGGGATGCGAGTGGTCATGATGCACACAGAGGCTTAACTGGGCTTACATGGCTGGGCTTGCATTCTTGTGCTCCTAGGATCCACTGGGGAAGAGAAAGCCCAGGGTAGCTGCTGGCCCTGCAGTCTGGCTACGAAATGAACATATAGGGAACAGCCTGGAGCCAGACACAGTTGACTGGCAGCCCACAGCATGGATGCCCAACTGGGCTCAGCCCTAACCAGCCTGCAAGCATGAGAACAAATACTAGTGGTCGTCAGCCAGACAGTTTATTAAACAGCGTATTGTGGCAATAGTTGATGAATATTTATTTTTCACTTGCTTTCCCCCTCTTTGAATCTGTGAGCAACCAAAGGGCAGAGAGTGACCCTTACATATAAATCTACATCCCCCGCATTCAATATACAATTTGGCACATTAAAAAATGCTCCATAACTGTTTGAAGGAAAAAAAGAAGGCAGGAGGGAAGGAAAGCAGGGGGGTGGGGTGGGAGGAGAGAAGCCAAGAGGAAGAAGAAGGAAAAGAGAGAAGAATGAAGATATTCTCAACAAAGCTCAAAAGCCTTTGTTAAAACTGCTTTTATTGGCACCTGAATTTAATGATTAAGCCCCATGCCAATGAAACTGTCAGGAGAGATTCAGAAAGGAAGAAATGAAATGAAAAGTTACCAAAATGACCGTCTATCAAGCTGAATTCATCTCAAAAAGAATGGAAGTAGGCTACTTGGCCAGCTTTAAGGGTGCCAAACTCCTACAGAGACAAAGTTACCCCTGGAAATGGCTGGACGTTGATTGTTACAATGACATCTTCTTCCGAAGGAGTTGAAGGGGGTGCCAGAGAAGACCGACCAAGAGCTGTGGGGTTCACGGTAACAGCCACCATGAACCTGGCCTCTCATTTGGGAGGGTGCTGACATTGAGCGCCATATGCAAAAGTTCAATGGGTGTTGGTGAAAGGAAATGGATGGTGGATAGGTCACTATGCTGGGAGTCAGAATTTCACTTACTGATGATTTGGCATGAACTATCTTCCCTAAGCCTTCCCATTTGCAGAAATAATTTGTACTTTTTATTTTCATCTTTTTCTGGCACCTGAGAGAGCACCAGGGAAGTTCAGATTCAGATCCAAAAGTTATTCTGTTCCCAGAGCTATACTTTCTCCAGGCCAGGAAGATGAAATTTTTTTTTAGCCTTCCTTAGAGGTTCCCTAACTAATACCAAGAATCCAGTGATAATTACCCTGTCTCAAGCGCTCAGGTCAGCCACTTTACATCAATGATCTCCTGTAATTCCTCGCAAGGATGCAGGAGAGTCGGCGGGGAAGGGGATGGAAGGAGGGAGAAGTACTAGTATTTCACAGATGAGAAAACTAAGGCTCAGAGAGGTAAAGAACTTGCCTTTCACCATCTAGTGGGGAACAGACTGAACTAAAATTCAAATGCAACGCTGTTGGAAGCCAGCCTTCAAGTCCAGTACGTTGGGTCACATAACACCACCTCTTAGCTCTGGCTCCGGTCCGTCCATGTGCAGGGGGCACTCTTGCCTTCCCTGACAGGGAAGGCTCCAGCAAACAGAGTCGGGGAGTTTAGCATGTTCGCTGTCTTCCAAAAATTAGCATGTCAAAAAATCTTTCCTTGCCTATGGTAACTCTGGTCTCCAGGGAAACAGGGTTATAATACAATGCCAGTGGTGGTAGACAAAACCGTTGCAGGTGGGTTGCTGAGCGCTCATGCTGGGTAAGGGGGCAAGCACAGCCCTAGGAATGAGAAGGTGAGGTTTTTAACCTCAGCTCCACTCTGTCACCTGAGCAAGGCAGCTCGGTCTTCCTCAGCCTCACTCATTTGAAAAATGAAAGTGGGGATTTTTGCTTTGCATCTTCTATGGTAGTAAAAAAAAAAAAAAAACAACAAAACCTGGAAAGAGCAAAAATGCCCAACAGTAGGAAATGGGCCACATTTTGACATACCCATATCATTTCATGGCCATTAAACACTGATTGGGTGAAATACGGACCTGTTTCATGTTTAACTAGGTTTCAGGCGCTGTGTGTTAATTTCCCCTCAAATCTATGAGGCTTTTATCAAGTCCATTGTATAGATGAGGTGAAGTAATTTGCCCAGAGTCACAGCTAATACGTGAAATCAGAATTAAAACCAAGGCTATCTGATCTGGAACTCACTCTGACCATGACACGATTACATGGAAATATGGTCTAATTTTAAACTTTAAAATGCAAGTTATAAAATGGAATGATTGTCAGTTATTCATTACTAGGTAAGAAGCCACTGCCTCAAAACCTAACAGCTTCAAATAACACCCATGTTATTTAATGCAATTGATGGCATTTTTGTGATTCTGCAAACCAGGCTGGGCTCAGTTGGGTGGTTCTTCTGTGGGTCTTGCTGGTGGTCTCCTGTGTGGGTATATTCACAGGGCAGGGTAGGTGGAGGCTGGGCTCAGCCTGGAGGCTGGAAAGGCTCTCTCTCTCCATGTGGTTTCTCCGGCGGCATAGGCATGCTTCCTGCATGGCTGCTCAGAGCCTAAGAAAGCTAAAGGGGGGCTGCCCAGATTTCTTAAGGCTTCAGCCTGGAATGGACACAGCTTTACTTGGCCACATTCTATTGGTTAAAGCAAGTCACAGGACCAGCCCAGATGCAAGGGGAGAAAACTACACAGGGTATAAGAAACATGCTGCATTGGGGGCCACCAATGTCCTACACCACAGCAGTTAGGGGAGAGAATCCCACTAATGGGAAAGCACATTTATGGAAGTACCCAAATAGAGAGCCTTTCAAAACATGGACAGGGTTTATCTGGGTACAGGGAGAGACTGTGAGTAAGATCTTTTTCTTCTTATATTGGTCTATCTGTGTTTTCCAAATTGTCTAAGGTAAGTATATACTAGCTTTATGTAAGTAAAATAATCGAGGTTACCTTTTGTGTCTAGGATTAGAAAATAACTCTGGGCCTGTCTGGTCCAACCAAAAATAGTCAATGCTTGTCTAGCCCTACTCTGTGCACACATATTAACTCTTTTTCTTCTCCCAGAAACTATGAGGGGGTACTATTATTATCCCCATCTTACAGATGCACAAACTGAGGCACAGTAGCAACTAGAGCTGAGAATCAAGGCCAGGCAGTCCGGCTCCAGGGCAAGGCTCACTGAGTGAAACCCCTTGGGTCCTTCGGATGCAAATTCTGATATCTGGAGTTTTGTCCTGCCATCTTCCCTTTCCTTTGTGTGTACAGTGTGGCTTGCTGATCTATTCCAGGAAATTAAAACCCAGGGACCTCTGCCATCACTCTAGGAAGTCCCTATAATTTCAGCTCTTCTGGCTGAGTGCAGGGAAACAGTGCGCAAGAGTGGACCTCGAGTAGAAATCTCTAGACCCTGCCTGATGGTGTTCCCCCACTTACTATGAACTGTATTAGCCAACACACGCACTGAGAATCCCCCTCCCTATCACAACACACACCCACAAAGGTGCGTCCGTGCACGTGTGGGCTAACACATGTGGCTAGAGATGCATGTATTCACATTGATGCGTGTATCAGGACAACTATATGCCTGACATGGTTTGCACATCCAAGCACACACAGAGCCACATGTGAAGGCATGCACATGCATGTACACACACACACACAACCTCAAACGTAAACTCAGCATGCAGCCATTTTCCTGCAGGAGGACAGAGAGGTATATATGCCTTTGCACGCATTCCCACTCTGAATTTATGCAAGGCATGCATTTACATGTTGGGTGCTCCCACACATGTGCAAATACAGGCATTTGTACACAGATACAGACCCTCACACGCAGCTGTGCAAATTCCCATCCTTGCTCACCTTTCAGATTACTGAACTCTCAGAGAATCTCACAGAGAGACAGGCTCTGAAATACTCCTTACCTTCACAGAAAAAAAAAAAAAAAAAAGCAGAGCTTTACATTTTTACCTCCAGAGATGAATGTTTTAGATTTGCTCATTCATTCACTCAACAAATATATATTGAATGCTGACTTCATGCTAGGCATCATTCTGGCTGGGGGTGTTCAATACTGAATAAAACATACGAAGAATTCCTTCCATCGTGGACATTCCATTCTGGGTTCCCAGACAGAGGCACGTGGAGCCGCAGAGATTCTCCTGAGCTTTCTGAACACAGTCCCATGGGTATTACCAATGGGAATTTTACTCTTCCAAGAGTGAGAGCAGCTCGCCAGGCTGTGTCCGTGCTGGATAACGGCATCAGAAGCCGTGGAAGCTTGGGGACCCTCTCCCACAACCCCAGTGTCATTGGTGGACATAACCCAGTCTGTGAGAGGTTTGTCCATCCGGCCACGGGGTGTAGCCTAGGAGAGATGACCATGGCGGGTAAAGCTGGGTTGAGACAGAGACCCAGGCTTACAGTGGAGTGCCGGTAAATGGAGGAAGGAAATGAGGACCAAAGTCCAAACTGCGGAGGCAGGTAAAGCAGTGAGAACAATCTCTGTGATCAGCTAAAGGAAGCGAGAAAGAGGCATTCTTCCCTTCTCCCTCCTCTTAGCGCACACTGCGCACCAGCAAGTTTTCCTTGAATTCAGCAGCAGAATCAGAGAAACTCTGTGTTTCAGAGTCTAGCAGATGCCTGGCGTCAGCAGAAGTAGTTGAATGAATGAATGAATGAATGAATGAATGAATGAATAAGAAGGTTCAATAACCCCAAACCCTTGTGTTGTACCAGGCACCGTTGAAATGCGTTATGCGAACATCGTATGATTTCATTTAATCTTGACGACTGCCCTTTGGAGGCGGAGAAACTCAGACACAGAAAGGTGAAGGAACATTCCTCAGTTTCTACTAAATAAATGGATGGATAGATGAAGAGATAGGACATAAAAAGCGATAGAGATGAAGCTCTAAGGAGCTTTATCTGGTCGAGATTGCACATTCCTGCCTGCTCCAGAAATACTACGCACCCGAGTTCTGAAACACCATTTATTTTAAGATGCGCCACGGATTGATTAATAGCTTTTCAGGGGAAAACAAACAACAGATCGACACACGTACACAAATCTAATCGCATCAAATACGTACCTCAGTTGTTTGCTAGGTCCCAATGCAGAAGCCTCCACGTGTGGGAAAACATGTGTCTTTGAATCAGGGAGCTGGGGGTGTTATACGACCCATCAGAAGCCCTAATAATCAAGCAACATTGGCAGGGACCCCCGGTTGACTTTACACCTCTCCGTTCCTGCCTCAGCTCTCGGCCTGGGACCTGACTGGCTGGGTCTCTGCTGGCTTCAAGTCTGTCTTTTTGCTTCTTTTGTTTCCAGCTAATTGCCTCAGAATGCCCTGCTGCTAGCTGGAGGCTCTGTAACTTTGGGCTCCCAGCTACAGCTCCCAGCAGACCAGGGCACAGACCTGAAAAGGGGGAGCAAGAGCGCCTCCTTCATCCACTGAAATGCAACCCAGGCCGGTTAGGATTTCTGACGCCTGGCTTGGATCTTAAAGCACCTCTGGGTGGGTCCTGGCTCATTCATTTGTGATGCAAATCAAGGAATGTCAAAAAGATAAACACTTCTCCACACCTGACCCCAAAATAATGATCAGAAACTTCTCCAAGACTTTCCTGCAGAAATGGGAGAGGGGAGGGGATGTTCTAATTCTGGGATTTATAAGATCTTTGCCAGTCACTCTTGAATTGCAAAATACTCTTCTTCCCTTTATGTGGAGCAGCCTTAGGGTTGAAGGAAACTGTTTGCTACATTTCTGAGAACCAGTCCAGCTTGATTTCCTCCAAAGGGCCCCAAAGGACTGCCCTACTCCAATACACTTGACAAAGATTCTCTCCTTGAGCAAGCCCTGCTCAGGCTCCTCTGAGCGCTCTCCTCGACAAGACCCTGACCTTTCGGCTTCCGTGTCATCTCTGCATTAATTTTGGCAAGACTCCTGCTAAGTCAGGTTAGCCAGCCTCCCCTGCTCTGGATATCTGACGAGGCTCTCGTCCTCCAGCTCATCCCCCGGGTGATGTCCGACCAGCCTGGGCTGCCGTCAGCAAGAACCCTGTGACGTCATGTACCCAGAACCCCCCTTCCCCTTGACGTGTCCTCTTGGTAGTTTTCCATCCACTGAGCCCACCCAGCTCCTTGGCTTTAAATCCCCACTTTTTCTGGTCATATTTGGGGTTGAGCCCCCCTCTGTAAAGCCCCATGAGGGGTTCCTGCGCCTCTGGTGTTGGTCTTGAGTAAAATCTCCCCTCATCATTCTTTACAAGTATCATGAATAATTGAATTATTTTCTGTAACGTGCTTGATCCATTCTATGTATGGCTCAAGAGGACGCTGTTTGCAGACACAGAAATCAGGGCATGTAACACAGCACTGCCTTTTTTTTTTTCTTTTTAAGATTTTATTTATTCGAGAGAGAGTGAGTAAGAGCACGAGCAGGGGGGAGAGGGAGAAGCAGACTCCCTGCTGAGCAGGGAGCCCAACTCGACTCGAGGCTCCATCCCAGGACCCTGGGATCATGACACTTAACCGACTCAGCCACCCAGGTGCCCTGGGAACCAGGTTTTAATCACCGTATATATCCAGCAGTATAGGTGGGACTGACCATACCCCTTCTTCCTGAGCTCCCGGGCAGGCCGTGCAACTCAGAACCAGCCCAAGCAGCCAGGCTCACCCTCGTCTCCACCCTGCAGTGGGGTCCATCCAAGGAGAGTCAGCCTTTTGCGGGAACAGGAAGAGACACTCCATGGGAATGGCTAACCCTGGTTGTTTCACGTAGCCTGAAGCTACCGAGGGACAATGCGTGATCATAAAGTGGTTAAGCGTGGAGCCAGTCACAGGAAAGCACCTTAAGAAATGGAGACACATGGGGCACCTGGGTAGCGCAATGGTTAAGCGTCTGCCTTCGGCTCAGGGCGTGATCCCGGCATTCTGGGTTCGAGCCCCACATCAGGCTCCTCCACTAAGAGCCTGCTTCTTCCTCTCCCACTCCCCCTGCTTGTGTTTCCCTCTCTCGCTNACCTGGGTAGCGCAATGGTTAAGCGTCTGCCTTCGGCTCAGGGTGTCATCCTGGCGTTCTGGGATCGAGCCGCACATCAGGCTCCTCTGCTGGGAGCCTGCTCCTTCCTCTCCCACTCCCCCTGCTTGTGTTCCCTCTCTCGCTGGCTGTCTCTATCTCTGTCAAATAAATAAATAAAATCTTTAAAAAAAAAAAAAGAAGAAGAAGTGGAGACACAGAAGGAGAAAGTCCATGCTGGATCCAAACTTCCCAGCTGCTGATCCTTATGCTGTGTATATTCAACTGGGTGTGCCTGTTTGTGTAATGCTGGTCTGCCCTACCACACTAGGAATTCTGACGTCAGGGATCTGATCCTTGTGGTGTCTCCAGCCTCTATCACAGACAAGTTCTTCGCAGGTATTTGTTGACCGGAATAAACAATTGACACATTAATGAAAGAACGACTTAAGAGGGTCCCGGAAAAATCTGGAAGAAAGCATGCCAGGTCAACGTACCACCCACGCCCTAGACAACGCGTGTAAATATCCACCGTGATCAGCTGGGTGCTGCTGGGTGTCAGTGGGAAGGCTACGCATTCAGGTTCTGCTCAGACGTCAGGTAACCTTTGGCTCTCGTGGTCTACGTCCCTGGGTAACCATATCTTCCTCCACAGAACAATGGCAAGTTGGGACTACACTTGGACCCTCACAGCCCCCTTTCATTCACGTAGTTCATCCTCCAGGAGCTATTATGTGATCCCTCTTGGGGGACATAATGCCTTAATCCTGAGAAAATGCACCTGCCTACAAAAGTAATTAAGTAGAGATGCTCATGGTGAATTTCCAAGCAACATGGCTCAAGGGGGCTTTCAGTAGCCCGCAGATGATTCCATAAAAGAAGCTGTTGAAGCTGCTTCTGCCTGAAGCATCCCTGCTCTCGTGTGTGCGCATCTTGTCCTCCCAGACCCCTCCCCCAGGTCTGCAGGGAGTCCCACCTTCCCCAGGCCGAGTCAGATGGACGTTGTACTCCAACCGCCCATGAGCGGTCCAGGATTTCCAAGGACAGCTTGAGGCTCCATGTGGCCCTGAGAATCAGCCCTCTAAACGGCTGGGTCTTCCGCCAGGAGCGCCCCACTCTTGCGAGCGCAGCCAGGACTTGATAAAGAAGGCCCAGTTGTGGCAGCCTGTTCACTGGGAATGCCCCCCTCCCTGCCTGCGCTGTTTGCTGGTTTCGCCTTTCGTGAATGTCTGTTAGCGCGCGTGTTGCAGTTCCGTTATGACGTGGTAATCATTTTTACGCAAGTAACTCGCGCTCACCGAATCGTTGCCTTTTGCTGGGAACACTTCTACGTGCTTTAGTACATTGATTCATTTCCTCCTTACACCTACCCTATGCGACAGGGACAATTCGATTATCCCCACCCACCCACGCAATGTGCAGAAGGTAAAACTGAGACACAGAGAGGTTGAGTGGCCTGCCTAAGGTCACACAGTGAGTGTTTGGAGGAACTGGGAGGTAGAATTGGCTTTAGGACCTGCTTTCAGAAGCACTAGGCTAGCTGGTCTCCAAGAGATGCTGCCTTTTGCTGTCAGCATTTGCCCTAGGTAGTAACTTTGTTACAGGCAGCGACAGTACCTGCAATGTAACCTTTTACCATGCTTTCTTGGCCCAGTTTGGGCCCTCACCTAGGGGCCAGTCGTTTTCCCTTCTGAAGAAGCTAATTAAGTTCACACTTCAACACTTCCCTGATAAGACAGTCACACTAGGCACCCATCCTGATTGCCCTGGGGCCAGGGACCAGAGAGCTGGGGATAGCCCCTATTTCCCAGAGCCCACCGGAAGCATTAGCCAATCCACAGGGAGCCCACGAAACCCAGCTCGCCCCACCCCACTTGGCAAACTTAAGCTGTCCCCTACAGCTCCAGCTTGCTGTTAGCCTGTCCCCAGTGCTTCTCCATGGAGCCCCACCTGGCAGCCTTGCCTCCCGTGGAGTTGTAAGTAAGGAAGACTTCAGCCTTTCATCTCACCAAGTACCAGTGTGCTGTGCCCCGTCATGGAAAGAATCTTTAAATTATGTGAAACACCTTATTCATTCCCGTGAGCCTTCCAGCAGCACAAACAGGACTTGGTACCAGGCAGAAAACACTCCTAAGTACTTTTGGTAGAGAAGGAGACAGAGGAGGGGGCAGAACTGGGGAGAGAAAGAGGGGCGGAAGGAGGAGAGGAAGGGGAAGGTGGGGGAAGGGTGGGGGAGAAAATGATAGGACTCCAGGAGACACCCAGCCGGTCACAGGCGGCATCCGTGTTACCTGGTCGTCTCTTCATAGACCCTGAAACACAATCCAGTGGGTGTTCTCTCTCCTTTTGATCAACGAACTGCTAGAGTCTAGGTGTCCAAATTGGACTTGGTGTTCAATTTCTGGGTTCCTGATGGGAAGAAGAACGTCATTGTGGTTAAAGGTCAAGCACTGGAATCAAAATTCAGCTCCACCACCTACTAGCTTTGTGCCAAAGGACTAATGATTTCAACTTCCCTGAACCGTGGCTTCCTTTTTTATAAATAGGTCATTATCCCTACTTCAAAGGGCTTATGGGAACATTTAAAACCATGAAGACCGTAAGGCAATGAGTGTCTGGGGCAAATGGCAGGCTCTGGGGGAGTGCTTTCTGGGGGAGCCGCGTGGGTCTTTCAGGAAGGAAGGAACAGCAAAACATCTCTTTTCCTGTTTCAGGCTCACACACAGGAAGAAAGCAGACACACTTTTATGCTCTGGGAACCCAACCCATGCCAGGCACGGCCATGTATTTTTTTTTCCATCGTCACAAGGACATGTGAGTCATGAACCAGTAACCAGAGATGTTAGTTGAGTGACTCCTTCAAGTGAGGGCTCCAGGATTCAAAACCCAGACTTGCCTCCCCCTGCACCCTTCTGAGAAGTTCCCAGTCATAGCTGAGTCTGTCGTCCCAGAGCCCGTGGGTGTGGCATCCTCATTTCTCTGGGGTGAGTGGGGTGAGAGGCAGAAACAGATGTCCTATCCACTGCTCTCACCAGGGTTTTCTTAATCATCAGTCTCTCCAGAGAAGTGTTAATGGGTTATCGAGAAACATTTGCCTCCCGACTGGGCTCCAGCTGCCTGCCTGACGAAGTCTGATTCGTTCCCCACCCTGGACCCTTGCTTTATTCTCACTCTTAATTCACTGGCATCCTGAGTTTAACGGCTGCTGCTCATTCTGTGTAGCTGAAGGGATGGATGGATGCTTCTTACCTGGAACCCCCCCTTCCCCCGCAGTGTCCCCATTCCTGGGCTCGCTGAGGGCATCCGCTACCCAGCAGGGGCTGACCACGGAAAGGAGGAATAGGGGGGACTTCCGATGTCAATTTTCATGTCTCTCAGGATGCAATCAAGAATGTCTATGGGGCCTCTAGTCCTCCTTCTCTCACTACCTTTCCCCATAGGCTGTTGACCCAGTCCATGAGAATTGGATTAAACCCCATCTCTGTGTATGGTGAAGAGGCAGAAAACATAGTAATAAAGAAGAATTTAGAATGAGACAGATATGTCTAACCCTGATCTTTCAATCTGCCAGTTTAACTGCTCTGAGCTTTATTGTCCTCTTCTGTAAAATGGTAATTGTGAGAGTACCTGTCTCAGAGGTTGTTGTGAGGATTAAATGAGATCATGTATGTCCTTAGATATTGTGTTTATCTGGTGATACAGGGGCCTAACCAATGTAGATTTTTTACGTTGCATAAGAAACACAGAGGTAGGCAGCACATGACACCATCACCATCAAGGCTCAGATTCTTTTGTTTTCCTGCACGGCCATTCTTGGATTGAGTTTCTTTCCCTCTTGATCACAAGATGGCTGCTGCATCCTGATCGTTACATCCACATTCCAACCAGACAGAGGGAGAGTAAAGGCAAAAGACCAGCTTTCCTGGAAGCACCATTAAGTAGATGTCCCTCCTCATCTCATTGGTCAGACTGTATCACGTGGCCACTTTAGCCACAGGAAATCCTGGGAATATTTTTTTCTGTGTACATTGCTGTTCTGAACAAAATCATAGACCTGTTAATAAGGTGTTAAGTTGAGATTGAATATAAGTATGCAATCAGTATTATCAGTAGGAAAAGCACTTTAGACAGTTCCTGACACGTAGTAAAGGCCTAATAAGGCTTAGCTATTATAAAGGTGATAACAATTTATGATTTTTATGCTATCCTTGCTCCTCCTGGTACTGGAGACTGGCTCTAAAGCCTCAGTCCCATTTATATCCGGGCCCTGCCATTTTCCTGGGCTCCTGTCACCCGAGAATGGGGTTCTATTTTCTTTGTCCCAGTCACTGCTCAGAACCAGCATGCTGTGGTCAGAAATGTCTCCAAGAACCACCACACGGTCCCCCAGTCCCAGCACTTGCTACCATGCACTGCCTCCTTGTCTCATTGGCCTCGATTGTCTCTTGGACTATCCAGTTCCTAGCCCAGCCCATGAGTTCTCTTGGAAGTTACTAATAAAGCCTAGATGAAAAACTGGGATCCCTTCTAGTGTCCTTTGAGCTTCTTATCTCAGGAATCACCCTGACACTGGCAGGTGATTTTCTTCTAGACCCTCTCCAGTCTCTGTTCCAGCCACATGCCTCCTTCACCAGGAAACACTTTAATCGTTAATCACCTTAGGGAGCATCGTAGAGAGTGAGTGGAGAGTTCACTAGGGTCCATGCTCTGCTAGAGCAATCCCCATGAAAATATCACTGCAACGGACACCTATATGCCAGTTTCCTGGTATGAGACTTTCTTTAAAGTATGAACCTGGGAGTGAAATGGCATGGCCATGGGGTAGTCCCATCCTTAACTATGCTATATATATTTGCAAATTTTTACCAAGTCGTTGTTCAAATTTACAATTGTGCCAGCTGCGGATAAGATATTCAGTTTCTCAGCAACCTCACCAACACTTAGTATTGTTGGACTTTTTCATGTTTTGCAATTCCAAGTCTGTAACGTGGTGTTTCTTTGATGTTGTATTTTATATTTTCGTGATTGCTGAGGGGAGGGACATCTTTTGACATGTTTCTTAGCCATTCATATCCTATAGAATTTCAAAGGCACTGTTCATGTATTACTACGTTATCCAGTACATAATTATTGATTTTGAGCTGTGGAGGAGAAAATTCCATTTGTCTTTGCCACCCAGCCCTGTCTGGACACAGTAAAAACCTAGCTCATTTGCAAAGAAGAGCCTGCGAATCTGCACTGGGGTCCTCTGAACTAGGACTCAGGAATCAAGGTCCAGGGAAGGAGAGGCAGGTGTGAGCCAGGTTACCGAGGCAATGAAGAATCCAGAATTCCAAACCAGGAAACTTAACAGGGCAGGACTCAGATTATTCATACTGGACTGTAGCCAAGGTCCAAATAGCGTTTTAGGGGATATAAGCTGAACTCGCAATGAAAGGTGGCTTACAGACCAGGCTCCAGGTAAAAGAGAAAATTGGGGTTGGGGGTGCTAGGTAGCCAGGAGGCAAAGATTTTGTTTCAGTCCAAGTAGGGCAGTACCCCTGAACCATGGTACAATAGTTCAGAAGGAAAAGGTTGTCCGAATAGGAGAATGGCACTTCTGGGATGAGGGTGGTGGGGAGAGACAGGCCTGTGGACTGTGCCTAGCATGGAAAGACAGGAACATGGAAGGACCAAGATGGCAAGTATCTGCTGGTTGGGTGAGAGGGCGTGCAATGTAGCAGAGATTGCCTGCAACGTCAATTCTCTCCTCTTGCTTTCATTGTGAGCCCCTACTTTATGTAGGGTGACCCCATGCCCAGTGATAATACTACTTTTCTAAGCCTCCCTTTGCAACTAGGCCTGGTTAGTGAGTTGCTAGTGGAAATCATTGAGTAGAGCAGCCAGGAAATCTCTTTAACAGAGACTTACTCAGGAGGAGTAGCCGTTTGCCTCTTGCTCTTTCTCGTCTTGCTTGGAATGTGCCACGGAGGCTGGAGCTCCAGCAGCCATAACATGACTTTGAGGGTAGTGGAATAGAAAACAGAAGATCCCTAATGACTCTGGAAACCAGCAAATCAACCCCAAACTACTTATGCTTGGATTTCTTTTATGTGAAAGAAGACACTTCTGAATTGTTTAAAGCACTGTAAATGGCTTTCTGTTAGTAACAAATGCAGGCTACGTTATTCAGAGATTCACTGGAATCTCAGCACATTGGAGGGTATATGCGGAGGGGGAGATGTTAATGACAGAACAGGATGGATACAAAGTTTCATTAAATGCCAATTGATGCAAAGCTAAGGCTGCAATTCTTTCTCAGGCTTTGTACGTTTTTTTAATATAATTTTTATTTTGTTATATTAGTCAGGCTTTGTACCTTTAAATGTGACACCACACTGGGTCAGGTCATTAGCAGCCAGGGATTTCTAAATAGACGTGATCACTTGGCTTTAGAAATTACTCCAGCCTTCCAATTCCAATTTGGAGATATTCCAACATTTTCATTTTGCAGTTGGAGAAACTGAGATATGGACCGAGGACATTATTTGCCCAAGGTTCCAGAGCAACATATCAAAGCCGGGTTTCCCGACTCCTTCCAATATCCGTGCCGACATCCTGCCCCTTGTGCCTTATCGCCCTGTCTCTAAAATAAGAATATTGCAGCAGTGTACCTTCCAAATACCATTTCTTTATGATCCTAAGAAACCAGCCTCCTGAGTATCAAGCAAGCCCTGCATGCATATTGGGCACTGTTTCCATAGACATAACCCTCCCATTGACACAGAAATTCTGGCATTCCTTCAAGTTCATTAAAATGGGATTTTTGCAGCATTTACCTTGTGCCTGAGCAATAACCATTTCACTCTGGGAAATTTGTTCTCAAGGAATTTCCATGTCTTATTGTTGGTTGGATGCAATGAGCTACCCCCAAAATGTGGTGCTAAGAGCTTCCTTACGTTCAAAACGAAAAGGGTTCCAGGCATTTGCCCTGAGCGTCTTTGGTGCATACCCATGCTCCCCGCCTCCGGGTGGCTTTGATGTCCCACCCTGCTCCTGACCCACTGCAATCCTGGCACTAGTCAGGTCACCTTAGAGTAGGACCTTCTGTGGCCAGCGTGGAAGTGAATTTCACTGGGACTGGGGGTGGAGAGGGAGCAGGGGCTGCATTCTTGGCACTGTGCTGGGTGGGGTAGATACCTATGTGGTCTGAGGACGGAGTCTAAGGGGAAAAGTCATCTCCGTGTTTAGTTTGAAGGATCTCGTTACCAGGTCCTCTGGTCATTCAGGGACTGCAGTCTTTGTGCCTCTGAAGGAAGTCAGATATTCACCCCAGAAGCCAGTGTCCATGTTCTGGGAGATCTGCTCTCCAACAGTGCTATTTGGAAGAACCAGAGACAAGGTCAAGAGTGAAGGAAGAGCTGCTATGGGACCCTTATGATCAGATTCGACTTGTCTCTGTTCATCCCTTGTTGACCATTAGCTGGAAGAAAGATGAAGATGGGCTAAGAGGGCAGTGGGAAAAATGGGACAGGAAATGATGTATACACTGTGTACGGGGTACGCTTGTCCACTGTCTATACCCACTGTGTGGTGGACTTGGACTCTAGTCAGACTGAGATCCATGTGGTTACTAGAACCAGGCTTGGGGGCCTGAATTGTAGGTAGAACAGTCCAAGAGGACCTCCTTATCAGTGAGGTGGGGGGGGTGTCTTGTCCTATCACGGATGCCAACTCAGATGCCTGGAGCCTGCGGGCAGGAAACATAAATGACGGGAGGTGTGGCTCTATCTTCAGTGATGGAGACTATAACAAACTGGGGAAGGTGAGCCCTACCCCAAAACAGTCCAATGACTTGTTCCCCAAAACATCAGTCTGGCTAGATAGAGAGCAGTTGCAGGCAGACCAACAAACTGTGACCTCTGATGAGGTGAGGGGCTTAGGAGAAGCAGGGAAGCTTGCAATTTGGAGGCCACCTGGGTCTCCAGGCTTTGTATTTGGGGTCCCAGGTCTAGCATCTGATGGGCATCGTGAGGTCAGAGGGGTGAGACTCAGCACCGTTCAGTCGCTGGGTCATTCTACACTTCCTGATCAGCTACTCTGTGTCAGGTCAGGTGCTGGGCACTGGGGACACAGAGGTGGACAGGGAGGGACAGTGGATGTGGAGTCCGGAAGGGTGGCATCATTCCAGCACCTTCGAGCAGGAGCCGAGGCTGCTGTTGAAGTTGGCTCAGGGAGACGGGACAGGCAGGCAAGCACGTGGGTGTCATCAGCCTCCAGGATCTGAGAAAGACCGAGGCCAGAACTCCTGGTTGAGAATTCTGCTCTGGAGACAAACCCAGGGCTGGGCTGTGCAGCCGGACTTAGCCAAGTGAGGGAGGCGGGCCCAATTAAAGTGGCAGCTGTGGGGATTTAATAAGCACGGGAACATTTATGGAGACAGCTCCCTATTGGATCACACGGCCTCATTTCCGAGCTTCAAAATGTTTGATGTTGGACATCTGACTCTGTTCCAAGTTCCCAGCCAGCTCTGCAGAGGGCCCGCATCCCAAGGAGCATCCTTTGAAGGAGCCAGGGCTGTCAATCGAGTTGTACTAATTAGGCAAGCAGAACAGCCTCAAATGTCTGTCCTTATTTGCAATTCAGGGTCTATAATTTGTCAAAAAAAAAAAGTCTTCTCTGTAAGATTATATCCAAGTTGGTGAGAGAGCCTGCCTCGGTTACCATTTATGGGGTACCGGGCGGGGGTTCAATGTCCTGCCTGTGTGACAAAGGGGAGCCTTGGGGTTTTGATCCCATTTTACAGATGAGGAAACTGGAGTTCAGGGAGATGAAGTATTCCCCTAACAGCCACCCAGCTGGTAAGAGACAAAGCCTGAGTTTCCATTATTCATTTGTAACAGTGGTTCTCAGCCAGGGTGACTTTGTCCCTCCGGGGACGTTTGAGGATGTCTGGAGACATTTTTCATTGTCACAGCTGGGGGTGGGAATGCTCTTGGTGTCTCGTGAGTAGGGACAAGAGCTTCTGTTGAGCACCCTTCAGGGCAGAGGACAGCCCCCCACAACATGGCATTATTTGGCCCCAGAGTTCAGTTGTGCTGAGTCAAGGTTGAGAAAGCCTGATATCGTCCAAAAGAGCAGGATTTAAATCTGCTGACCTGACAGCAATGGTGTGGTTTAGGGGAAGTCACTTAACTTCTCTGAGCCTCACTTAACATCATCTTTAAAATGGAAGGTGTGAAGAATACGAAAGATCGCATGTGAAAGTAACTAGGTAGAGAGATGGTAGATAGATAGATGCTTGGATGGATGGATGGATTGATGAATAAATAGATGATGGATGGATAGATGGATGGATTGATGGGTAGGTAGATGATGGGTGGAGGGATGGATGCATGGATGGATGGATAGATAGATAGATAGATAGATAGATAGATAGATAGATAGATATAGGTAGATACCAAGAAAGCTTTCAGCCTCAAGATGGAAATCATGCAGTCTTACTGTCAGAGGGGTCTTAGAGATCAGCATTCAACCCAGTTTACAGGTGGAGACACCACGACTCAGAATATATGTCACAGATATCTATGTATTTGCCTTTCCAGCTTACAGTTCCCCTTTCAGGAATAGCATCTTAACACCCCTTGGGGAAACATGCTCCCCCCAGTCATAGTGATGTGATTAGGGTGTAAGTGACTCCACCCCTGATTCCAGGAGTAGACATATGACACTAGCCTGGCCAATCAGAATGTTCCATCTCCCTGGCGTTAACAGTTGGTTCAGAATGTACACAGGACCCACTTGGGGCCAGTGAGAATAGATATGACTCCTTCTAGGCACGTTGACTGTGAGCCATGAGGATGGAAAACCCTAGAGAAAGTCAGCTTAGAGTCATGACAATTCGGCCTAAGCAGTACCAAGAAGCAGAGGAAGAGAATACAAGAGATCTAGCCCTGGGCATGTTGTTTGAACCTCTGGATCCAGCCATACCTGACTTGGTCTTTTCATTTACAAGAGAGTCCAATAACTCCTTCTTTGCTTAAGGAAATTGCAATTGAGTTTCTATTTCTTGGTAACACAGGAACACAGAGGAACACAGGGAACACAGAGTGAAAGTTCTTTGTCTAAATCAGAGATTAAGCTAGAGCTGGACTAGACCCTCTGTCTAGTGTGTTTTTCTCATTTTATTGAAGTGTAACATTTATTGTGCATGCATATCTATATATCTACGTGGATTTAGGGAGAGAGAATGCACAAATTATTAGTGCACAGCTCAACCAGGGTCCACAAATCAAACACACTTGTGTAACCAGCCTCCGCATTCCCCTGTACCCCTGCTTCCGATCACCACCCCTCCAAATGTAACCACGCTCCTTGTTTCTAACATCACAGGGTAGTTTTGCCTGTTGTTTGCTTTATTTTATTTTGTTCACAAATCTCCAGTCTGGGGAGGACCCGGACAGCTTGTCTCTGCTCCACTGAGTCTCAGCAGGGACAACTCAGGGGCCAGGGGCTGGAGTCAGTCAGAGACTCACTTACACGCCTGGCGTCTGGCCTGGGAGGGCATGAGCCACGGGGCTCCCCTGACACCTCTCTTCGTGCGGTTTCCCCAGCCCATCAGGTTCAGGCTAGCCCACTCCTTCCATAGTGGTCAGGACTCCAAATGTGTGTGTCCCATGAGTGAGCGCCAGGCTCAGAGGTCACGTAGCTTCTCTTCCACCCAAGCCTGTCCACATTCAGGGAGGCAAGCAGGACCCCAGTGGAGGTGTCAGCGCCATGGGGCCAGATGTTTTCTGCTTGACTTTGACATTTATATAAATGGAATATAGACTATGTCCTCTTTTGGGACTATTTTCTTTTGCACAACACTTTATTGCTGAGGTTTACAGATAATATTATGGCATTTGTATTTTATGTCTTCCCATCTGTAATGGACTGAATGTTTGTGCCCCTCCCCCAATTTATATGTTGAAATTCTAACCCCCAACGTGGTGGCATTTGGAAGTAGAGCCTTTGGGAGGTGATTAGGTTATGAGGGTGGAGCCCTGGTGAGTGAGATTAGCGCCCTCATAAAAGGGACCCCAGAGAGTTCTCTTGCCGTCTTGCTGCCTTGCGAGGACACCGTGTCTGGCTGTCTGTGAATCAGGAAACAGTCACCATGACAATGAATTTTCTGTGCCTAAACCTTGGACTTCCCAGCATCCAGAGCTGTGAGAAGTAAATGTTGGTTGCTTAAGCCCCCGTCTATGGTGTTTCCTTAGAGCAGCTCAAACCGACAGAGACAGCCTTCTGATTAGTATCCCATTGTGCGACCACACCCCATGTTCTTGTCCCATGCGGTGTGGTAGACATTTGGGCCCTGCCCAGGTGGGGTGATCGTCAATAGTGCCACTATGAACATTCTTGTGGATGTCTTTGGTACACGTTTCTACGAAAATGCTGGGTCCTAGTGTGTGTGTGTGTGTGTGTGTGTGTGTGTGTGTACGTGTTCACCTTCAGAAGTCCTGACAGGGACCCTTTTCTTCCGTGGTTGCTTGTGCAAACCCGCAGCACAGGAGGGCCCCGGCTGCCCCAGGTCCTCCCGCACACCTGTAGCTCCTGTTTTCTGTTTCAACCATGCTGCTGGGTGTGCCGGTCTGGTGTTCTTCTAACGGTATCAATTCTGCCTGACCTGACACCAGGCCGCACGCTTTGTAGATATTCAGAAAAGTATGCACACAAAAGGATGTTTGCCTGACTCTGCCTTAGCCACCGTGGGCTCCTGCGGGGACTGCCCGCGTGAACTTCTAGAACCCGGCTGCGGAGTCAGGTTGATGGATGTCCCCTCACGGGGGTCAGATGATGACACATTGATCAACATCTTTTCTGCCCCTGCTACTAATTTTTTATCCCATGGCCTGTCATTCTGTTAAACTTGGACCAGGAGACATCTGTACCCTCAGGGAAAGGTTTTAGAGCAGAAAAAGCACAGAAAAGTGCTTTTGGAGTTTCAAAAGCCAGACTGCTGGAGATTTGGGAAGACTACAAGATCCAAATCATTATTTATTTGTTTGTTTGTTTGTTTGTTTATTCATTTATTACCACAAACCTCCAAGAATAGTAGAAGATTCGGGACTGAGGAGTGGGGATAAAAGGGGAAGGTGGGATCGGGGGTGTGGTTGGCAGAATCGTAGCCCCCGCAGAGATGTCATGTTCTAATCCCTGGAGACTTTGCACGTGATAAAGCTAAGGGTCTTGAGATGGAGCATCATCCCAGATTACCCAGGCAGACACAATGCCATCACGGTCATCCTGACGCGAGGGAGACGGGAGGGTCAGGATCCGGGAAGGAGATGTGATGATGTAACAAACCGGAGGTCAGAGCGATGTGACTGCTGGCCTGATCGTGGAGGAAAGGCCATGAGCCGAGGGAGAAGGTAGATTCTGGAAGTTTGGAAGAGCGAGGAAACGGATTCTTGCCTAAAGTCTTCAGGAGGAATGCAACCCTGTTACAGCTTGATTTTAGCCCAGTGAGGACCATCATGGACCTCTGACCTCTAGAACCGTAAGAGAATAAGCAATGAATCATTTCTGTTCTTGTAAGCCAGTAAGTTGGTGCTAATTTGTTGTATCAGCCTACTTATTTGGATCAGGGGATAAGTAGAGCTCAAGGGAAAACAAAGCAAGCCTTGGAGGGTGCCGTGGAGAGGACAGAACGGACATCTTGTGCCGCCCAACCTCTCTCTCAAGGGAGGGCTGTCAAGGCCAAAGGGAAGTAGGGTTGGGTCTGTGCCCACAGACCCAGTATCCACTAGCAGGTGCCACACTGAGAACGCAGGTTAGGGCAGAATTGAATGGACCTCCTGAAAATCCCACAAAGTTGGCATCCATCCATTATTCAATCCACATGCAGCTTGGCTCTGTCTGGACAGTCATCTTCCCCCAACCGGGGGGTCATAGGCTTCATCTCTGAGAACGAGATGAGAGCTAGCCCCGCACACCTGATAGGCATCCCCCCACCCCACCTGCGTGCGTGTCAACAGGCCCGGGTCAAGTATTCCCTATTGCAACTGAGAGACATCGAGACCCAAAGGAGGGAGGAGTCGGGGGGCTTGTATTGCTCTCAGTTCGCTCCGTGCATCATTTCAGCATTCAAGAGAGAACACTCCATGGAACGTTCTCAACAACCAAACAATAATGGAAACACACCAAAACCATGTCAAGCTGGAGTGGTCTCCAGAGCATGTCTGGCCCCACACCTTTGTCGTATGGATAGGGGGACCAAGTCTTTGAGGGGATGTGACCCTCATCGTGGAGCTGGATGGGTACAGACTGGAGTCTGGCCACCTTGGGTCTGGTGGACAGTGTTTCACATTTGGCCATGCTGCCCAGAGTCAAATTTTAAACTCACACACTTATTTCTGTTGTTGTTGTTGTTACCGAACTACAAGCAATGTAATATGATTATAAATCTCAGAGGCATGGACTGGCATTTCTTTGAAGCTTTGTTTTTTTCATCTAACTGATTTTAGCAAGCCCACAGTGTTTTAATATGTATTTCACCTTTATTTGATTTCATGGACAATTGGTTCTTTCACGAAGCAAAAGAAAATTAAGGAAAGAGTGTTTTCCCCTTCTTCCTAGCATGCACATTTCCTCGGGAAAGGAAGTCCATTAGAATGTAGGAGGCCAACCTGGGGGGCCTATCTCCCCATTGCTGGCGGTATTAACATACTGGTCACATACACGCTAGGGCTCTCGCCAGTGGTCTCAGGGACACATTCCCGATGGCAAACACTGAAAATCTGCACGCCGTAGGGGAGACCAGCAGGTCACTGCCCCCTGGCCTCCAGAGGGCAAGAGAAACCAACCACTAGAGCTGGAAGGGTATTTCTCAACCACATGGGAGAGTTAAGATCAACAGGAAATGAGTTCATTGGGAAGGGCAGTAATAGGATGGAAGAAGCAAAGAAAACCAGCATCACCATTCCCTCCCATAACCAGAGGTGAGGAATTTACACTGGGGACCATTCTTAGTGTAGCAGGGAGACCCTTCTTATAGGGTAGCCGGAAGGATCTTCCTCTGAAAATGAGAAGGAAAAGGCTTTTTCCCACCTGAATAGAATCTAAGCAGGAATAATAATAATAATAATGATGATACAAAAGCATCCATTAGCATTTACCGAAGCCTCAGTAAGTTGCAGATGTTCTGCTAAGAATTCTGGTGCATTGGTTTATCTAATCTGCTGCTTAGCTACCTTACAAGGTAGGTGCTATTATCATTGTTACCCTGCAGGTCTGGAAAGTGAGGCCTGGAGGGGTTAAGACACAGCCAAGGTCACTAGTCTGCTGGGGGATGATCTAGGATTTAAGTCTAAGCAGTGTGGCTCCCAAGTCCTTGATTTTGACCATCATTCTATATACTCCCACTTTCCACACTGGGTTAACTTGTTCCCATTTTAAAGACGAGGAAACCGTGCCTCAGAACACTTACGTGAAGGTCGTTGGAAGTAGGAGTCAACACAACTCAACCTGGATTATTGCCAGGATTTCTGGGCAAGAGCCCTCCTTTCTCTACTCAGGTTGCTAAGCTGGTTGGATATAGGTTGGCCACAAGGTATCAGGCCATCTCGCATAGTNGGAGGGTCAGGATCCGGGAAGGAGATGTGATGATGTAACAAACCGGAGGTCAGAGCGATGTGACTGCTGGCCTGATCGTGGAGGAAAGGCCATGAGCCGAGGGAGAAGGTAGATTCTGGAAGTTTGGAAGAGCGAGGAAACGGATTCTTGCCTAAAGTCTTCAGGAGGAATGCAACCCTGTTACAGCTTGATTTTAGCCCAGTGAGGACCATCATGGACCTCTGTCCTCTAGAACCGTAAGAGAATAAGCAATGAATCATTTGTGTTCTTGTAAGCCAGTAAGTTGGTGCTAATTTGTTGTATCAGCCTACTTATTTGGATCAGGGGATAAGTAGAGCTCAGGGGAAAACAAAGCAAGCCTTGGAGGGTGCCGTGGAGAGGACAGAACGGACATCTTGTGCCGCCCAACCTCTCTCTCAAGGGAGGGCTGTCAAGGCCAAAGGGAAGTAGGGTTGGGTCTGTGCCCACAGACCCAGTATCCACTAGCAGGTGCCACACTGAGAACGCAGGTTAGGGCAGAATTGAATGGACCTCCTGAAAATCCCACAAAGTTGGCATCCATCCATTATTCAATCCACATGCAGCTTGGCTCTGTCTGGACAGTCATCTTCCCCCAACCGGGGGGTCATAGGCTTCATCTCTGAGAACGAGATGAGAGCTAGCCCCGCACACCTGATAGGCATCCCCCCACCCCACCTGCGTGCGTGTCAACAGGCCCGGGTCAAGTATTCCCTATTGCAACTGAGAGACATCGAGACCCAAAGGAGGGAGGAGTCGGGGGGCTTGTATTGCTCTCAGTTCGCTCCGTGCATCATTTCAGCATTCAAGAGAGAACACTCCATGGAACGTTCTCAACAACCAAACAATAATGGAAACACACCAAAACCATGTCAAGCTGGGGTGGTCTCCAGAGCATGTCTGGCCCCACACCTTTGTCGTATGGATAGGGGGACCAAGTCTTTGAGGGGATGTGACCCTCATCGTGGAGCTGGATGGGTACAGACTGGAGTCTGGCCACCTTGGGTCTGGTGGACAGTGTTTCACATTTGGCCATGCTGCCCAGAGTCAAATTTTAAACTCACACACTTATTTCTGTTGTTGTTGTTGTTACCGAACTACAAGCAATGTAATATGATTATAAATCTCAGAGGCATGGACTGGCATTTCTTTGAAGCTTTGTTTTTTTCATCTAACTGATTTTAGCAAGCCCACAGTGTTTTAATATGTATTTCACCTTTATTTGATTTCATGGACAATTGGTTCTTTCACGAAGCAAAAGAAAATTAAGGAAAGAGTGTTTTCCCCTTCTTCCTAGCATGCACATTTCCTCGGGAAAGGAAGTCCATTAGAATGTAGGAGGCCAACCTGGGGGGCCTATCTCCCCATTGCTGGCGGTATTAACATACTGGTCACATACACGCTAGGGCTCTCGCCAGTGGTCTCAGGGACACATTCCCGATGGCAAACACTGAAAATCTGCACGCCGTAGGGGAGACCAGCAGGTCACTGCCCCCTGGCCTCCAGAGGGCAAGAGAAACCAACCACTAGAGCTGGAAGGGTATTTCTCAACCACATGGGAGAGTTAAGATCAACAGGAAATGAGTTCATTGGGAAGGGCAGTAATAGGATGGAAGAAGCAAAGAAAACCAGCATCACCATTCCCTCCCATAACCAGAGGTGAGGAATTTACACTGGGGACCATTCTTAGTGTAGCAGGGAGACCCTTCTTATAGGGTAGCCGGAAGGATCTTCCTCTGAAAATGAGAAGGAAAAGGCTTTTTCCCACCTGAATAGAATCTAAGCAGGAATAATAATAATAATAATGATGATACAAAAGCATCCATTAGCATTTACCGAAGCCTCAGTAAGTTGCAGATGTTCTGCTAAGAATTCTGGTGCATTGGTTTATCTAATCTGCTGCTTAGCTACCTTACAAGGTAGGTGCTATTATCATTGTTACCCTGCAGGTCTGGAAAGTGAGGCCTGGAGGGGTTAAGACACAGCCAAGGTCACTAGTCTGCTGGGGGATGATCTAGGATTTAAGTCTAAGCAGTGTGGCTCCCAAGTCCTTGATTTTGACCATCATTCTATATACTCCCACTTTCCACACTGGGTTAACTTGTTCCCATTTTAAAGACAAGGAAACCGTGCCTCAGAACACTTACGTGAAGGTCGTTGGAAGTAGGAGTCAACACAACTCAACCTGGATTATTGCCAGGATTTCTGGGCAAGAGCCCTCCTTTCTCTACTCAGGTTGCTAAGCTGGTTGGATATAGGTTGGCCACAAGGTATCAGGCCATCTCGCATAGTCTGAACATTTAACCATCCCCTAGGAAAGCAGGCTCCGGGGGTGCTTTGAAGTCAACAAGCCAGAAGCCAGCTCTACTCCCGTAAACTGATGAAATCACTCATTGGCTTAACTCGATTTGAGCTGGCAGCTGCCTGTATTCTGTCTGCCATCTGGATTCATAGATGTCCTCACTCTGACTTGGTCCCTGCCCCGAGAGGCTGACCTGCATGGACTTTCACTGCCAGCTCCTAAGGCTTCTGGCTTCCAGTAGTATTTTGCCGACAGGGCACACATGCTGGGGGTCCGAGGGAGGGGGAGACTGAGGCAAGAGGCTCATTCCCTGGCTCCCTGACTATGGCATCACAGGGAGGGCTGGATAACCTCAACCAAAGGGAGCAGGTGGCCACTCCTCTCCATCACTGTCCTTCTAGCTCTCTCTGGGATCTGGTGATGGCTCCTTTCTCTTGCCACTTCAGACCCCGCTGTAGTAGGGGTGTCCCAGTGCAGCTGTTGCCTGGGGGTACTGTCCTGTCCCTGGTGATTTCCCTTACAGCCCATTTGCACTTTTGTAAATGGTTCCTTTATTAAACTCTATTCATAGCACCCAAATTGAATGTCCCATCTGCTTCCAGCTGAGACCCTGACTGATACAGATGGTTTTCTGTCACTTACAACCAATAATCCCAATTATTCCAGGAAATAAAATAATTCAAGTAGTACTTTGGGGCAAGCATCGTGTTAAGTCCTTCATTCACTTTACCTCATCACTTCTCACAATAACTGCCTTGGCTCGTCATGCACGTTTTCCGAAAATGGCTCAGTTTACCTCTCTGGACGATGGCTTTTACACCTGCCAACACTGAATTACTTTGCGGCCTCTTTGCATAGGTGATTCCTTCTACGTGCACACTCCCATCACTGCTACACATAGCCTTTCTTGATGCATTCCTAGTCCGTCCTTCGGACACTGCTCAAGAGCCACCTCCTCCTTGAAGCCCTCCTTGCTACGTTACTCCCCCACAAAGACTACGTCTGCCTTCTCAGTTGAATCACCTTGGTTGTCCTCCAACCAGGAGCTTAGTGAANTCGGGGGGCTTGTATTGCTCTCAGTTCGCTCCGTGCATCATTTCAGCATTCAAGAGAGAACACTCCATGGAATGTTCTCAACAACCAAACAATAATGGAAACACACCAAAACCATGTCAAGCTGGANATTGTAAACCAACCTCCTGCCGGAGTCTCTCTACACCAGAATGCGGGCAGCTTGAGGAAGGGGATGCCTTGGTCCTTAAAGCTTAGAAAAGTGCTTGGCAGGCAGCAAACAGCCACTTGGTGACAAGCATTTGAAGTGGACAGGCAATCNTAGGGGGACCAAGTCTTTGAGGGGATGTGACCCTCATCGTGGAGCTGGATGGGTACAGACTGGAGTCTGGCCACCTTGGGTCTGGTGGACAGTGTTTCACATTTGGCCATGCTGCCCAGAGTCAAATTTTAAACTCACACACTTATTTCTGTTGTTGTTGTTGTTACCGAACTACAAGCAATGTAATATGATTATAAATCTCAGAGGCATGGACTGGCATTTCTTTGAAGCTTTGTTTTTTTCATCTAACTGATTTTAGCAAGCCCACAGTGTTTTAATATGTATTTCACCTTTATTTGATTTCATGGACAATTGGTTCTTTCACGAAGCAAAAGAAAATTAAGGAAAGAGTGTTTTCCCCTTCTTCCTAGCATGCACATTTCCTCGGGAAAGGAAGTCCATTAGAATGTAGGAGGCCAACCTGGGGGGCCTATCTCCCCATTGCTGGCGGTATTAACATACTGGTCACATACACGCTAGGGCTCTCGCCAGTGCTCTCAGGGACACAATCCCGATGGCAAACACTGAAAATCTGCACGCCGTAGGGGAGACCAGCAGGTCACTGCCCCCTGGCCTCCAGAGGGCAAGAGAAACCAACCACTAGAGCTGGAAGGGTATTTCTCAACCACATGGGAGAGTTAAGATCAACAGGAAATGAGTTCATTGGGAAGGGCAGTAATAGGATGGAAGAAGCAAAGAAAACCAGCATCACCATTCCCTCCCATAACCAGAGGTGAGGAATTTACACTGGGGACCATTCTTAGTGTAGCAGGGAGACCCTTCTTATAGGGTAGCCGGAAGGATCTTCCTCTGAAAATGAGAAGGAAAAGGCTTTTTCCCACCTGAATAGAATCTAAGCAGGAATAATAATAATAATAATGATGATACAAAAGCATCCATTAGCATTTACCGAAGCCTCAGTAAGTTGCAGATGTTCTGCTAAGAATTCTGGTGCATTGGTTTATCTAATCTGCTGCTTAGCTACCTTACAAGGTAGGTGCTATTATCATTGTTACCCTGCAGGTCTGGAAAGTGAGGCCTGGAGGGGTTAAGACACAGCCAAGGTCACTAGTCTGCTGGGGGATGATCTAGGATTTAAGTCTAAGCAGTGTGGCTCCCAAGTCCTTGATTTTGACCATCATTCTATATACTCCCACTTTCCACACTGGGTTAACTTGTTCCCATTTTAAAGACGAGGAAACCGTGCCTCAGAACACTTGCGTGAAGGTCGTTGGAAGTAGGAGTCAACACAACTCAACCTGGATTATTGCCAGGATTTCTGGGCAAGAGCCCTCCTTTCTCTACTCAGGTTGCTAAGCTGGTTGGATATAGGTTGGCCACAAGGTATCAGGCCATCTCGCATAGTCTGAACATTTAACCATCCCCTAGGAAAGCAGGCTCCGGGGGTGCTTTGAAGTCAACAAGCCAGAAGCCAGCTCTACTCCCGTAAACTGATGAAATCACTCATTGGCTTAACTCGATTTGAGCTGGCAGCTGCCTGTATTCTGTCTGCCATCTGGATTCATAGATGTCCTCACTCTGACTTGGTCCCTGCCCCGAGAGGCTGACCTGCATGGACTTTCACTGCCAGCTCCTAAGGCTTCTGGCTTCCAGTAGTATTTTGCCGACAGGGCACACATGCTGGGGGTCCGAGGGAGGGGGAGACTGAGGCAAGAGGCTCATTCCCTGGCTCCCTGACTATGGCATCACAGGGAGGGCTGGATAACCTCAACCAAAGGGAGCAGGTGGCCACTCCTCTCCATCACTGTCCTTCTAGCTCTCTCTGGGATCTGGTGATGGCTCCTTTCTCTTGCCACTTCAGACCCCGCTGTAGTAGGGGTGTCCCAGTGCAGCTGTTGCCTGGGGGTACTGTCCTGTCCTTGGTGATTTCCCTTACAGCCCATTTGCACTTTTGTAAATGGTTCCTTTATTAAACTCTATTCATAGCACCCAAATTGAATGTCCCATCTGCTTCCAGCTGAGACCCTGACTGATACAGATGGTTTTCTGTCACTTACAACCAATAATCCCAATTATTCCAGGAAATAAAATAATTCAAGTAGTACGTTGGGGCAAGCATCGTGTTAAGTCCTTCATTCACTTTACCTCATCACTTCTCACAATAACTGCCTTGGCTCGTCATGCACGTTTTCCGAAAATGGCTCAGTTTACCTCTCTGGACGATGGCTTTTACACCTGCCAACACTGAATTACTTTGCGGCCTCTTTGCATAGGTGATTCCTTCTACGTGCACACTCCCATCACTGCTACACATAGCCTTTCTTGATGCATTCCTAGTCCTTCCTTCGGACACTGCTCAAGAGCCACCTCCTCCTTGAAGCCCTCCTTGCTACGTTACTCCCCCACAAAGACTACGTCTGCCTTCTCAGTTGAATCACCTTGGTTGTCCTCCAACCAGGAGCTTAGTGAATTGTAAACCAACCTCCTGCCGGAGTCTCTCTACACCAGAATGCGGGCAGCTTGAGGAAGGGGATGCCTTGGCCCTTAAAGCTTAGAAAAGTGCTTGGCAGGCAGCAAACAGCCACTTGGTGACAAGCATTTGAAGTGAACAGGCAATCAGGAAGAAGGCAGAAAAGAAGGGAGGGAAGTGACTAATAGGAACCCAGAGTTAATCCTCAACTATGGTATAATTTGTGCAAGGAGGCTCTCAGGGTTTCTGGACACAAAAACTCACTTGTGGGGAGTGTAGCCCATTGCTACCACCCCAGTTGAATTTTGTTTTGGTTGAGTGCAAATTCTACGTCAAGAAGTCATTCCCATGGATTCTGACCAGTATAGTCCTTGACGTTGTATCCTCTCCTGTCATCACACTGAGACTTGGCCCCTCTGTGGGGCACGGAGGCCCCCAAGATCACCCACCAGAGAACCCTCATCCTGGCCCAGACTCCTGGATCCCACCCTGTCCTTTAAACCAACCAGGAGAGGGCGTTGGAACAAAGACCTGCTCCCCACACCCTCCCTCCATCCATCAGCCTGGCCACGTGTGGAAGACACCACCTTCTCTCCACACCACCAAATGCCAAGCCATTGACTGCAACACTCAATTTCAACCCAGCAGAGGACCTGGCAGGCCTTTGATCAATATTTTCCACAACAGACCACTTCCCTATGATAAATGCACTAGTGGAGAAGAGGAACAGATTAACCTTTCAACACGGGTGGCAGGCAGCAACTAGGAAAAAGATGACTCAATTCTTTCGGGAAAAGAGGATGGGGCCTATTTTCTGAGCTCCCCGTGACCATATTTCAGCTGCAGAGAACCATGAATGAGAAGGCTCGTTCCCAAAGGGTCTCAGAAATTTCTGCCGCCAAAGCAAACCAGGCCATGCATCTTCTCTGCCACCCCCTACCTGTGTTTGCTCAAAGGAGGCAAGCAAGAAGCAAAAGTGACAGAGAGAGCGGGGTGGGGGGTAGGTATATCTATGTATATGTATTTTCTCAGGGCAGCTGAAGGATGAGGACTGGAAGGAGGAGTGATATGGAACATGCATGCCAAAGGAAGAGGAAAGTCCTTGAGAAGAGTTCCATCCCCCCATAAATCCTTCTCACTGACAAACAGCACAGGAACAAGGTAATTCTCTGCGGTGATGGACCCGTGACTGCATCAGAGATCCTACAGCCCCACAGACAGCAGGAGGGGCACTTGGCGAACACCAGAAAAGTTGCTCAGTGATGACGGGGTCAGGCCAGAGCTGGGGGAGACAGGAGGGCCCAGGGTGCATGCCGCACAGGTGAGCGGAGGTTCTCCAGTGAGACCCAGCACAGAGAAATCACAGTGGGCACCTCCGGGTATTCATTCATTTAAAAATATTTGGCTTGGTGCCAAGTATGTATTAGGCCCTGTGGTCGGGAGGAAAACAGTAAGATTTAGACTCTGGTTTCAAGTGGCTTCATTAATGATGCTTGCAGTAATGACTGACAACAGGGAGGCATCCCCTGTAGGCTGGGTGCTTGGCTTTATGCATTATATCATTTTGTTCTCATACTGTCCTTTCACAGAGGAGGAAAGCAACATTTAGACCTGTTAGTTGGCTTTCCCAAGAACACACAGCTGGTAAGTGACAGAGCTGGAAGTCAGTCCCAGGCATTGTGAGTGTTGTTCATTGCAAGAGTTGCATAAAGGGGGGGGTTGCAGACTGGTTTGCTGGGGAGACAGGCCATACTATCTCAGGGGAGTCAGGAAAGTTTCCTTTTGGAGATGGCCATTGCCATTGTTCTTGAAGGACAGGTTGGATTCGAACAAGTGATAATGGAGGTTGCCATCCTGCCAAGCATGTGAATATCACAGGAAATGTCATGTCACTCTGACCAACCTCCTAGAACCCGGGTAGGATGGTTGATTTAATATGTCAATTTGACTAAGCCAAGGGGTGCCCAGATTAAATATTCTTTCAGAGTGTGTCTGTGAGGTGTTTCCAGATGAGATTAACATTTAAATGCTGGGCTCAGTAAAGTAGATTGCTCTCCCCTAAGCAGGGGGCACCCATCCACTGAGGTCCTGAATTCAACAAAAGGCAGAGAAAGGAAGAATCAGCTCCTTTTGCTTCCTGCCTGTCAGCTTGAGGTGGGACATCAGTCTTCTCCTGACCTTGGACTAGGATTTATACTCTTGGCTCTGCCGGTTCTCAGGCCTTCAGACTTGGATTGGAATTATGCCATCAGCTTTCTTGGGTCTCTGGCTTACAGATACNCAGAGCTGGAAGTCAGTCCCAGGCATTGTGAGTGTTGTTCATTGCAAGAGTTGCATAAAGGGGGGGGTTGCAAACTGGTTTGCTGGGGAGACAGGCCATACTGTCTCAGGGGAGTCAGGAAAGTTTCCTTTTGGAGATGGCCATTCCCATTGTTCTTGAAGGACAGGTTGGATTCGAACAAGTGATAATGGAGGTTGCCATCCTGCCAAGCATGTGAATATCACAGGAAATGTCATGTCACTCTGACCAACCTCCTAGAACCCGGGTAGGATGGTTGATTTAATATGTCAATTTGACTAAGCCAAGGGGTGCCCAGATTAAATATTCTTTCAGAGTGTGTCTGTGAGGTGTTTCCAGATGAGATTAACATTTAAATGCTGGGCTCAGTAAAGTAGATTGCTCTCCCCTAAGCAGGGGGCACCCATCCACTGAGGTCCTGAATTCAACAAAAGGCAGAGAAAGGAAGAATCAGCTCCTTTTGCTTCCTGCCTGTCAGCTTGAGGTGGGACATCAGTCTTCTCCTGCCCTTGGACTAGGATTTATACTCTTGGCTCTGCCGGTTCTCAGGCCTTCAGACTTGGATTGGAATTATGCCACCAGCTTTCTTGGGTCTCTGGCTTACAGATAGCAGATCTTAGCCTGTAGAATCATGTGAGCCAGTTTTGCGTAAATCTCTTCCTGTATATATCCTATTGGTTTTATTTCTTGGGAGAACCCTGACTGATACACTGGGTATGGTAGGGGGTTAGGAAGCTTCCAACATGACCCCCAATGTCCCCACCTGTGTAATCCCCTCCCACTGAGTTCAGGTGTACCTAGCCACTTAATTCTAATGAACAGAATAGGGGGGAAATGATGGCATGCCACTTCCAAGATCAGAAAGTCACAAGATCTGTGACTTCCATCTTGTTTGCATTCCTCTCTTGGATTCTTCTTGGCTTCATTTGAGGAGACAACTGCCATGTTGTAACCCATTCTACGGACACTCCCATATAGCAAGGAACTGAGGGCATCCTATAGGGAACATGCAGTGAGGAACTGAGGCCCTCATTACAAAAGCTGCCAAGGACCCGAATTTTCCCAACAATCATGCTAGTGAGTTGAGAATCCTTCCCCAACTGAGCCTTCGGATGACTGCAGCCCCGACCAGACCCAGATGATAGTCTTGTAAGGATCCCAGAGCCAGAAGGCCTAGCTAAGCCAGCCCCATAGAAACTGAGCAATAATTTACATTGTTGTTTTAAAGCCACTGAATTTTGGAGTAAATTGTTATGCAGCAGAAGGTAACTAATACACACTGGTTGCAAAGGATATTTATCTTTTGTCCTCATCATTAAAAATCAATGCAGGAGCCTTGCTAGCTCTTCATTCCCAGCTTTCTCTCCATATTCCATGGTCTCTCAATTTCTGGCCAAACTCAAGTCCATGGGCCCCCGTTATGTCTGATATCTTTGTTCGTGGGAAGGCATAGATGGCCTGGATGGACAGGGAAAGCTACACGGTAGGCTCTTGATGTTAAGGCGTCTCCACCATTAGCTGGTGGACCAGGAAAGAGTGCGTATGTCTTAGGGTTGAGGTGGGATCTCAGTGGAATGAAGATAATATTGAGATGGATGCTTCAGGATTGTCCCAAGCTCTAAACACCTCACCCATGAGATCCCCAAGGGAATTATAAATACAAAGGTTAAAGGAAATCATGAAATGCAAGCATTACTTCAGTATAATTTGGACATGAGCCCAAAATGCCAGAGTGGACCATGTGGATAAACCAGCTGGAGCATGTAGCTTAAGCCCATCTTCTTTAGGGTCCTCTGCCTCCCCCTCAGCCTCAGCCCATATGATGCCACCAGCTGGCCATCCATATGGGACAAGAGACCTAAGGGATGAGAGTATACATATGCAGAAGGGCAGAGAAAGAGCTGGCCAGACCTTCTCCCACGTGGGACTACATTTTAGCCCCGGCCTTCCACAAGAGCTCGAAAGCAGAGACAAGCAGCCGAGATGTGTATCGGTTACCTTCTATGGTATTGTCCCAGCTGCTCAGAACGTGACCCAGCCACTGTCCTAGACTAGGATCGCATCAGAGTAGAAGCATCTCCTGTCAAGAGAGGGGACTGTGTGATGAGCACACTCAAATGCGGGAACTACAGCTTACTGCTTGGAAGAGGTCGCCTGTATTCGTCTTCTACTGCTCTAACTAATTACCAAACACTTGTAGCTTGAAAAAACCCACCAGTGTATTCATATAGTTCTAAAAGTCAGAAGTCCAACATGGCCTCCCTGGTTTAAAGTCAGGGTGTCAGCAGGGCTGTGTTCCTTGTGGAAACTCTAGGAGAGAAATTTCCTTGCCTCTTCCAACTTCTAGAGGCTTCCACATGCTTCAGCTCGTGGCCATGTCCTCCATCTTCCGAGTCAGCCCCTCAGGCCAAGCCCTTCTCATGCAGTCATCTCTCTGGTTCTCTGTCTTCTGTCTCCCTCTTCTGCTGTCAGAACCTGTGTAATTATGCTGGGCTCCCCTACAGAACGAAGGTAATCTCTGCATCTCAATGTCAACTGATCTTTTTTTTTAAGATTTTATTAATTTATTTGAGAGAGAGAGTGAGAGACAGCACAAGCAGGGGGAGCAGTAGAGGGAGAAGCAGACTCCCCACTGAATAGGGAGGCCGACGTGGGGCTCCAACCCAGGAGTCCAGGATCACGACCTGAGCTGGAGGCAGCAGCTTAACCAACTGAGCCACCCAGATGCCCAGCTGATAAGCAACCTTAATTTCATCTTCAACTTAATCCTGATATGGTCGTAGCTCCCAGGAAATAGGACGCAGGCATCTTTGGGAGGCCATTATTCTGCCTATCACTTTGCCCACCCCACAAAATGGTCATTTTGGCATTTTCGACCCCACCCTTTCCCCTGCGGGTGACGAAAAGCAAAATAGGGGAACCTTTCCCCATAAGAAGGGGAATGACTTTGATGTAGCAAAGTTAAAGGGACTGATGCCCTGAGAAGAAGTGACCCAAGAGAGGACTGAGAGCAAATGTCTCAGAATCCCTGAACCCGTATTTATTTCCTCCTGTACAAAGTGGAGATGGTCACCAACCCCCTCCCCCAAGAATGAGTGTAGGATTTACCTGAGACAAATACGCATTTGACTAAGCATGAATTCGAGCGCACTTTTCCTCTGGAGTCCCCTCACCCTGCTCTTTCCTATGCGGAGCTCTCCGCACAACATCACCACATTTCCCTGCCATTCCGTTTCATAAGGTGCTGGAAGCAAAATAATCACTTCTGTCTTTCATTCCAGAACATTCATTGCCTTGTGTACTCCATGCAATTTTCCAAATCACAAGCTAATTAAATACTCCAGCAAAGGGCTAAAAGTAGATTAAACATTGACGTGAGAACGTCTATCGATTGGTGCATTTCCTTGACTCCTGGTGCAGTGTATCAATGATATTAAATAATCTCTTAATAAAATTTCCTCCTCATGATACCGCTTGCCCTCTTTCACTCTTTCTGAAAATGCGATTGCATGGGAAATAAACGTTCTTTCTAAATGGCTATCAATAAACGCCAAGCAGGATGAGAGGGAAGGGGTAAGGGAGAGACTTCTGCTATACCCTATTTTGTGGCCGTTTGATTGTATTACAGTCAAAATAAATTCAGACAGACTAACCTAGACAGCACTAATTCAGGATGCGTGGATGTCTGTGGGTTATATTTTTTCCCTTTATTTTTAACAGGACCTGCCTGTTCAGTTCAGCAAGAATCCAAAAACATTAACTCAATGCCTAATTGCAATTGCTAGCATCTATTATTTATTTATTTATTTATTTATTTGAGAGAGCGAGAGAGAGCACAAGCAGTGGGGAGAGGCAGAGGGAGAGAGAGAAGCAGACTCCCCACTGAGCAGGGAGCCTGGCGCAATGCTGGGCTCGATCCCAGGACCCTGAGATCATGACTTAAGCTGAAACCAAGAGTCGAACGCTTAACCTGCTGAGCCACCCAGGCGCCCCAATAGCTAATATATATTAAGCAGCTACTTGATGTCAGGCATTGGTGCTAAGCTGTGTTATCCAGTGTCTCAGGTAGTTCCTTCCAACCATTCTAGAAACCAGGTCCTAGCATGATGCCACAGTATCATGAAGATACTGAGAAATAAAGAAACCCACTCAGGGCCATACAGACAGTCATTGGTAGCAGCAGAATTTGAACCTGGGTCTGTCTGATTCTTGAGCTGCATTTCTAACTGCTGTGCAACGTCACCTGCTTCACGCCAAACCCTAGCCTGGGACTCTGAGATGCAGTTGTGAATAGGAGGAGGTCCTTGCCCCAGAATATAACCATATTGGGCTGACATTGATATTCATGCTTTTAAAAAATGTATTATTTGAATGAGTTTCATGGTCCCAAATTTTTTAAAAAATATGAAAGGGCATACAGGGAAAAGTAAGTGTCCCTTTCATCCTTGTTCTAGAGTCCCCAGTTATTCACTTTCTCATTAAATAGGAGAAAATGACTACTCTCTTCACCCAAAAGTAAACACTGAAAGTGAATGAAACATGTAAACAAGATTGAAAGCCCACGTTGACTGTCCTATCTTCATCATGCTCTGGATGCTGAGCAGAGAAAGGCCAAATGGAAAGACAGCAGGTGAACCACATGGTCAGGCCAACAAAACATGGGTAAAGCCTCCAACCCAAGCTAAAAGGGAAAGAAGGTGAGGACCATTGGTCAGGCTGGACAGCTGCTGGAACAGACAAGGACGCAATCTTAGCAGCTGAACACAGTTTCCTTCTTGTGCAACGTGGGGAANTATATCTATGTATATGTATTTTCTCAGGGCAGCTGAAGGATGAGGACTGGAAGGAGGAGTGATATGGAACATGCATGCCAAAGGAAGAGGAAAGTCCTTGAGAAGAGTTCCATCCCCCCATAAATCCTTCTCACTGACAAACAGCACAGGAACAAGGTAATTCTCTGCGGTGATGGACCCGTGACTGCATCAGAGATCCTACAGCCCCACGGACAGCAGGAGGGGCGCTTGGCGAACACCAGAAAAGTTGCTCAGTGATGACGGGGTCAGGCCAGAGCTGGGGGAGACAGGAGGGCCCAGGGTGCATGCCGCACAGGTGAGCGGAGGTTCTCCAGTGAGACCCAGCACAGAGAAATCACAGTGGGCACCTCCGGGTATTCATTCATTTAAAAATATTTGGCTTGGTGCCAAGTATGTATTAGGCCCTGTGGTCGGGAGGAAAACAGTAAGATTTAGACTCTGGTTTCAAGTGGCTTCATTAATGATGCTTGCAGTAATGACTGACAACAGGGAGGCATCCCCTGTAGGCTGGGTGCTTGGCTTTATGCATTATATCATTTTGTTCTCATACTGTCCTTTCACAGAGGAGGAAAGCAACATTTAGACCTGTTAGTTGGCTTTCCCAAGAACACACAGCTGGTAAGTGACAGAGCTGGAAGTCAGTCCCAGGCATTGTGAGTGTTGTTCATTGCAAGAGTTGCATAAAGGGGGGGGTTGCAGACTGGTTTGCTGGGGAGACAGGCCATACTATCTCAGGGGAGTCAGGAAAGTTTCCTTTTGGAGATGGCCATTGCCATTGTTCTTGAAGGACAGGTTGGATTCGAACAAGTGATAATGGAGGTTGCCATCCTGCCAAGCATGTGAATATCACAGGAAATGTCATGTCACTCTGACCAACCTCCTAGAACCCGGGTAGGATGGTTGATTTAATATGTCAATTTGACTAAGCCAAGGGGTGCCCAGATTAAATATTCTTTCAGAGTGTGTCTGTGAGGTGTTTCCAGATGAGATTAACATTTAAATGCTGGGCTCAGTAAAGTAGATTGCTCTCCCCTAAGCAGGGGGCACCCATCCACTGAGGTCCTGAATTCAACAAAAGGCAGAGAAAGGAAGAATCAGCTCCTTTTGCTTCCTGCCTGTCAGCTTGAGGTGGGACATCAGTCTTCTCCTGCCCTTGGACTAGGATTTATACTCTTGGCTCTGCCGGTTCTCAGGCCTTCAGACTTGGATTGGAATTATGCCATCAGCTTTCTTGGGTCTCTGGCTTACAGATAGCAGATCTTAGCCTGTAGAATCATGTGAGCCAGTTTTGCGTAAATCTCTTCCTGTATATATCCTATTGGTTTTATTTCTTGGGAGAACCCTGACTGATACACTGGGTATGGTAGGGGGTTAGGAAGCTTCCAACATGACCCCCAATGTCCCCACCTGTGTAATCCCCTCCCACTGAGTTCAGGTGTACCTAGCCACTTAATTCTAATGAACAGAATAGGGGGGAAATGATGGCATGCCACTTCCAAGATCAGAAAGTCACAAGATCTGTGACTTCCATCTTGTTTGCATTCCTCTCTTGGATTCTTCTTGGCTTCATTTGAGGAGACAACTGCCATGTTGTAACCCATTCTATGGACACTCCCATATAGCAAGGAACTGAGGGCATCATATAGGGAACATGCAGTGAGGAACTGAGGCCCTCATTACAAAAGCTGCCAAGGACCCGAATTTTCGCAGCAATCATGCTAGTGAGTTGAGAATCCTTCCCCAACTGAGCCTTCGGATGACTGCAGCCCCGACCAGACCCAGATGATAGTCTTGTAAGGATCCCAGAGCCAGAAGGCCTGGCTAAGCCAGCCCCATAGAAACTGAGCAATAATTTACATTGTTGTTTTAAAGCCACTGAATTTTGGAGTAAATTGTTATGCAGCAGAAGGTAACTAATACACACTGGTTGCAAAGGATATTTATCTTTTGTCCTCATCATTAAAAATCAATGCAGGAGCCTTGCTAGCTCTTCATTCCCAGCTTTCTCTCCATATTCCATGGTCTCTCAATTTCTGGCCAAACTCAAGTCCATGGGCCCCCGTTATGTCTGATATCTTTGTTCATGGGAAGGCATAGATGGCCTGGATGGACAGGGAAAGCTACACGGTAGGCTCTTGATGTTAAGGCGTCTCCACCATTAGCTGGTGGACCAGGAAAGAGTGCGTATGTCTTAGGGTTGAGGTGGGATCTCAGTGGAATGAAGATAATATTGAGATGGATGCTTCAGGATTGTCCCAAGCTCTAAACACCTCACCCATGAGATCCCCAAGGGAATTATAAATACAAAGGTTAAAGGAAATCATGAAATGCAAGNCACGGTAGGCTCTTGATGTTAAGGCGTCTCCACCATTAGCTGGTGGACCAGGAAAGAGTGCGTATGTCTTAGTGTTGAGGTGGGATCTCAGTGGAATGAAGATAATATTGAGATGGATGCTTCAGGATTGTCCCAAGCTCTAAACACCTCACCCATGAGATCCCCAAGGGAATTATAAATACAAAGGTTAAAGGAAATCATGAAATGCAAGCATTACTTCAGTATAATTTGGACATGAGCCCAAAATGCCAGAGTGGACCATGTGGATAAACCAGCTGGAGCATGTAGCTTAAGCCCATCTTCTTTAGGGTCCTCTGCCTCCCCCTCAGCCTCAGCCCATATGATGCCACCAGCTGGCCATCCATATGGGACAAGAGACCTAAGGGATGAGAGTATACATATGCAGAAGGGCAGAGAAAGAGCTGGCCAGACCTTCTCCCACGTGGGACTACATTTTAGCCCCGGCCTTCCACAAGAGCTCGAAAGCAGAGACAAGCAGCCGAGATGTGTATCGGTTACCTTCTATGGTATTGTCCCAGCTGCTCAGAACGTGACCCAGCCACTGTCCTAGACTAGGATCGCATCAGAGTAGAAGCATCTCCTGTCAAGAGAGGGGACTGTGTGATGAGCACACTCAAATGCGGGAACTACAGCTTACTGCTTGGAAGAGGTCGCCTGTATTCGTCTTCTACTGCTCTAACTAATTACCAAACACTTGTAGCTTGAAAAAACCCACCAGTGTATTCATATAGTTCTAAAAGTCAGAAGTCCAACATGGCCTCCCTGGTTTAAAGTCAGGGTGTCAGCAGGGCTGTGTTCCTTGTGGAAACTCTAGGAGAGAAATTTCCTTGCCTCTTCCAACTTCTAGAGGCTTCCACATGCTTCAGCTCGTGGCCATGTCCTCCATCTTCCGAGTCAGCCCCTCAGGCCAAGCCCTTCTCATGCAGTCATCTCTGTGGTTCTCTGTCTTCTGTCTCCCTCTTCTGCTGTCAGAACCTGTGTAATTATGCTGGGCTCCCCTACAGAACGAAGGTAATCTCTGCATCTCAATGTCAACTGATCTTTTTTTTTAAGATTTTATTAATTTATTTGAGAGAGAGAGTGAGAGACAGCACAAGCAGGGGGAGCAGTAGAGGGAGAAGCAGACTCCCCACTGAATAGGGAGGCCGACGTGGGGCTCCAACCCAGGAGTCCAGGATCACGACCTGAGCTGGAGGCAGCAGCTTAACCAACTGAGCCACCCAGATGCCCAGCTGATAAGCAACCTTAATTTCATCTTCAACTTAATCCTGATATGGTCGTAGCTCCCAGGAAATAGGACGCAGGCATCTTTGGGAGGCCATTATTCTGCCTATCACTTTGCCCACCCCACAAAATGGTCATTTTGGCATTTTCGACCCCACCCTTTCCCCTGCGGGTGACGAAAAGCAAAATAGGGGAACCTTTCCCCATAAGAAGGGGAATGACTTTGATGTAGCAAAGTTAAAGGGACTGATGCCCTGAGAAGAAGTGACCCAAGAGAGGACTGAGAGCAAATGTCTCAGAATCCCTGAACCCGTATTTATTTCCTCCTGTACAAAGTGGAGATGGTCACCAACCCCCTCCCCCAAGAATGAGTGTAGGATTTACCTGAGACAAATACGCATTTGACTAAGCATGAATTCGAGCGCACTTTTCCTCTGGAGTCCCCTCACCCTGCTCTTTCCTATGCGGAGCTCTCCACACAACATCACCACATTTCCCTGCCATTCCGTTTCATAAGATGCTGGAAGCAAAATAATCACTTCTGCCTTTCGNGGGGAACCTTTCCCCATAAGAAGGGGAATGACTTTGATGTAGCAAAGTTAAAGGGACTGATGCCCTGAGAAGAAGTGACCCAAGAGAGGACTGAGAGCAAATGTCTCAGAATCCCTGAACCCGTATTTATTTCCTCCTGTACAAAGTGGAGATGGTCACCAACCCCCTCCCCCAAGAATGAGTGTAGGATTTACCTGAGACAAATACGCATTTGACTAAGCATGAATTCGAGCGCACTTTTCCTCTGGAGTCCCCTCACCCTGCTCTTTCCTATGCGGAGCTCTCCGCACAACATCACCACATTTCCCTGCCATTCCGTTTCATAAGGTGCTGGAAGCAAAATAATCACTTCTGTCTTTCATTCCAGAACATTCATTGCCTTGTGTACTCCATGCAATTTTCCAAATCACAAGCTAATTAAATACTCCAGCAAAGGGCTAAAAGTAGATTAAACATTGACGTGAGAACGTCTATCGATTGGTGCATTTCCTTGACTCCTGGTGCAGTGTATCAATGATATTAAATAATCTCTTAATAAAATTTCCTCCTCATGATACCGCTTGCCCTCTTTCACTCTTTCTGAAAATGCGATTGCATGGGAAATAAACGTTCTTTCTAAATGGCTATCAATAAACGCCAAGCAGGATGAGAGGGAAGGGGTAAGGGAGAGACTTCTGCTATACCCTATTTTGTGGCCGTTTGATTGCATTACAGTCAAAATAAATTCAGACAGACTAACCTAGACAGCACTAATTCAGGATGTGTGGATGTCTGTGGGTTATATTTTTTCCCTTTATTTTTAACAGGACCTGCCTGTTCAGTTCAGCAAGAATCCAAAAACATTAACTCAATGCCTAATTGCAATTGCTAGCATCTATTATTTATTTATTTATTTATTTATTTGAGAGAGCGAGAGAGAGCACAAGCAGTGGGGAGAGGCAGAGGGAGAGAGAGAAGCAGACTCCCCACTGAGCAGGGAGCCTGGCGCAATGCTGGGCTCGATCCCAGGACCCTGAGATCATGACTTAAGCTGAAACCAAGAGTCGAACGCTTAACCTGCTGAGCCACCCAGGCGCCCCAATAGCTAATATATATTAAGCAGCTACTTGATGTCAGGCATTGGTGCTAAGCTGTGTTATCCAGTGTCTCAGGTAGTTCCTTCCAACCATTCTAGAAACCAGGTCCTAGCATGATGCCACAGTATCATGAAGATACTGAGAAATAAAGAAACCCACTCAGGGCCATACAGACAGTCATTGGTAGCAGCAGAATTTGAACCTGGGTCTGTCTGATTCTTGAGCTGCATTTCTAACTGCTGTGCAACGTCACCTGCTTCACGCCAAACCCTAGCCTGGGACTCTGAGATGCAGTTGTGAATAGGAGGAGGTCCTTGCCCCAGAATATAACCATATTGGGCTGACATTGATATTCATGCTTTTAAAAAATGTATTATTTGAATGAGTTTCATGGTCCCAAATTTTTTAAAAAATATGAAAGGGCATACAGGGAAAAGTAAGTGTCCCTTTCATCCTTGTTCTAGAGTCCCCAGTTATTCACTTTCTCATTAAATAGGAGAAAATGACTACTCTCTTCACCCAAAAGTAAACACTGAAAGTGAATGAAACATGTAAACAAGATTGAAATCCCACGTTGACTGTCCTATCTTCATCATGCTCTGGATGCTGAGCAGAGAAAGGCCAAATGGAAAGACAGCAGGTGAACCACATGGTCAGGCCAACAAAACATGGGTAAAGCCTCCAACCCAAGCTAAAAGGGAAAGAAGGTGAGGACCATTGGTCAGGCTGGACAGCTGCTGGAACAGACAAGGACGCAATCTTAGCAGCTGAACACAGTTTCCTTCTTGTGCAACGTGGGGAAAGGCAGGAGACTCTGCTCCACACAGTCACTCAGGGGCTCAGCCTCCTTCCATCCTGTAGCGATTTCTTTCTCTAGACCCTCGGAACCCTCTCTCTTCTGTAGCGGGTGGTTTTCCCAGAGGGCGTGGTTGGTTGCGTGGAAGGGTTTGACGGGCATGCGGGAGGATGACATGTATCACTTCTGCCCACAAGCCCTGGGACGGATTTTAGCTTCATGGCACTAACTA
>NC_048227.1:18312115-18431332 GCF_002007445.2 Ailuropoda melanoleuca | reverse complement strand
TTTGCATGTAGCTGTCCAATTTTCCCAGCACCATTTATTGAAGAGACTGTCTTTTTTCCACCTGATGTTTTCTTCTGCTTTATCAAAGATTAGTTGCCCAAAGAGCCGAGGGTCCTTTTGTGGGTTCTTNTCTCTTAGTTTTTTTGACTGTTTCCTTGGCTGTGCAGAAGCTCTTTATCCTGATAAAGTCCCATAAGTTCATTTTATCTTTTATTTCTCTTGCCTTTGGAGATGTGTCGTGAAAAAGGTTGCTCTGGCCGATGTCATAGAAGTTGTTGCCTATGTTCTCCTCTAGAATTTTGATGGATTCCTGTCTCACATTGAGGTCTTTCATCCATTTGGAGTTTATTTTTGTGTATGGTGTGAGAGAGTGGTCAAGTTTCATTCTTTTGCATGTAGCTGTCCAATTTTCCCAGCACCATTTATTGAAGAGACTGTCTTTTTTCCACCGGATGTTTTTTCCTGCTTTATCAAAGATTAGTTGCCCAAAGAGCCGAGGGTCCATTTCTGGGTTCTCTATTCTGTTCCATTGGTCCATGTGTCTGTTTTTGTGCCAGTACCATGCTATCTTTGTGATCACAGCTTTGTAGTACAGCTTGAAATCTGGCATCATAATGCCCCCAGCTTTGTTTTTCCTTTTCAACAGTTCTTGGAGATTCAGGGCCTCTTTCTGGTTCCATACAAATTTAAGGACTATTTGTTCCAGTTCTTTGAAAAATGTCCTCGGTATTTTGATCGGGATAGCATTGAAAGTGTAGATTGCTCTGGGTAGTATGGACATTTTAACTATGTTAATTCTTCCAATCCATGAGCATGGAATATTTTTCCATCTTTTTATGTCTTCCTCAATATCTTTCAAAAGTGATCTATAGTTTCTNTCAATGTCTTTCAAGAGTGATTTGTAGTTTCTAGAATATAGATCCTTTACGTCTCTGGTTAAGTTAATTCCACGGTAACATATGGTTTTTGGTGCTATTGTAAATGGGATGGATTCCCTAATTTCTCTTTCTTCAGTCTCGTTATTCGTGTATAGAAATGCAACTGATTTCTGGGCATTGATTTTGTATCCTGCCACCTTACTGAATTGTTCTATAACTTCTAATAGTTTGGGAGTGGATTCTTTTGGGTTCTCCATATAGAGTATCATGTCATCTGCGAAGAGAGACATTTTGACTTCTTTTTTGCCGATTTGGATACTTTCTATCCCTTTTCGTTGTCTGATTGCTGTTGCAAGGACTTCTAGTACTATGTTGAATAATAGTGGCGAGAGTGGGCATCCTTGTCGTGTTCCTGATCTTAAGGGAAAGGCTTCCAGCTTTTCCCCATTGAGAATGATATTCGCTGTAGGTTTTTCATAGATGGTTTTTATGAGATTGAGGAATGTACCCTCTATCCCTACACTCTGAAGGGTTTTAATCAGGAAAGGATGCTGTATTTTGTCAAATGCTTTTTCTGCATCTATTGAGAGGATCATACGGTTCTTGACTCTTTTCTTGTTGGTATGATCTATCACACTGATCGATTTGCGAATGTTGAACCACGCTTGCATCCCAGGGTTGAATCCCACTTGGTCATGATGGGTAATCCTTTTAATGTACTGTTGGATCCTATTAGCTAGGATCTTGTTGAGAATTTCCGAAGTCCTTACCACAGCTCCCAGGCTCAGAATGCGTTCCCANCACACTGATCGATTTGCGAATGTTGAACCACGCTTGCATCCCAGGGTTGAATCCCACTTGGTCATGATGGGTGATCCTTTTAATGTACTGTTGGATCCTATTAGCTAGGATCTTGTTGAGAATTTCCAAAGTCCTTACCACAGCTCCCAGGCTCAGAATGCGTTCCCATCCTGGCCTGCACCTCGTGCCCAGTGCCCAGACTCCCCGGCCTCCATGCAGATCCTCAAACACCTACCTCCACACTCTTGCATTTCCAGTGCCTTCCACCTGGACAGCTCCTTCGTGAGATGATGTCATGGCTTCATCCTCACCTTCCCAGGCGTCTGCTCACCTGTCACCTCCTCAGAGAGTCCTCTGATTCCCCCTTTCCATCACTCACAATACCCGTAGTCNAGGCGTCTGCTCACCTGTCACCTCCTCAGAGAGTCCTCTGATTCCCCCTTTCCATCACTCACAATACCCGTAATCTATTTTTTTTAAAGATTTTATTTATTTATTCGACAGAGACAGAGACAGCCAGCGAGAGAGGGAGCACAAGCAGGGGGAGTGGGAGAGGAAGAAGCAGGCTCATAGCAGAAGAGCCTGATGTGGGGCTCGATCCCATAACGCCGGGACCACGCCTTGAGCCGAAGGCAGACGCCTAACCGCTGTGCCACCCAGGCGCCCCCCGTAATCTATTTTAAGCTTCCCTCNCAGGGGGAGTGGGAGAGGAAGAAGCAGGCTCATTGCAGAAGAGCCTGATGTGGGGCTCGATCCCATAATGCCTGGACCATGTCTTGAGCCGAAGGCAGACGCCTAACCGCTGTGCCACCCAGGCGCCCCCCGTAATCTATTTTAAGCTTCCCTCGCAACCTGAAATGATGCCTAATTAATCTGGTGTCTCTTTTCTGGAGCCAGAATGAAAGTTTTCTGAGGGCAGGAAGGGCTTGTTCATCTCCATAACCTTAACACCTGTTATAGTGCCTGGTGCATACTAGAGTCTCAACAAACTTGTCCTTGATGGAGAAGAATGTGTGTGTGTGTGTGTGTGTGTGTACATATGCATACATGCATATACATATGCACACATATGTACATATATGCATGTATACATATGATGTAAAGCACTAAGTGCTGTGAAGAAAAATAAAGAGAGCATGAGCACAGAGAGTGACCCGTGTGTATAAGGGGAACATATTGGTTGATGTACTCAATGAAAGCATCTCTGAGAAGGTGACTTTTGAACAAAGACATAAATGTAATAGGGGAGTGAATCGTGCAGATATCTGGATGAGACCATTCTGGGCAGAGGGAACAGCAAGTGCAAAGGCCCTGAGGTTGGCGTTCCCTTGTGGCATTCAGTCACAGTGAGGTCAGTGTATCTGAAACAAAACAAGATGCTGCCCATTCCCTGGCCCCCACTGATATTCCTCATCACCCCCTAAGTTTCCCTTTCCTTGTTGCACTTTTGATCATCTGAAATTGTGTACTTGGGTAGTTGTGGGCATTGCCTGTCTCTTCTATCAGACAGTGAGTTCCACAAAGGGAAGACCTGTTTTATTCAACAGGATATCTCTGCACAGGCAGAGCGTCTGGCGCATGGTGGATGGACACTCAAGCATGTAGTGAAAGGTATGAACTATTTAATGAAGGAGCAAGATGAGGAGAGGAGAGAGTACCTAGCTGGCGCTGGACAAGAGACTCTTAGCTTCAAGTTTCCCAGTAAGAATACTGGTAATCTGCTGGAGGCAGGGCCACCTTGAAATCTTGTCCAAAGGGGAGGGAGGAATCAAGAGACCTCCTGGTCTTGAGTCCTGTGGTTTGGCTAGATGACAAGCAAAGTCCCTTCCCACCCAACTCAGAAGCAGAACTGCTGTGAACATAGCCAATTCTGCCATTCCCCTTGTCTCACTTGGTTACCCAGGGATGTCTGAGGAGATATTTGGATTAACGTATTGATCCCTGAGGCATTTTTCAGTCAAATTCTGACACCTTTCTTTTTAGCACTGGGACCTTTCTTACCTGACGAATTATTTTTCCTAATGGCCAAAAAGAAATAATGGGTTATAATTAAATACACACAGGCACAGATAGTCAGATACACACACACACACACACACGCACACACACACACACACACACCACTCATAATTCACTATGTCAATAATAGACCCGTAGAGATTCTGTTATATTGCATACAGTGCACACATCATTTAAAAAATAGGAACACCATACACGAAATGCTATTTTGTAACAGAGTTAATAAAGAGCTTGCCTAAACGATTTCTCTCTTGTCACTGAATACTCTTCTGAACTCAAGTTGTGACGCTCCTTCACAGAGCTGCGGTAGGTATATCTGAGCGATGTCCTGGTATTGAGTGTTTAGGTTTGTCATCGTCCTTCCACACATCACCCTGCCAGGGAAGTCTCTGCCTGTATCCTCTCTTCACCATCTGTGTCTCTCACCTGAGGATAAACTCTGAGAGGCTTGCAGGTAGAGGTCAGGGGAGCATGAACATTCTGGATGCTCTCGATGTATGCTATATCATTTTCCAGAATGAACCCTCCCTCCACCAAGACCGCATCAGTTTCTCTTTTCCCCAAACTTTCCCAAAATGTGTTGCCTTTTTTTTTTTTAATTACTTCTACTGGAACCTATGACTGAATAATTCATCCTCTGTAGCTCACTAATACTGTAATTTTTATCAACATGATGCATGAATGAGAAAACAGATCAGAAGAATTAATGACAACATAGCAAAAGCTCCCACCCCCTTCCTCTGCATCTCAAGTTCAGCGACCCATGAATTCCCTCTTAAGTTGTTGGGCTTTTATTTCTCTTGACAATTACCTCCATATCATCGTATGACACAGACACTTACATTTATTAATATCCCGTATTTAGAAAATACTTGTTTCCTTGAGATTAAATGTTATGACTTGGCTCACTTACACTGCACCATCTCCTTCTCTTCCCCAGCTCCCTGTGGTTCACTGTTACTTACGATTCCTTATTATTATTTCATTATTCCTTGTTGTTCTTTCGTTGGCTACTTCATTTGAGGTTTTTGCTGTGAGATAATTTCAAATAACAGAAAACTTGCAGAAATTTGAAAAACAATTTCTGTATACCCTAAACACAGATTCCACAAATAACATTCTCCTTGGTTCTCAGTATATAGGCATCAGCATAGACATATATCGATAAGCATATATATTACTATTATTTCGTAGTAGCTTCTGAACTGTTTGAAAGTTGCAAATATATTCTCCATCCCTTCTACTTTCGATTGAATGTTTGTGTTCCCTCCAAATACATATGTTGACATCTTAACCCCCTAGATGATTATATTAGGAGGTGGGGCATTTGAGAGGTGATCAGGTCATGAATGGGATTAGCCCCTTGTGAAAGAGGCCCTAGAGAGCCCCCTCACCATTCTACCAGGTGAGGATACAAATAGTTTGCAGATCAGTAGAGGGCAGGTCACCAGAGCCTGACTGTGTGGGCTCTGATTGTGGACTTCCAGCCTCCAAAACCGTGAGCAAGGAATTTCTGCTACTCATAACCCACCCAGTCTGTGATATTTTGTTATAGCAACCTGAACAGACTAAGACAACTTTTAAATATTTCAGTGTCTACAGCCTGAAAATTAGGACATTCTCTTACACAACCACAGTGCAATGATCAAAATCAAGAAATTATACTGATGCATCACTATTCTTTCATTTACAGATCTTATTCAAATTTCACCAATTGCACAACCAAGGAAAATTGGCTGCCTCTTAAACTTCAAACAATAAATACGGTTCCCCATTTCTTGTTTCATTTGCTTTACTCATGTCATCTTGTACATGCTTTAGTAAATGTAGTGATTTCCTTCTCGTAGGGCCCGTGCAATGCTAGTTAAGTATATTCTTAGATATTTTCTTTTTTTTATTCCTAGATATTTTCATTTGTTTTTGCTGGTATTATTGTGTATGGGATCTATTTATCTTTTATATTGTACCTTACTGAACCCTTGTATTAGTTCAAAACATGTTTTACCCAATTTTCTAAGTAGACAGCATATTACCTGAAGATAATGATAATCGCATCTCTTCTTTTCTGAAATTCTAACTCATTTCTTCATCTTGTCCTTTAGCGCTGGCCACAAAATTAAAACACGGATCGTTCCAATTAATTTTCTAACTGTTTTATTTGGAAAAATTACAGAGTCATAACAAGTTGCAAAGAACTGTACCATGCGCCCTACAATCTGTCCTCCTCATCTTGCCATCTTTCCTACCTGTAAGACAACAGCAAAATCAGGAAACTGGCATCATGGGTACAATGCACAGAATTACTCAGATTGTACTATTTATAAGTTTGCTAGTATGTGCATGCATCTATTCTATGCAATTTCATCATATGTGTAGCTTTCTATAATAACCCTAGCATCCATTTCCTTTTTTAAATGAATAAAAGGAAATAATTTAAGCCTGAGACTCTCCCAAAGATATATCAGAACATTTTATGGAGGTGTCCAACCAGCCCAAGAAATACAGGGTCAAATACATGCAGCTTTAAAAAAAAACAAAAACAAAAACAAAAAACGTGTTATTTATTTATTTGGAAGACAGCACAAGCGGGGTGGGGGTTTGGGGGCAGAAGGAGAGGGAGAAACAGACTCCCTGCTGAGCAGGGAGCCTAACATGGGGCTCGATCCCAGGACCCTGGGATCATGACCTGAGCCGAAGGCAGATGCTCAACCGACTGAGCCACCCAGGTGCCCCTACATGTAGCCTTTTTGATGGTTAAATTCTGTCCAGATTAATGCTCCAGGAAGCTCATCTAGCTACAAGGAAATGGACTAGCATAAGCTTCCCAAACATGCAAATGAACACTTAGAAATGGGTTAATGTTGTTGAGTAAGGTTCAAGGAAAGAAAAACGAGATGTGGGAGGCATTTGGAAGAGCCCCTCCAGAACTCAGGGAGAGGAAGCCCTACTTCCACAGCAGCCTTTCCTGCTCTCAGTCTTTTCCAGCTTTCTCCTTCACTGATGTGAAGCAGTCTGCAAAGGGCCCCGCTTCACCTATGAGACGGTCCAGGCACAAGTATTTAATCTGAATTTAATTGAGCCTCTCATTCTAATTTCTAGTGTTTGGAACGATAAGGGATACAGGAACAGGTGAAGCCAGAATATGGGGCATTCTGCAAGATCATATGGGAGATTCTCTTCCAGATGAAAAGAAAAATAAAAACCAAATGGGACCTGTCACAGCCACCAGGACCCTAATGAGACAAGAGAACTAGATGTAATGTGGTCTCTTGGATAACTTAGGGGACAGAGGAAGGATGTAAAATAAAAACTAAGAAACTACCTGAATTAAGTATAAACTTCAGTTGATAGTCATGTATCATGACTTGTTCATTAATTGTAACTGAGGACCATACTTATTTTTTAAATTTTTTATTATGTTGTGTTAGTCACCATACAGTACATCCTTAGTTTTTGATGTGGTGTTCCATGATTCATTGTTTGCGTATAACACCCAGTGCTCATGCAATACGTGCCCTCCTTAATACCCATCACCAGTCTATCCCATTCCTCCATCCCCCTCCCCTCTGAAGCCCTCAGTTTGTTTCCCAGAGTCCATAGTCTCTCATGCCTTCATTCCCCCTTCTGTTTAACCCCCCTTCGTTCTTCCCTTCCTTCTCCTACCAATCTCCTATTTCTTATGTTCCATAAATGAGTGAAACCACGTAATAGTTGTCTTTCTCTACTTGACTTATTTCATTTAGTATAATCTCCTCCAGTCCCATCCATGTTGCTGCAAATGTTGGGTAATTGTTCTTTCTGATGGCTGAGTAATATTCCATTGTATATATGGACCACATCATCTTAATCCAGTCATCTGTTGAAGGGCATCTCGCTCCTTCCACAGTCTGGCTATTGTGGACATTGCCGCTATGAACATTGGGTGCATATGGCCCTTCTCTTCACTACGTCTGTATCTTTGGGGCAAATACCCAGTAGTGCAATTGCTGGGTCATAAGGTAGCTCTATTTTTAATTTTTTAAGGGACCTCCACACTGTTTTCCAAAGTGGCTGTACCAACTTGCATTTCCACCACAGTGTAAGAGGGTTCCCCTTTCTCCACATCCTCTCCAAAATTTGTTGTTTCTTGCCTTGTCAATCCAAATGACCATACTAATGCAAGATGTTAAGAGTAGGGAGAACTGGGTGTGAGGTATATGAGAACGTTCTGTTCTACCTTCTCAATTTTTCTATGAATCTTAAACTATGCTAAAAATTTTAAAAGTCATCAAAAGACAAATGGGGATGATTGGGAAATTTTTAACCAGGAACTAAATTAGATAATAGAGAATAATTATGAATTTTATTGAGTAGAGTGATGGTATTGAGTTATGAGGCTAACTCCCTTAATTGTCAAAAGCAATATATACTCTAAGCAGAAGTATTTAAAGATAAAGTGGCTTGGGGTCAGAACTTACTTTGAAATGATTTAGCCTAACTCTTACAGAATTATTGCCAATAGGTTAAACCTATTAGGTAAAAAGCCTTTGGAGACTTTCTAATGGGTAGAATATAGAAATTAACACTAGAATCTACTTAGCATCATAAAAAGAGACAACCAGACATATGGCCTTCCCGATGAACTCTAGCAACACTACTTAGGGAATACTCTTGCCAGAAATCTAACCTGAATTCCGTCAAACCTTCATCGCTCACTCCCAGTTTACAGGAGATAAAAGTGAGGGGGGAAGCATTGCATTAACTGGCATCACAGAATTGACTCAGCAAAATTCTGAATGTGGCAAATTGCACAAGAGAAATGACCCGGATTTTTCAAACAAAGAAATCACAGAGTGGAAAACAAAACAAAACAAAACAAACCCAAACAAAACAAGCCAAAACAGGGAGAGGAAACCCAGAGACTCAAGCAAGGATTGTCAAATACACTGTTTGAACCCCAATTTCAAAAACAAGGACTGTAAATACAGACAGGAGGGAGGGAGACAGGGGATGGGGGAGGAAAGCTAGGTTCAAGGGGTTGGAGCCCAGACTGGGTATTTGGTAGCATTCAGAAAATGTTCACTATTTTAGGTATGATAGCAGCATTGTGATTATAATATTGAAAGGGCCTTTATCTTGCAGAGATACAGACTGAACTGTTTACAGATGAAATCACATAGCATCTGGGATTTGCTTCAGAGCAATCCAGAACTAGGGTGTAAGAGGCATGGGGGGTGATTGAGGGAACAGGCGGATGAAGATTGCCCACCCTGGAGAAGGCTGGATCCATTACGCCAGTGCCTACAGTGGATACTTTACAAAATGAATTCCTTAAATAACGGCTCAGCAGGTACAAAAAAGGAAGAAAAAGCCAAATGTTAAAAAGCTATGGAATCCAATTGTAGGTGTATCGTATTCAATTATAAAATGTAGTACACCTTCTAATTTTCTGCATATTTGATCATTTTTATAATAAAAAATTAAAAATGAATGACCAAATAGAATAATAACCCAAAAGTCAGGGAAGCAGCCACTTTCAGGGAGAAGGGGAGAGATGGAATTAGATGAGCGCAAAGAGAAACTAAGGTATGGAAAAATTTCTATTGCTTAAAAAGGTAGTGCACGGATGCACGTTTGTTTTGTTAATGTCTCATACACTGTGAACGTACCTCTATTCACTATTCACTTTTATGTATGACACAAAAAATTACAAAACTACGGGTTTTTTCTATCTTTATTCTTTCTTTCTTTCTTTTTTAGACAGAGAGAGAGAGAGCACATGTGTGTGCATTAGTGTGGGCACAGGCAGAGGGAGAGAGAGAATCTCAAGCAGGCTCCACACCCAGCATGGAGCACGAGGTGGGGCTCGATCCCACGACCCCGAGATCATGATCTTAGCCAAAATCAAGGGTTGGATGTCCAACTGACTGAGCCACCCAAGTGCTTCCTTTTTTTTTTTTTTTTAATTTCTTAAAGATTAGAGAGTGTTAGAGAGGTTTTGAGATGCCCCTGCAGAACTTGATCTTAGCACCAGGCTCCCAGGAAGTCTCCATTTATGTGTCCTGCCTTAAATCAGGGCTGGTTTAGGGACTGAATGGAAAGGTGATGTCACACCTCTCCTTCGTCTTCTGGGAGGTGAGGGAGGGTTATTGATGGTGAATGTTTAATCAGAACTAATCAAGGAAAGGAATAAACATCATAGGCCTCACCCTCTCAGATTTGTTACCCACCCTTCCTTCCTCCCTTCCATCCTTCCTCCTTTTGTTCCTTCCTTCCATCCTTCCTTCCCTGCCTCCCTTCCTTCCATCTTTCCTTCCCCACCTCCCTTCCTTTCTTCCCCCCTTCTTTCTTTCCCTCCCTCCCTCCCTCCTTCCTTCCCTTCCTCCTTCTTTCTGCCTTCCCTCCCTCCCTCCCTCTTTCTTTCTTTTTAAATGAAGTTAAGTTTCAAAAAAACTCCCAACTAGCTTTCCATCTTCCTGAGGTGAAAGGTTTAACCATTATTAATTGTGAGAGAATAAGAACAAAGTTTTTTTATGAATTGTGAAAATATCATGAGAGCAGGCAGCCTCCCTTGGCGTGACTAAGGGGGGAAGACGTGACCCAGAGAATGTGGCTGAAGCAGGTCAGTCACAGAGAAGACAGAAGACAGACAGAGAGCCAAGGAACAGAGAGCCAGGACCTGGGATGGACTCCAGACTCCTACATGAAGGAGGACGTAGCAGAACTTTCATTTATTCCTGCTCCGAGTGGCAATTTTCTCCCTGGAGACTGGAGTACATCAGGTACTGCCAACCACAGGGGACAGACCAAGAAAGCAAACGAGTGAAGTGGGTGGGAGGTGGGGGTCCCTGTTAACGAGAGAACATGCACCTAATCTAATCTTATGACTAAGCTGCAGCAGCAATAGAGGCCCAATGTGACCGCTTTTATCTCAGGAAAATTAAAGTCTGTCATCTAGAAGTGAAATCTCCTTATTTTCAAATGTTGGCATATCATTCAGTTTCAAAAGAAAACAACAACAACCACAATCTCCCCAAAAAAACCAAAAAGTGAAAAGCAAAAACAAAAAACCACTGCACAGCTCCAAACCAAAATCATCTGTGATTAAAGATAGGTTTCTGTGTATAAATCACCATTTTCTGATCTCTGTATTTGATACTGGATAATATCTGAAGAACCTCCCCAGTTTTAACAATCTGTGTTAAAGCAATTTGATTCAGAGGTTAAGAAGACATGCTTTGGGGGCACCTGGGTGGCTCAGTCGTTAAGTGTCTGCCTTTGGCTCAGGGCGTGATGCCGGCGTTCTGGGATCAAGCCCTGCATCGGGCTCCTCTGCTGGGAGCCTGCTTCTTCCTCTCCCACTCCCCCTGCTTGTGTTCCCTCTCTCACTGGCTGTCTCTCTCTCTCTCTCAAATTAATAAATAAAAAAATCTTTAAAAAAAAAAAAGAAGAAGAAGATATGCTTTGTTGCCAAAAGGACCTTGGTTCGAATGGTAGCTCTTCCTCTTATTGGCTGTGTGGCATTGGACAAGTCCCTCAACCTCTCTGAGCTTCTGTCTCCCCCTCTGATATCATGTATCTGCCAGAATGAGAAGAGGAAATATGCACTCAGTGTCCCACATGGTGCCTAGCGCAGTGGATGTGCTCAATAAACGACGCTGATGATAACTTGTGGCCTTTACTAAGATATGTTAGCTGCATATTTTCAAATCTGGTGACTCTAAGCGCAGAGATAATGGAAGGAACTTCTGGTTTCATGGGTTCCCCAGGACGCATAGTAGAAAATTCTACTGGGGAAGCATCAGCCGTTGTACAGATGATACAGAAAGGTGTCATGACAGCTACTGCAGACTTTGTTCTGCCCTTGAGTTTATCTCTTCATCACAAAATCTGGGGATCTAAAGGATTTGAGGTCCTGTGGGTGAGAAAATGGAGTTGATGCCTATAACACAGCTAAGTTCAATTTGATCTTTCATTTAAAAATATATTATTATTTTCTTTTTTGTTGTAATTTTAGATTTATGGAATAGTCTTAAAGATAGTACAGAAGATTCCCATATACACTCATCCAGTATCCTCTACTGTTAACATATCACATAACCACAGTACAATTGTCACAACTGAAAACCAATATTAGTACATTATTATTACCTAAATTCTAGATTCCATTTCAATGTCACCTGGTTTATTTTTCCATTAATATCCCCTTTCTGTTCCAGGATGCGATTGGGGTACTTCTTTTAAGTCACCCCATTTCCCCCATCTTCTCTGATCTGTCTCAGTTTCTCTGTCTTTCCTTGCTTTCCATGACCTCACAGCCTCAAGGCTGCTGGCCAGGTATCTTGTAGAATGTTCTCCAATCCGGGCTTGTTTGATGAATTTCCCATGATTAGACTGGAGTCTTGAGTCTGGGGGAAGGAGTCCAAGGAGGTGAGGTGTCTTCCATATCACATCGTATTGTGGTTGGGCTATTTGGAGACACTGGCAAAGAGGTGCCTTGTCACTGAGTCACCGAATGCCCAGACTTCCTCGCCATCCTCCTGCAAATCCATCCTTTGGGACAAGACAGTGACTCTCCGAACGTGGCGAAAGCCTTCTAGAGAGACAGCTTGACTTGCATTCCTATTCCTGAGCCCGTGTTGAGAGACAGGAGCCTATACTGAAGGGCTTGGCAGCATCTAATCTCTGCAGGAAATTCTCCTAAGAGTTAACATCTCTCCTCTCGCAGGGAGCTGGGGCTTCACGAATGGCCTTGGATGTGGCCGCTGGGGGGAGGGGCGGACACCACAGTGAAGTCGCGAGAAACCGTCTCCGGGGCCCTGGAAATCAGAGCCAGAACTTGAACGTCATCAGTTTCCGAGACAAGCAGTTATGCCCTGGAAAAACATCAGCCCCTGATGCAATTCCGTGAGTGGCACAAGGAGGCCACCAACAGCTCCATTCCTACATCTTGAGCAGTAGGATTCTAGGCTCCTGTCTCGCCTGGCATGTTGGCCCTGTGCTCTTCGAGGAATTGAAGAACTGACAGTTCCACCCACTCCACAGATGTTCCTGGAGCCCCTATGGAGTGCCAAGCACTAGAATACCACCGTGGGCAAGACAGAAGAGGCTCTGCCCTCGCGGAGCTGGGCTTCATGTCATTCCCGCCAGGAAGGCTCCGTGGGGTGCGTCTGAAAGGTCAGGACCGAGAAAGAGAAAGCAGATTGTTGAACGTGCAGGCCACTGGTGAGGTCGGCAGCCAGACAAAGGAAGAACGGGTAGTGGGCAAGCCACGTGAGGCTCTGGCCAGAGGGAAGGAGGGAGCCTGACCACCACTGAATGGGGTCCAGGGCAAGTGTAACTCATTCTCAGTTACATGGGCAGCGGATACCCATGGAGTGTCTTCATTGTACGAAGCATTATTAGGTGTTAGCAATACACAAGGGAGCGAGATGCCCATGATCGCGGCCCTCAGAGAGATTCCAGTTCGGAGGGACAACAGATGAGAAACAAGGCAGGTGCCCTGCTGGGGTGGGAGGTGACTGAGCAAGCCCACGGGGCTCTGGGAGCAGAGGAGGGGCAAGGAGGTTCCTAATGGGCTAGCAGAGCAGCAGGCACTTAGCGGGGGATGTAAAGCCCGCCAGCAGGCTTAGCAGGCCGGTGGAGGCACAGGGAGTGTGGGTGGGCAGGTTGTTCTGGCCCAGGGTCTGTCCTCGGCAAAGCCCGAAAGCAGAGCAAGCCTGGCCCATTTGAGGTCCGGCTCAGAGTCCTGGCCAGCTAGATGTAGGACATATGGCAAAAGAGGAGGCTGGAGAATAAAACAGTAGCTCAGACGGGGAAGGACTTTTGCATGTTTGCAAAGGAGTCTGGACTCCATTCCCTGGTCAAGGAGAAAGGACAGGGAAGGAGGGGGCGTTTAAACTGGTGTGTGATGTGGCCAGATTTAGGTGTAGAAGGATCCCTATGCCCTTAGCATGCCCCGCGGATAAGAGAGGGCAAGACAGGAGCCGGGGAGCCGGTAAAGGAGGGGCTAGTTTAGCAAGGCGGGAGGCCGTCACGCTGGGAACACGCAGGCTCCCTTAGGATGGGTGGGGGTCACGAGTCTGCAGGAAGCAGTGGTTTTGAACTGGTGCAATGCAGAGCTCGGGGAGGGGGTGGGGGTGGGGGGAGGCTTCCCTGGGGCTTCCCTGGCAGGAAAGAAAGGACGGGAATTAGGGGACCAAACGGGGAGGATGGTATTTGAAGCTAAGCAGGCAATCCTTCGACCTGAAGGTCTTTCCTTCATTTATCTTCCTGGAAATGTAGTTGAAAAAAAGTAGATGCAACTACTAATGAAAACTGCTTTTTCACAGTCGAATAAAAGGTTAGGGATGGGAGACCCTGAAGGACCCTCCTGCCTTGAATCTCAGGTTCTGTGAATCAGGATCATAGAGGGAGGGTCTGGCTGGGCTCCAGAGGGGGCACAGGGGTGTGAGCTGGGGCCCAGTGGAGAAGACTGAAAAATGTGGTCAAGGACACGCAGGCCCTGGGCAATGCAGTCAAGGCCCTGGCCCGTTCTCCACCTCCAAATGATGGTAAGAAAACAAAACAAAACAAAATAATATCAAAAAATACAAAAAAACAAAACAAACAAACGAAAACCTCACAGGAAAGAGAGAGGACGCTCCAAGCAATTGCTTACCAGGCAAAAACTCCCAAAGCAACAATACATGCTAACAGCCCAGCGTCTGGCGATGAGATGGAAATGCCCATATTAGAAAACAGGGCAATTAGAGTCTCCAAGAAACGGTTACATAAGCTCGAGGATTTCTTTGGAATTGTTCTGAGTAAGGATGAGAAGGAGGGAGAGGCCCAGAGAAAGAACACTCACCTGCTACTTCCGGCTGCCAGATTGGCCTGGCGCACGGGGGTACCTGTTGGCAAGTGCAGGCAGAGTCCTACCTGCTTCTCGCTCGCTGAATCTACCCAGAAATGGGGGAAGTGGGCAGGTCATTCTAGGGAGGTGCCATCCTAGACCGCTGGATATGGGAAGGAGAGACCCCCAGGGCCGCCCAGACAGTACAGCATAGCATTTAAAGCCCGTCTTTATCAATTTTGTGGGCAAAGTAGTTTAAGCTCTCCGAGAGACTCAGTTTCTTCAAATACAAAATGGATTTCTAATAATAGAGCCCCTCTGATAGGGCAGATGCAGGATTAAATGAGTCAATGCAACGTGCAATGGTTAGATAGAGCCCAGCACTCGGTGTTCACCATTGTTAGTGACAATTACATGGGAGGCTGAAAACACTGTCCATTGGAAGCAGCGGTGCTCTTCCTGTCTGCAGCGGGAGCTATCTCAGCATTGGAAGGGAAGGAAGTCACATCCTTACCTCTCCAAACAAAAGGGTGATGGGGCCAAAAGAGGCTGGCGTGCACCAGGGTTTCTAATAGCTTCATGTGACCGTGTGGCAAAGCCAGGCTGATTCCCCAAAAACAATATGCCTGCAATTATGTTACTTTACATACCTAACCAACGGGCATGTGTTTGTTTTCCTCCCTCTGCAAAATGAAGATTCTCATTGTCTGGAGGGGGAAAAAAAAGTAATCTGCAGGCGTACTGACAGAACCTTTTACAGAAAACCAAACCCCCAACAGCTTCTCATCAAGGGCTCTTCATCCTGTTTCTAAACACTCGCAGGAAAGCCAGGCTGACATTTTACACATGACTGACTGAGAGAGTGATGCCTGCCTCTGGGCGTACATACGCATGTGTGGGGGGGTGTGGGTGTGCACCTGGGTGTGCGCGTGTCTGCACACAGGAGCACGCGTGTGCCCACATGCTGTGCAGCTCCGCCTAAACAAAGATTCAGACTTGTGTACGTGTAAATAACGCGTTGCCAGGGTCAGAAGCCCACCCCCTTGGGTCTCTCTGCAGAGACTGGTTCGCATGTGGCACGAGGACTTGGAGAACTTGGAGAAAACAGCCTGGTGTCCGATCCCCTGGCCCATGGTGGCTCAGGGGTAGAAACCACTCCTATAAACCCCTCCCTGTGTGAGCAGTGTTCAGACAGCTCCAGGGACCTTATCTCACCCAACTGATGGTGCTAAGGATCCAGCCTGTCTGCTACCCAAATCCCCTGACCCCAAGGTCAAAATAAAGTTGAGGGTCACTTTTTAGTCCCACCTCTGAATCTTTAGGACTAAAGGCTCTGAGGACCTATCTCAAGGTGACCATCAATTTCTCCTTCATTTTGGCAGAGCGCTTTTCTTTTTCTCCAAAATCCATTTTTATCTCCCGCTCAATTCAGAAAGCCTCAGAAGTGTAACAGAAGGGCCTCAGATGTGTTACCTAGATTGTGAGCTCTTGCCTGAAGGTGGAGAAGAAGCAGGGGAGCAGAATACGGATGGAGCCCAGGACATAAGTTGTAGGGTTATTATTATTTTTTTATGAACTAAACTTTTGTCAAAGGAGCCAAGAAATGCAGTTTCTGGCTATGTGGGTTTCACTCATTCAATGTGACCTACTTTCATGATATTTTCTTGAAAGCCTAGTACCTACTAGGCTTTGGGAAAGGTCATGGGGACACACACAGAATTAAGACCCAGTCCCCACATCGTGGAAGTTTAATCAAGGTAAGGGTCAAGAAGGCAGGACAGCGCACTTTGTTAGGGGAATGAGCGGTAAGGAATTGGTTGGAATCCCAAGTGCTTCTTCCTCCCAGCTGAATTCAACTTGAGCAGGTGATAACCTCTTCTGAAGTCACCTTCCTCATACAGTGGTTGTGACAATTACATAATTCAGACAAAACTGTGGGTGGCACATTGTGACTGCTCGATAAGCAACAGCTGTTGTTATCCAGGGTTTCAGACAAAGAAGAGAATGTGCATTCAGTCAGGGAAAAGATGGAAAACTTCCCGGAAGAGGTGGCATCTGAACTGTGTCTCCAAGAGAGGCAGGGATTGCAGAAGAAGGGAGGCAATGCTGGGCTTTTCAGGCAGAGGGCACAGGCAGGGAAATAGCACAGATATCAGTGCAAATGGCATGGTTCCCTGCTTCTGGTCTTGTTCCCTCACCTGGAGTCTATTCTCAGCGTAGTGTCTTGTTGTTTTTTTTAAAGATAGATTTATTTATTTATTTATTTATTTATTTGAGAGAGAGTGCACAAGAGATCACAGAGGGAGAGGGAGAAGCAGACTCGCCGTTGAGCAGAGTGCCCAATGCGGGGCTCAATCCCAGGATCCTGGAATCACGACCCGAGCCAAAGGCAGACACCTAACCAACTGAACCACCCAGGCGCCCCACCATAGTGTCTTATTGAAATACAAGTCAAATTGTGTCTCTCCTCTTCTTAAAATTCTCCAATCTTACCCCATCCCTCTCTAACCTCTATGATGGCCTAAAAGGTCCTATCGCCTTCTCATGTTACTGTCTACTATCCCATGCCCCTCACTCTGCTCCAGCCACTCTGTCTTCCTTTGCTCTTCCCCAGACATACCAGGCCAGCACCTTCCTCAGGGCCTTTGCACTTGCTGTTCCTTCTGCCTGGAAAGGTTTCCCCAGTCTCTGAGGTTGGTAGGCTCTCACTGCCGTCAGCCTGAGCTCAAAGGCCACCTTCTCAGTGAGGCTCTCTTGATCATCTTATACTAGATTATACTTCTCTCTCCCTGCTTTATTTTTCTCCTTGGCACTGACACCTTCTAACATCTATATCATTTATAAACTTTATCCTCTTTTTCTTCTCAGTAGTCTGTGTGGGAAAGGCTTTGTTGGCAATCGCTGTTATACCTTCAGCACCTTGAACAGCTCCTGTTCGATAAAAATGGGTCAAAGTAATGAATGCAGTGATCATGGAGGCACTGTGACTCCCAGCCAGCCTTGGGCACAGCCCTCCGCTTCACCTCCCCTTATGAATCAGACCACCACAAGGTACCTTTCTGGGGCACCTGGTTCAGTCCCCATCATGCACTTTAAGCCTTATCTTCCCTCATTTCTTCTTTGTCTTTGTCTCAAAAGACTTCTTTCCGTAGCTCATCATTCTGTCCCTTTGGATGGGCATCTCTATTTTGAACTCTATTTTCCATATTTCATTTGCAAATGCAGAAATCCAGTTGAAATTACCTTCTTCATAAATAGCAATGTATCGCCTCAGACGAACTAGAGAGTCCAGTGGTAAATCTAGCTTCGGATAATAAATATCTGTCAAGTGAATAATTCAATAAATGAAGGAGTGAATGAATGAGTCTGCTTACGTCCTGCGAGCTATGATGTCTCAGTGCTCTGTGCAGGGGTTGGGAAAGAGACAACGCTAGTAGACGGGCTCCCCTCAAACCCTTGCATAGTCCAGATTGACACATCTCCTCACTGTTCTGCATTTTAGGGGGATCTTCATAAGATTTCATTTGATAAACGGGTTCTACTGCTTTGAAACTATATCTTTGAAAACCATTGCTGTAATGGGAAAAATCAAGTCTTTGAAACCTTGAAGACCTGGGGCAGAATCCCACACTTTAATGGGTTTTATGCCAAAGAAAATGCAAACTCACTGTGGTCTACAAGGACGCGTGGTCTGTCCCCTGTCATCTTCCAGCCTCACCCCTGACTTCCCTCCTTTGACTACATGGAGCTTCTTCCAGGCCTTTGGGCTCCCTCACAGCCTGTGCACATGCTTGCCCTCTGGAATGTTCTGCCCACCCCCGTTCCCATGCTTTTTATCACTGGCTGCTTCCCAGCATTTACTGGTCTGCTCAGTGACTTCTTAGAGAGGCTGTCTGGGACCTAAGTCTAAAGTAATCTTTGCCTCCTCAGCCCCATGATCGTTTCCTTCTCAACTTGAATAATATAGATATAGATATATTTAGATTTTATATACATACATATATATATTTTAGATTTTATTTATTTGAGAGAGAGAGAACGAGCAGGGAGCAGGGAGCAGGGGAGAAGGGCAGAGGGAGAGGGAGAAGCAGGCTCCCCACTGAGCAGGGAGCCCGTTGTGGGGCTCGATCCCAGGACCCCGAGATCATGATCTGAGCCAAAGGCAGATGCTCAAATGACTGAGCCACCCAGGCGCCCCCTCAACTTAGATGATTTTAATAAGTTGTCTCATTGCAGTTTTAGTCTCCTCAAGTAGAATATGTGAGCCCACAAGGCAGAGATGGTGTCCGTCTTGGTGGCTACTGTGTCCCCGAGGCCCAGAACACTCCCTGCATGAAGTAGTTTCTCACCCGTATTTGTTGAATGAATGAATGAGAATAGTTGTAGGACCTTGGCCGTAATGTACCTGGACCTCAGTTTTCTTGTCTCTGTATTGGAGATCGTATGACCCCCCGCCCCCCCAAGACAGTGCAGAGCTGTTGCATGGAGCACATCCTGGGCCGGGGGTTGGGGGTGTTCACATTCAGGGCGGCTGCCTTCCTGCCTTCCCACCCACGATTCGCGGAGGACCCAGCCAGGGGAGCCTCGCTGGAACTCAATTATATTCTAAATCCAGAACCATCCTTCAGCTCTGAGGCTGATGGGGGCCTGCGATCTAGCCTGTCAGCCTCACGGTGCCACACATCCGAATACACAAACTGAAAAATTAATGTCCCTGGAAGGCATTGTCTTCCTTCCTAGACAACGCTGACCTTCGTGCCTGTCTGCGCGGCCGTGGACCCGGGAGCGCCTGCTTTGCTCTGCCTTGGCGCAGCTATAGGGCAGACGGGAGGAGAAAGCATCCGGCGGGAATCTCATTAACTGGGAGTGGGAACCGGAGACAAAGTCTGGGGGGAGAGCAAAATTCGGGGCGATCTCTGCCTTCAGCTTCCTGAAACCCATCCCGTGGTCCCTCAGAGGGCGGGCTCTGAACGGGGCCCAGGTGAGAGTCCTGGGCGGGGCAGGGAGAGGGAGAGGGTGGGGGTGCGGGGTTAGCAAGAGGAGAGAACCGTGAAACCATGACCATGAGTCGTAGAGTCCTGGGAGCCGCAGAGTCTTTCCAGACCCTGCATGATGCCAGCGCACAATTTCATTTCACTTCTGTAAGCACGACACACAGGTAACCCGGGCAATTTAGGAGGATGCCGTTCCCAGGGACCTAGACTCCCCTCCCCCTCCTCCTCTCCTTGTGCTCCGAGACTGGTTTTCCAGCCTGGTCTCCCAAGGTGGGGTTTACACACCAGTGGCATCAGCATTACCTGGGAGCTGGTTAGAAAGTCAGACTCTGAGGCTCCACCCAGACCTCCTGACTCAGGGTCTGCCTTTCAGCACAGGACTCCCGGGCACGTGGAGATGGGAGAAGCCAGCCCTAAACCGCGCTGGTTAATTTCATGTGTCAGCCTGACCGGCCGGGATGCCCAAACGGCTAGTTACGCATGATTTCGGAGTGCATCTGTGAGGCTGTTTTCCGCGAGAGCTTGGCCTTTGATTGGTGGGTTAAGTAAAGCAGATGGTCCTCCCCTAGGTGGGTGGGCATCGTCCAATCCATTGAAGGTCTGAATAGACTGAAAAGGCAGAGGAAGGTTGAATTTTCTCTCTGCCTGATGGCATGAGCTGCAACATCAGTCTTCTGGTTCTCAGGCCTCACACCCCGGTTGGAATCTGCACCACCAGTGCCCCAGCTCTCAGGCCTTTGAACCTCACCACCAGCATTCCCGGGTTTTTAGCCTGCAGATGGCAGACTGTGGGCTTCCTCAGTTTCCATCACTGGGGGAGCCAATATCTTCTAATAAATCTCTTTCTAGAGAGAAAGATAGAGATATTTTAGACATAAAAATATATCTGTAACTATATCTATCTCTCTATGTAAAGATTTTATATCTAGATAAAAATAAAGCTATATATCCTATTGGTTCCTTTTCTCAGGAGAAGCCTGCCTCATACAGGCCGGTGTGGTCCGTTCTGACAGGCGACGTGACAGTGTGCACAGCAGAGCGGTTATACGTCTGAGAATTAGCATTAGGAAATGGGCATTTGGATGCCAGCTGTGTCCCGACCATTGGTGAGACTCTGATCTCTCTGAACCTCCGCTTACTCCTCTGCAAGCGTGGGGGGCAGGAGCCCCCCTTCCTGGGGGCCGTTGGGGGATACAGTTAGCCCTCACAGTGAACAGTGCATTCCTTACAGTACCTGCCACGCGAGTGCCTGGGACATATTAGCTGGTATTGCTACTGCTAGTAAGTTCTTTCTAGTCACAAAACGTCCAAGTTTATAAATTATTTACCTCTTTTTAAATGTTTTTCAAAAATAGATAAGCTTGCAGATTCAAGGAAACCTTAGACTAGGTGCACTTTCAGGGTGTCTGGGTGGCTTAGTTGGTTAAGTGCCCGACTCTTGATCTCGGCTCAGGCCATGATCTCAGGGTTGTGAGATCGAGTCCTGCATCCGGCTCTGTGCTCAATGCAGAGTCTGCTTGAGATTCTCTCCCTTTGCCCCTCCCCCTGCTCGTGCTCTCTCTTTCTCTCCCTCTCTAAATAAATGAATAAATTAAAAAAAAAAAAAGAATAGGTGCGCTCTCATCTACATTGTAAGGAATCTTCTCCTGGGAGAGGAAGGCTTGGCCACAGAGCGGGGCAACAGGAATTGTGCGTGGACCAGAAGAGCCTCTGCTCTGAGGCAGTGATTCAGTATTATTACAGACCTTTGTTTTTTCTTAACTACAAAATTATGGAGGGTTTTGTCAAAATCGGAGTCCCACCCACGGGAGTGTGCCAGACAGCTGAAAGTTCTGTCATATATATTGCTCACATAGAAGAAATAAAGCTGGCGATGACTGATTCAGTCTAAAGCTGGCCAGCCCTGGGGCAGAGAGGAGGGAGTGGACGGTTAGTGGGGAGCACTGTGACGGCAGGAGAAGGGGATGGGGAGGAGGAAACGGCGACAGGACATAGGGGGAGAGCCAGAAGGCACAGAGGATGGGGCTGCAGACAGCATTAGGGCTCAGTGAGGACTGCAGTTAGGGCTGGAATTAAGGCTTATTTAAAGCGGTAGTGCTCGGTCTGGGTTACAGTACCGTCATCTGCGGAGAATTTCTAAACCCCCAGAAACCATGAATCAAGTGGTAGGATCTGGGCGGGAGTATTCTGCAAAAGCATCAGGGGTTGGGAGCCCACGAAGAAGATGGGAGGAGATCAGAGGCATGAGCATGAGACCTGAGGACAAACCCTATGCAACTGGTCACAAGCCCCTCGTGAGTGGTCACCTTCAACCTCTTATTATCTGAGAGCCCAAGTCAAGTCCCAAAGAGGACAGGGACACGTGCTCAAAGTAGGGAACTTAAATCCCCTTGATTTCTCCTAATCAGGTCAAGGAAAGGGGTAGGGCTGGAAAAAGGCTCTAATCTTAGGCAGCTCCAGGACGGAGCTGGGATGCATGCCTGTCTAGCATCCGGCCTACATGTGAAATTGATTTCTCTGCGCCTCTTTCTCTCACAGAAGGCTGTTGTTAGGATAGCTGGTGTCCCTAGAAAGTGTCCCTCCAGGGGCACCTGGGTGCCTCATTTGGTTAAGCATCTGACTCTTGATTTTGGCTCAGGTCATGATCTCAGAGCCCTGAGATCAAGCTCTTTGCTCAGCGTGGAGTCTGCTTCTCCCTCTCCCTCTGCTCCTCGCTCTGCTCTCTCTCTCTCTCCATCTATCTCTAAAATAAATAAATAAAATATTAAAAAAAAAAAAGAATGTGTCGCTCCATTTCCAATAGGGAAGTGGCCTTTGGAAATACAGTTTCCTCTTACAGGAGATTTTTAACCCCCCAATAAAACAAAATCCCTAAGAGTTATGTAAACAGACCAAAATTATTATATAATATCTAGAGATGCAGAAAATATATTTTTAAAAATATGTACTATAAAAAAACTGTATAAATATAAAATATTTAGGGCGCCTGGGTGGCTCAGTTGGTTAAGCATCTGCCTTCAGCTCAGGGCATGATCCAGGGTCCTGGGATCAAGTCCTGGGTCCTGTGCCCTGCTCAGTGGGAAGACTGCTTCTTCCTCTGCCTGATGCTCCCCCTACTTGCACACTCTCTCTCTCTCTGTCAAATAAATAAAATCTTTAACAATAAATTAATTAATAAAATATAAAATATTGAATATGTTATTTGACATTTATATTATAAATTCAAGATGTTACATTACTGTTAACATATTAATATAATGTGTAATTATATTAATATAATACAGATATTTGTTGTATATTTAAGTTAATAAATTTAAATAAATTAATAAAATATATTTACTAATATGATTAACATATTGCTTATATTTACATATATTTAATATTATAAATACAAAAAATTTTTAAACTTTCAAGCCACGTTTAATTTTGATGGGAATCCTTGGTAATGAATATCTTTAAGGAAACATCTTCTGTTAGGGGTCTGTGTCGGCCACCCTCCTTCCCTGCATGTATAGATAGCTCCAACCAATGAAATAGAAAATCTAAAATTTAAGAAAAAAAAAAAAGGAAGCACTATCAGGGTCACGTGCCACGGGCAAATATTGCACTGGAACACATCGCCATTTTAATAGGAATTCCTGGCAGGCGAGAACAAACAAATGATCCCGCTTTGCAGACGAGTACATTAAGGTGCCAGAGGCGAACCAACTCATTTAAAGGTTCCACTGATCTCAAAGCCTGTCCGGTCCCACCTCTTGCTTGGAGCAAAAGTTCATTTCAATCTCAGGAAACAGGTCAACTCCCAGGGTACCGTAAAGGGAAAAACACAGCATCTCAAGAAACGTTCCTCTCGTGGTCTCCCGCGTCCGCCTCGCTCCTGATGGGCACCGGCTGCAGGCAAGCTGGCAGGAGATCAAGGCCACAGAAGCAGAACTGTGAACCTGCCCCCTCCTTCCCCCCCGCCAGGTCCGACATGGTCGCCCAGCAGGCAAGAGTGTGCATCCTAGCCCTTTTCTACCTTTGCCTAGCCTGGCGGAGTCTGGCAACAAAGCACCTCGTGTTGATTTCCTTTAACTGATGCTAAATGACTTACTATGTGCCGGGGCCGCGTGAAGCCTGTCATTCATTCATTCATCCAACAAATATCTATTGAGCATCTACCAGCTGTCAGACACTGTTCTGGGAACTTTTCATGTGTTCTTTCACGGAGTTCTCATTCTGGCAATCCCCGGGCGAGGGGGGAGGCCTGCAGTAGGACTATTATTGGCTGCATTGCACAGGTAGGGAGACACACGCTCGCGAAGCTTGGGACTTGAGTAAGGTCGTACCAGCAGGAAGCAAGAGTCACACTCAGGTCCACTGTCCCGTCGGCCCCCAGACACACAGCCAGTGCTCTTGAGGTCTTGCCCATCCCTCCCCCCAAGGCCACGCCTGCCTCCCCAATCCATGGGACCACCTCCCACACTCCAGGAGTTCCTCAGGCTGAGTTTATCAGCAGATAAAGCAGCCCAGGGGACCCCCAGCCCTGGTCAGAGGGAATCCGGAGGCTCCTGCATTTTGATGGAGAAACAGCCCTAATGAGAATTGCCTACTGGGAAACCACTAGCATCCTGTGGAGAGAGACGATGCCAGAGATGGGGGGACAATGAGGAGGACGGCAGAGGAAAACAGAGAGACAGACAAGAGGGGAGGAGGGAGGTCAAGAATGGGACAGGAGAACAGGAGAGGAGGGGCAGAAGGAACAGAGAGGGCTGGGGGAGGAGAGAAAGAGTGGAGAAACCAACATAAGGGGGAGGGAAAGAGAGAGAAACAGAAATAAAGAGACAGAGGGAAAATAGAGAGGCAGACAGACTCTGTTAGAAAATCGGAGAGGACCAGAGAAGAGAGAAGCAAAAGGAAAAATGACAGAAGGAGGCAGACGGCAAGGGAGAAGAGAGAGAGAAATCACACTCTCCCCCTGCCCCACACGCCCAGCACACCAACAGTCGTATGGTTTGTCTGGTTTTGTGTCGTGTTCCTCTGAAAGATCCTGGGAACGGCCTTCCCTGAAGCACCCCACACGCTGATCCAGGGCGCCGATGACAATCACCTGCTCTGTAAAGCAGCTAGCTCCCAAGGTAAAATTGCTTTGGGGTTTGTTTGTTCTGACCTTGAATTTTCCCCGCTGTGATGCCCGAGGAGCAGCACTGGATATACGAGGAGACGTACCGTGTCAGTGGGGCGGCTGGATTAGAGCAGCTCCACACGTGGCTTCGGACGCCATCAGCCCTGGGCCATGGTGGACGCTTGTGCCTCGTCCGGGGGACAGGGTGTGACCGAGGGACCACAGACTGTGAAGCACCTGAGTCCAGCAGGATCACAAGCTGTGTTCTGAGTGATAAATAACGGCCCAAGGAGGAGAGAATGAGCATCAGAAAAGACAGAAGAGCAATGGGCAAACCAACATGGCCAAGACGCTCATGCTACCGGGAGCAATGGCCAAAGGAGGCTGGCGACACTGACATCACATCACCCTCACCCTCATCCCCATCATCTTCACCATCATCCCCTTATTCTGACCTCTCGCTCAGTGTGGGACACTAATAAGCATTCTGTATCATTTAAGCATTCCTGCAAACATATGTGCTTGTACAGATGTTGTCCCCATTCTCCACGTGAGGAGCTGAGGCTCAGAGAGCTTTCCTGAGGCCACAGAGTTCCTTGAACCCAGACCTTCCTGACTCCTACACCCATCCTTGTGACATCTTCCCTTTGGCTCCTTCGGGTTCCCCAAATACCCAGTCTGGGGCAGTAAGGCTGCTTGCCGCAGAGGTGACAGGCATCCGAGTCGGCCATGAGGGGGCGGTGGGGGTAGGCCTTAGGGGATTCGTGAAGTCCAGAGGGCAGAGGGGATGCAGATTGTGATTTGGAATAAGCCTGGGGGCAGGGCTGAAGTCACAAGGAGGGCAGCTCCTTCCCGGCAGGTGTCAGGGCAGCAGACATGATGGGGAGCCAGGAGCCAACTGTACAAACATGGCGGAGAGGTAGGCAGAGGCCATGATCCTGGGCACACAGAAGCACTGGGCTCCCACAGAGACAGCTCTGTGGTAGCAAGTCTCCATCTGACGGCCTATCTCCAGATGGGACCCCTTGTCTGGTCAGATTGGCTCTGGAACTGGGCAGGGCTGGGTCTAGAGACCGTCGTGGGGACTGCAGGAGGCAGAGCTGGAGAATGTAGGTGACAAAAGCTCAGAGCCAGTCAGCCCATAAGAGAAATTTCTCCCCTTTGTCCAACACCAAAACCTCTGGGGCTGTAACTGCCTTGTGGAGTGACGGTTCTCTGTAAATCGGTCATTCTAACCTAACACACTAAGTACCGTATGGGATTGCCTTGCCCCAACTGGGAAGACCCCGAGGGAAGGGACAGGGGCTGTCTCCGCAGGGCTGGGACCCTATAGATGAGTGTGAGTCTGTAGGACTTGGAGTAGAGGAAGAGCCCTGCGTGCACAGGGAGACCTGCACAGACCTTCCAAGTGCAGGGAAGCTTTGGGGGGAAGGAAGGGTGAAATTAAGAGGATAAAACTGGAAATGAAGTTTGGGCATGGACTGCATAGACCCGCTGCTATCACCTGTGGGAACTTCAGGGCATGCTTAAAATGCTTAGCGCATGGCACAGGGAATGCTAAAGCCCCGGTAGCGTCCTCACCCCCCTTTGATCGTGGAAATTGCCATAAAGTTCATCCTGGGAGCTGATGAAATTAAAAGAATAGGGATTTACTGTTCTCCTAATTGGTTCCATTGTTCTGTAATCTCAAGTTCCCACCCTCCAGGTCCATTGGTGGCTTGGGTTACCCCTCTGTCTTCCAATCCTGTTGAACCCTCCATATTTATCCCATCCAGGTCCAAATGGAGACAGAATTTAGGAGCAATACTTTAGGAATAGGGTCTAAAATCTCAGGAGTTGAAGATGATTTTAAAAGGATTTTGGAACCTCCCACCACCACCACCACCAGAGTATCTGCAGAGCCAGAGATGAGTTATTGGAGAGGAAAGGACGTCTCCCTTTATTTTTGGGCAACAGCCAAGATCCTACCTAGTATTAGGTAGCCCAAAAGGTAATGTGAGGAAGTCTTTCACAGCTTTTAGGGCATTCTCTGAATGAACAAGGACGAGAAGCGGATGCAGGGGAATCCTTTATCTTGTTGTTGCAAACTTTCTCTCCTTGGTGACCTTGAGAACATTTGACATTGTATGGGAGGAACTCGAAAGGAGTTAGAGACATTTCCTGCCTCATCATGTGTCGGGGCATGTGGATTTGAGGCACTAGATCTAATCTGAAGAAACGCACAAACTAGATAGAGATAAATAGCAGACAGAGATGGCATCCGCCCAAGTGTTTTGAAAGAACTCAAGGGTGAAATTGGGGAAGTGTTGGCCAAACTGTGGAACCGCTCTTTACAAATGGCTGCTCTGCTGAGAACGGGAGCACCCCTCACCCACAAGGCAGCTCCTGGGAGTCCCAGGTCGGTGAAGGGAACATTACTCCCCTCCCAGGTCATTGGGCACTCTAGGACGGAGAGAGAAATCAACAGAGAAAAAGTTACGTGACTTCCTCCTTTCTCCAAGGGCAATGCAGCCTGGTTCATTCGCTCATGTGAAGTGGGTTTTCCAAAGGAGAGTTGGCTACGCTCCACCACTGAAGACTCTTGAATCAAGAGAAATTAGTTTGGGGAATGAGGGAGAAGTTTTCATAAGGCTTTGGGACTGGCTTATGGATAAGAAAGAACCTCTATGCTTTTATCTCTATAAATGGGAAATTTGCTTTTAAGTTAGTTATAGATTAACTGCAGTCCATTGGTGGACACCTTCACCTTCCTTTGGCCACCCTGCCAGAGCCTGATGCAGACATCTCACTCAGATCCAGAAATTTTAGCATGATTTACCCACCAATGGGTTGTTCAAAACACCTGCTAGGTAAAGCCCTCCTGCATTAGCTTTCATTTCAAGGCCTTTCTAGACGTTCTCTGTTTGCCCTTGTTTTTCTTCTCTTGACATTCATCCATCTTATCTCATTTCCCCGGTCAGAATCTCTCAGCCTACTATCCAGTAATCCTCATCGGGCTAGCCCTGAAATATGTATACTGGTTCTGGGTGCACATTCTAATATGGAGCATTGACAAAATGGGGTCTTCCAGAAGGGTACAAAGTGAAGAAGAGCGGTGGACTGGGAAGTTGAAGAAAAGAGATTTTGGCACAAAAGAAAATGATACCTCTATTTGCAGAGGAGATCATTTGGAAAAGATCCATATGAGAGGAACCCAAGATCATCCAGCCATCAATCCCTTATTTCAACAATTTTTATTGAACACCTGCTATGTGCCAACACCCTTCCAAGTATTAGGGAGATAGCAGTGAATAAGACCTAATAGACCCAGACCTCTTGGAGTTTTTATTCCAGTGAAGCCAAAGCAAGCAAATAAATTAATTAATAAAAACAAGAGTATATACACTTATAAAATTAATAAAATAAAATAGGGCAACGCGGGGGCTGTTTTCAGTTGGGCAATTATAGAAGGCTTCGCCAAGTCTGTACCTCCTCACCCCCCTCACCTATTTTGCCCATCCCTCCACACCCTCGGCAATCACTAGTTTGTTCTCTGATTTGGGTCTGTTTCAGTTTGTTTATTCGCTTTTTTTGTGTTTTACATTCCACATATAAGTGAAATCATACAGTATTTGTCTTTCTCTGTCTGACTTATTTACTTAGTGTAATACCCTTTAGATCCATCCGTGTTCTCACAAATGACAAAAATTTCATTCTTTTTTACAGCTGATCAATACTCCAGTATATCCATACCACATCCTCTTTATTCTTCCATCTATCGACGGGCACTTCGATGGGTTGCTTCCGTGTCTTGGCTATTGTAAACAATGCTGCAATGAACATAAGGGTGCAAATGTCTTTTTGAGTTAAAGTTTTTCTTTTCTTTGGATACATACCCAGAGTGGATTTAGTGGATCATAGGGTAGTTCCATTTTTAATTTTTTGAGGAACCTCCATGCTATTTTCCAGAGTGGCTGCCCCAGTTTGCATTCCCACCAACAGTGCATGAGGGTTCCGTCTTCTCCACATGCTCCCCAACCCTTGTTGTTTCTTGTGTTTTGTATTTTAGTCATACTGACTGGCGTGAGGTGATATCTCATTGTGGTTTAGGTTTGCATTTCCCTGATGCTGAGGGGTGTGGAATATCTTTTCACATGTCTGTTGGCCATCTGAATGTCTTCTTTGGGAAAATGTTTATTCAGGTCCTCTACCTGCTTTCTTTTTTTTCAAATTTCCAGTGACAAAAAGAGATAAGTTATGGAAATGAAAAGTACAGCATAGGAAATACAGCCAATGATATTGTAATAATTTTGTATGGTGACAGATGGTGACAACATTTATCATGGTAAGGATTGTGTGATGTATAAATTGTTGAATCTCTCTGTTGTACACCTGAAATTAGTAAAATATCATATGTCTATTAGACTTCAATTAAAAAAATAAAGACGCACTGTGCCTGGGTGGCTCAGTTGGTGAAGGGTCCGACTCTTGATTTCAGCTCAGGTCATGATCTCAGGGTCAGGGGATGGAGCCCTGCATTGGACTCTGAGCTTAGCAGGGAGTCTGCTTGACATTCTCTCTCCCTCTCCCTCTACCCCTCCCCACTGTGCCAGTGCCTGTGCCCATGTGCTCTAAATAAATAAATAAATAAATAAATAAATAAATAAATAAATAAATAAAATCTTTAAAAAAAAATGAGACTTCTGCAGGGAAACATCTTTTTATGAAGAATCAAACTTCCCCATGAATTACATGAAGCCAGGAATGGATTCCCGAGCCTTAAGATGCAGAAAATCTAGGTGGGGACCAAAGTGGGACCAGGCACAGGCTATCTGAGCACAACCTTGGACCCGATAGCCTAGAGAAGGGCTGGAGTAGTAAGGACAGAGCCAGGGGTTGAGACCAGGCCTTGTGTGAACCCTTAACCCCAGCCCACTCACCTTGGGGGAGCCCTGCACAAGAACCCTGGTTATATCAAGAGCCGCACAGCCCAGAACATCTCCAAGACAATTACCACATTGGAGAACCGTATCTATCTCACTGCTGACGACCTCGTCCTGAGCCTACAGGAGGAAAGTTTTACCTGGGTCAGTGACAGCCTCATCAAGGGTAAGAAATGAGCCTGGTGACCAGGAACTCCACCCCTAGAGAAGAAGTGGATCTTTTTCTCCCCTGGTTTTGGAGGAGCCAGTTTGGGGTCCAGCACACCCCCATCCCACCCCCAGTATCATGTGACAGTCCCCTCTGCATCTGTCTCCCCACCAAAGCTTCTTGGATGAACAAAGCCTGACCAATTTGGGCGGGAAGACTTTGCTCCTCTGGTGTTGGCCAGAGAAGTGGGGACAGTGTGATTTCTGAGTGATTTCCTACAGTATTGGTTCCTCCGTCCAGGCTGGGAGGCGATAACCACCATCCCAGTCATTCTCAGTAAAACGTTATTACTTGAAAAAAAATGATGCAGAAAATCTTCAAGAATAGGTGTTTGGTCAAAGAGAGGTCCTGAAGTTTAGTGCTTCAGTGACCCATGTGATATCCACATGTCCAAGACAGGTCCAGAGGGAAATAGTCTTGATACAATCATAAAACCAGGGCTAGTGAAAAGATAGGGATGTGGTCAGGGTGTTTGGGGGGGAAATATCCCACTTGGGCTTGGGACCCAAGGACACCCCTATGTAACAATTTTCTTCCTTTTTTTAAATTAAGATTTTATTTATTTATTTGAAAGACAGAGAGAGAGCAGGGGGTGGGGCAGAGGGAGAGGGAGAAGCAGACTCCCCGCTCAGTAGGGAACTCAACTCGGGGCTTGATCCTACAACCCTGAGATCATGACCTGAGCCAACGTCAGACACTTAATCGACTGAGTCACCCAGGTGCCCCAACAATTTTCTTCTTTATGGGAAATAAGTGATATTAACAATTATTATTATTACCTATTGTTCCTAAGCTAGCTACACTACTTTCTCTGCTTCCCTTTCAAAATACAGGCTATGAATGTCTAACAAAGGGAAGAAAATACAATCATTTCTCCATTTCCTGTTATATTTTGTTGTTGTTGTTGTTGCTGTTTTGACCAGACTTGCCAGACTGTTCCATAAAAGAATAGTTACAAACATACTGTAGGTGTTCCAAATAAAAAGGAAGGATGTGATTGGATGCCAGCATGGGGCCACAATTCCTGCCTGAGGGAAGTAAAGAAAGGGATCAAAAACACACAGGCTCATTCTTCTGGTATGGTCAACTGGTCATGCGCAGTCAGAGAGGCTCAGCTGGGGGTCATGGGTCACAGCACTGACATTTGCCCCCTTTAAAAAGTAAGTAATGGAATTTAAGAATGGTCATACAGTTGAAGAACCGACTGCCAAGCAGGAGCAGGGCTGAAAGTAACTTGATACTACTTTTAATAAAGAACAGAGGTAAAATGAAACCCTTTGACCAGTCTTTGTCTTTGAGTATCCTGCACTTTCATGTTACTCTAATCCCAAAGGGTCTGACTACGGTCCGGTATAGATGATAGAGCAATCCCAGAGTTGATAGACTCAGAGGTAAGACCAGGGACAGGCTCAGTGACAATCTTATCAACAACCTATACAGAGTGAGACGAATTTTTGAAAATTCTTCCAACGTCCTTAACACCTCATCAGACAGAATCTTACAAATAGAATGTAATTAAAATTGCATCTTCTTTGACCTAATTCAAAGAAATCTTCTCCAAGGCATGCTGGAAATGTGACACATTGAGCAAGGCTCTCTGGGTGCCAGGAACAGCTATTGGAAATACAGAATAAACTTGAGGGTGTCAGGCAGGTGCAGGAACCCCCAAACATTAATTTGAGTCACAGTTGACTGCACTCTATCAACCTATAAACACCTCTCCACTTTCAATTAACATTGCTCTGTCTCCTGTCTCGCTGAATATTATATTTAACTAATTTAAGAGGATTGGTAAAGAGAGTTTTCACACTTCACAGGAAAACATAATGAAATAATTATACGTCTACCTCCAAAAGGCATGAGAATATTGCATAAGCAGGCTTCAAGTCTTTTCAGCTAAAGCCACTTTCCTGTGTCTCCTGACGGGGGGTTCATGCCTGAACTTTCACTTAGATGGACTTTGGTTTTACACCTTTGTGCTCATACTCATGTTACAGAATGTTTGCTTCCCTCTGGGGGATTGCGTCGTTGGTATCTTCTTTGGTCACCCAGTTGACTGGCTGAGGGGGGATTAGATACACGTCAGGCTGAGACACTGGCCACATGTGTTCGTGGGCAGGAATGGATTGAGGTTGGGACCAGGAAAGAGTAATCTGCAAGGTTTATCATAGGCGTGGCTGGTGGGACAAAGTTAATGCGTTAGCATCCAAGTCCCATGTATTAGTCAGCTATTGACATCATAACGCTGTGTAACAAACTGCCTCGAAGCTCCGTATTTTACCACCACAAGCATTTATCTTCATAGATACAGGTTCTGCACACAGGTGATGCCTCCAATAACTCCATCAGGCTGCTGGTTGGCTGGCCTTGGTTCCAGGCGACACATTGGGTTCCGGTCTGCTCCGTGTTCTAGGACCCAGGCTGAGAGGGCAGTGGCTACTCAGTGCGTGTTCTTCTCGTGGTTATCACAGGAGCTCCAGAGCCAAGCCAACCCACGCAATCACATTAAGGACCCCACTTACAACATGCTGCCCAATGTCCCTTTGCCCAAAGCAGTCAAATCCAGGGACTGAGAAGTCCAGATCACCCTCGGCGGGAGGGGTGGAGTAATGCATACAGACCTGCTGAGCATTGATCGGACCCTTTACCGCTGTGAACAGCCAATCGAGTGGGCGTGGCATAGAGTGAGTGAGGGATAAAGATGGATCAAAAGCAGGCTGGGATTTAGGTAGAAAGACCATGCAGCAGGAAGAGTGTCATGATCTGAACCAATCCAGGTGGCATTTCAGGATGACTTGAGAGCTGGACAAGCAGGAGAAGAAGGAGAAGCCCAGACTTCAAGGTGCGACATAATGAGTAGACAGGCTGTCAAGTTCACCGCAGCAAAACTTTAAGATGGGCTAGCCCCTTCCCTTGGGTTCCTAAGGCCATTTTAAAAAACTAAAATCTGTACATATTTCAGGGGTACAACATGATGGTTTGATACAAGCATGTATCACAAAATGATAACTACAGTCAAGCTAATTAACACCTTGAATCCATTTCAGGACAAAGGAATCATAGAAAACCAGAAGGGGACAATGAACAAACAGGGAAGGGACCAAACCCCACATACACTGTGAAGCCCTAGAAATCCCTTCTTAAAGAGTCATGATGGACCTGCCTCCCCACGGCCGAGGGTGTGTTGAAGCTACGGCAGGGGGCTGCCGGCTCTGTCCAGCCACAAAGCCAGCTCCACCAAGAACAAAGCAATTCCCCCCATGCCCCACACGTTATACCACTGCACCAAGGATAATATGGCCCTGGGAGAACTTTCTGGATGGAAAATCAGTGCTCAGGGTTCCAGTAGTACCAATCTATGTAAACAATAGGCACTTACTATGCACCAGACATTGTTCTTACCTTTGCACGTGTTCATTCACTGAACCCTTCAATGGGCCCTGGAAGTGCAGGAAAGGAAGCTCAGAGGAGTTAGGAACTTGCCAAGGGTTTCACCGCTAGGGAGCGGTGAGCTGGGATTCAGATGCAGACAATCCAGGCCCTGTTTCTGACCACTGTTCCCTCTTGCCCCCAGGTAGCACAAGGGGAGCAGGTGGCCTGGAATTGGCAGGGATCTGGAGTGAATAAGCACAGTGGAGGAGAGGCACAGAATCGTCTGTACCATACACCTTATAGCATAAAGAAACACACATAAGCCAACAATGGGTAAATGGCATCTTCTCAATTCCAGTTCCAACTTCCAAGTTCAGTCCTATTTTTAAAAACCCAAAAACTCCTTCATGGAGTCTTACTTATTTAGTTAGTTATACCAGAATGTTCTTAACTACTTTATTCAGAACAGCCCCAAATTGGAGACAACTGAAATACCCCTCCACAGGAGAAGGAGTAAGTATGTCAACACAGCATATTTTTACAATGGAATACCACTCTGCAACCAAAGGATTAGATTTCTGATAAATGCCATACAATATGTGCTTCTCAAAAGCACCGTGTTATTCAGAAAAAAAAAATCAGACCCAGATTAGTACATTAAGTGGAATTTCTCCTCTTCTTGCCTTTGGACTGTCTCTGTGTTTTTGTCACAAAGGGCGGACCTATTTCTGAACTCTGTTCTATTCTTCTATCTATACATCTGTTCTTGTCAATAATGCCACACTCTCTTGATTACTATAGTTTTCTGGTAAATCCAGAAATCACGTAGTGTGATCTTCCAATTATGTTCTTCTTTTCAAGCGTATTTGGACTTTTCAAGGACTTCCAGCAATGCATTTTTAACTACTGTAAGCTTTGATCGCCTTTTACTTGAAACACACAATCCTTATTAGAGAATCTTCTGGATAAAGAAGGAAAAACAAAATTATCACAGAATCTCTCTCCCTCGGTGCTCATGGAATAAATAAACAACATTAAAAATAACCAGAAAGGTAATCAAGAAGAATGAAGGGAAGGAGTCTTTCGTAACACTGTAATCTACAAAATGCTTCACCGAGTAAAGAAACAAAACTTTTAGAACAGTATGACTCCTGACTTCTTCTCGCCTCCTCCCCATGCCTCAGTGGGCTCCTGGCGAGGTTATAGAAACCCAGGTATTCTCAGGAATATTTCCAAAGCAGTGAGATGAGTGGGCAGAGGTGGGGGAGCTCTGTTCCTGCTCTGGCTGTCGGGCCAGTCACCTAGGCTGCTGGGGAGAGAGGTGACAGTAGAGAAGCAAACAACACTTCTGATGGGGACAAAGACTCGCATCGCCCTTTTGAACTGGGGAGCAATGTGAAGACAGGGGGTACCCTCCAGGATAGAGTGGACACTGGCAGAGGGTAATGGATGACCTCTGGGAAGAGAACAGAGTCTGGTAGGTCTGAGACAGTGCTTACTTCCACCTGCCTTCCACCTGCCAGCCCGCCTGACCTCAGCTGCAGAGAAGTCGCTGCACCACAAAATTCCAGCCCTCAAACTGTGGCTTGGGAGGTCTGGCAAGAGGGAAACGTCAGCCTTACTCTCTCCTAGCAAGACCAGAAACCAGTAACAACACAGCAAACCTACTTTGGGGGGAAGGAGAGAGATGGGAAGAAGCAGGTGCTAGCCACTGGAGATGAGGATATCTGTCTGGAAGAAAATGCCGGGAGGAACAGGAGGAAACACCGCCCAGGTACTCTTGGCAAAGAACCTCACCAGAACACGATGTCAACCAAATGGGAATTCAAAGACAAAAAGAGTTTTCCAAAGAATGAGGTGTCTGGGAAAGATCACAGTGCTGAAGAGAAAAATTGTGACCAAATAATATTCATGCAGAATTGGTAATTTAGAAGCATCAAAGAATAAAATAGATGGAGCTGAAAATTGATTTACCAACATAGAAGCAAGTCTTGACATAATTGAATTTAAAACAGAGAAATAAAACCATGAGATTAAAGCATTTAAGGCAGGTAGGAGGGAAACAGGGAGGGCAAAGTAAGCCAATGTTAAGAACACTTACGTCCCATAGGGGCGCCTGGGTGGCTTAGTCATTGGGCATCTGCCTTCGGCTCAGGGCATGATCCTGGAGTCCTGGGATCGAGCCCCACATCGGGATCCTCCACTGGGAGCCTGTTTCTCCCTCTCCCACTCCCCCTGCCTGTGTTCCCTCTCTCGCTGGCTGTCTCTGTCAAATGAATAAACAAAATCTTAAAAAAAAAAAAAAAAACTAACGTCCGTGAAGTAGAGAACTCAACAAATATGAAAGGAAAAGAAATGCAAATATATTCAAGGGACAGTGTGCTGAAACCAGAAGGAAAAAACAACCTGCAGAATGGAAATGCATATTCTCTTCCAGGAAAAAGACATGCCACATCCAGCACAAAAAATCAAGGTGGCTTCAGACTTCACCACCACAGCATGAAACATAAGCGAGAAAATGGAGCAATGTTCATAGAGGCTTGAGGAAGAGGAACTATGATTCTGGTACCTTCCTTTCTATCCCTCCGCATAAAGGAAACAGAGCAAATGTTCTTTAGGAACATTTACTTCACCTTTAGGGTGAAATAGATCAGCAATGGTAGCAAGCCTCCGTTCATTTAAAATAATGGTATAATAGTAACAATGTTGCCAGTGCAGGGAGCGAGGAGCTTTGCTAAGTAGCCACGTGAACTCTGAGTCTACTTAGTTACAGAATCTAGACTCCACAGCTTGAGTTCCAGTGGCCCAGAACAGAGCACAAATTGATACATGGTGACCAGGCAAGACTAAAGATGCCATTTAAAAGCTCAGTAGAAGAGTCCCTGGGTGGCACAGCAGTTAAGTGTTTGCCTTTGGCTCAGGGTGTGATCCTGGTGTTGTGGGGNCAAGACTAAAGATGCCATTTAAAAGCTCAGTAGAAGAGTCCCTGGGTGGCACAGCAGTTAAGTGTTTGCCTTCAGCTCAGGGTGTGATCCCGGTGTTGTGGGATCAAGCCCCACATCAGGCTCCTCCGCTATGAGCCTGCTTCTTCCTCTCCCACTCCCCCTGCTTGTGTTCCCTCTCTCGCTGGCTTTCTCTATCTCTGTCGAATAAATAAATAAAATCTTAAAAAATAAATAAATAAAAACTCAGTAGAGTTGGGACAGGGGGTGGGGTACAGTGATTACAAAACTTCGTCATCTTTCTTAGCAGGAGTCCCGCCACACCGTCCAAAATTAAAATATGAAGTTCAAAGTAGCATTGATTCCTACCTCTGCCAGTATATATTTTCCTTAACAATTGAGGGCTTTTAAAAGGAATGATACATTACGAGGTGAAAATTACTTCTGGCAAATCCTTCAGTTTCATTTCAATTTTGTTTTCTTCTGTCAAATTGAGGAACTTTTAATTTAGGCGCTTTGAGTTCGATAGCAAATGTATTATGACTATATATTACAGTTTGTCTGTCTGTCTTTCTGGGTATCTGCTGGAGAGCTGTCTGGAGTGAGACACGCTTCATGTTGACAACAGTTATTTTTAGGTATGAAGACTCTGAGGGATTTCTCTTACTCCCTTCCCCCTATGTTGGCACCATTGGAATTACTTATAATGAGCAGGCATAGTTTTAAACACGCAGTCATTATTTTAAAAGCTAAGAATCCATACCGGCGTGGTTATATAAGGACCTTTGCCTAGATAAACAGAAAGCAAAACCAACCTAGCAGAACCGTAATGCCAACATCTCAAGACTTATTTCTGGGATAGCAGGACCGAGAACCCTATCAGGGTCATAAAAAGGAAAAGTCCTTCGTAAGAAAATGGGAACTGAATTAAAAACAATAAATAGCTAAAATATATTGACTATTTCCACGAGCCAGACACTATGCTCAGAACTATACATTGATTTTCTAATTTAATTATGACCATAATCCTGTTAAAGAGGTCCTACCATAACTCATCATATGCACAAGGAGGCCATGGCTGGGAGAGCGGGGGAGTAGCCTTCCCAAGGCCAGTGAATGTGGCCGGGCTGGTAGCTAGACTTCAAACTTGGCCTTATCACCTCTGTGCAACCCACGTTAGAAAAGAAGGTGCAGGATCCAGAACGCAGTGGGCTTGACCTGTCTGAGCTTCCTGAAGTTAGTCTCCCATAAACGGTTACGTGACTGACTTACCTTCCACTGGAGCAGGGCGATGTAGGCTCACGAAGCTATTTCCAGTAGGATGATTTCCCAGATGCTGCCATCAAAGGCTGGCTGATGTCCACTCTCTCCTTTCCTTTGGAGTGCGCGATTATCTTGGAAAAAATAACATCCACCCCTATGGACCCCTGGGTCCTGCTACGCTGCTCCCATTGTCAGGAGGCCTTGATTTCAACTCTGAGGGGCTCTGTGTCCAGAAGCCTGGTGCTGGCCCTCTCACCAGCCCCACGGCGTGCTAGGCAAAGCCTCCACTGACCTTTGAAAGCCCCTCTTCCATAGCCACACGTAGAAATAAATTTCTCTTCCTTTTGATCTTTTTTGAACATTTATTGAGAGCTGACCCTGTGCCAGGCANAGCCCCACGGCGTGCTAGGCAAAGCCTCCACTGACCTTTGAAAGCCCCTCTTCCATAGCCACACGTAGAAATCAATTTCTCTTCCTTTTGATCTTTTTTGAACATTTATTGAGAGCTGACCCTGTGCCAGGCATTTATAGGGATAAGCTCTTTTTAAGCATTGTACCCACTTTACAGATAAGCAGAGTCCATTGTAAACATGGAAATGGTGGGGCTGAGATTTTAGCAGGAACTCTCTGTGTCCAGAGCCTGAGCTCCTAACCATATGCTTTTCTGCCCTCCTATCTATCTACCGAGCCTCTTTTCTTGGAATGTAAAAAGCTGTCTCTGTTTCAAGAAAATCACAGAGTGTTAGAGAGAGCAATGTCAACGATTTACCATACAATCTGTGTATCTAACAGCAAACATATGTGCCTAATGTTATGAAAGTTCTAAGGAAGGAGGAACAATCACTGTCTGTAGGATAATGGAAGGATTTACAAAGAAGATGACTTTGAGCTGGGTCTTGTAGTATGAATAGGAGTTCGCCATTCTACATAGAAAGAAAAGTAGCCCAGAGGTGTGAGAGATGGTGTTCGACCTGGGAAACAATGTTCTCTTTACTATAGCCAAAATATGAGTGTTGTATGTGTTTGGGGAGGTGGGGCAGAGGCAAAGGATTGTGAGTTTGTGCAGATGGTGTGTGCTTTGACAGGGACCAGATCTTACCCTCTACCAGATTTTGCAAACTTGGCCCCAGGGGCCCAGAATTGGCCCAGAGACATGTTTTGCTGAACCCATTGGTGCTTAAATTTTTTTAACTGACTGCCAACATTTGAAAGTGAGATTTGACATATGTATCAAGATTTCAGTTCTCATTTAAAAAAAAAAATCAAAATCTGGCAACACTGGGTCTGTATTTCTACATAGCTACTGTCTAGAGCTGAGGAGCTGTGGTCTTTTTAGGCCCCAGCTCATCTTCTTTAGTTTGACACAGCCCCTGCCGTACCACTCCACCCACTTACCTTCCCTGCTTTGTGCTTGCAGGCACCTGAGGCCTCACCTCTGATGAATGGGATTTTTAAGCAGGTAAGTGATCTGGTGTGATTTGAATGGGTCAAAACCATTCTGGCTGGAGTGTGCAAGACAGATTGGAAGGAGAAAACTAAAGTCAGAGAAACCAGCGAGGAGATTGTCCAGGAGCTCAGACACATGGGGAGAGAAGGGACTTGGCTTGAGTCACGGACAAGGAATGGGATCTTCATAAGGTTGTTTCCATATCATTTTATTGTCTCCCTTACCCTATTTAAGTCACCCCACAACATCCACTGGTCTCCCTCTCCTGCTCTGTTTTTCTGCTTTACGCTTATCACACCCTGACATTCTGGATACTTTCCTTATTCATTTGTTTATTATCTGTCTTCTCCAACTAGAACACAAGCTCCACGTGGCCAAGAATTCTGTTAGTTTCAGGCCCTGCTATATTTGCAGTGCTGAGAAAAGTGCCTGGCACAGAATGTTCTTAATGAGATGTTTATTTCAGATGAGAAATGATGTTTTAAATTATTTAACAATTGATATATATCTAAGCATCTGTAATCTCAATACTTTGAGGACAACCGACATGCCAGGAAGAGGTGCCTGGTTTTCTGGCCACGCCGACATGGCCCAGGGGACTTCCAGAAGGATTCAGACCCCAATCTGGGAAGTCCCCTACCTCCCTTCCTGCCATGGCATGCAGGGACAGGGGCAGGGGAGAGGCCGGCTCTCAGAAGCCGGGCTCCTGGGAGACCCAAGGCTTGGCCAGGACTTCTGCCCTGGACCACCCTGCAGCCCAGCCCCTGGGGCCTGCACATGCCTTAAAAGGAAGACCCAGATCAATTGTCCTTTATCTCCATTGTAGTTTCTTCACTGGCTTTCCGAACAAGTGCCCAGGCTGTAAGAGCCTCCCTTTGATGCTTAATTGCTTAATTATCAGTTTACTCCACCAACTTGAAGAGAGGGATTTGGACCACTTTTAAAAAGGGAGATGGTTTGGAGACTGCCCAGGAAGTCAGGCTCCCCTCTGCACCTGCAGTGGTTGCTTGCCAGGGGTGGGAGGGCTGCTTACAAACCCGAGTTCCAGGGCCCGTCTCGTCCAGCCCCCATCTCATCGGGCCCTCTGCGCCCCATTGTCCCTCTCCATCAAGCTGAACTCTCAGGCAGTGAGTGCGGGGCTATGCCAGCCCCTGAGGCCACCACCAAACACACCATTCCTTTTCTCTCCAAAATCGTCTACATCTTTTCAAATTCTTGTTGTTGTTGTTGTTGTTGTTGTTGTTGTTAATTCTGCTGGTATTCATTCATTCATTCCATCTCTCTTTCAATTATTCATTGACAGCCTTTATATGCCTGGACCAAGTTAGGCTCATGGAGCCAGAGGGATGGAGAGACAGGGACCTGAAAATAACTAGCAGGAAAACGGCAGGTGGCCTGATAGTCTGGGCAGAACGTGGGGAGGGGCTGATCCTATTGAGCTGGCTGTAGGGGTGCGGTCTGGGGCTGTGGGGGTCAAGACAACTTTCAGGAGGGGGCAGCTCTTCACGGCGCCCAGAGGGAGGGTAGGCATTCGAGATGTTATTTTTCTTCTCCTGTTTTCTCCCCTCCCCTCCCCTCTCCTCCCTCCCTTCCTTGTCTTATTCTCTCTCTCACTCACACACACGCACACACTCACATGCACACACACGTACACACTGTCAAAAGGTAAACCGAGGCTTGTGAAAAATCCTAAGTTTATTTGAGCCTCAGAATTCATTTGCCCGGTAGGAATCAGCCGGCACCAAACTGGAGGTGGTGAGGACCGCGCCGCCAACAGGAGTCAGGGGCAGGGTTGTTAGAGAGAAGATACTGAGACAAAGTGAAGCTACTATTTGGTGATGCTTTAAACAATTGCGTCACCGGGCAAAGTCCGGTTGGCCATTTGTGATTGGTTTGTCTTAAGGTTCACTTTTTGGATTTAGGATTTGGTTTGCTTGCCTAGACCACCAAGACATCAGAGCCCCCCCACCCCCGCAATTGTTTAATTACTTTAGCAACACACACACACACACACACACACACACACACACTCACAAGCCATCCATCCACTGGGGATAAAATAGCACACAGGCTCCCAGACGTGATAGGCAGTCCCCTCCCAGGGACTCCATCTATCCTGCCTGGCTTCGCTGTGCCTCATTTTTCTTTAGGAAATTGGCCCAGTGGGTCGAGATTCTCAACAAAGAAGTGCGCTTCCACACTCCGATGGCCCAGTTCAATATGGTTTTTTTCTTTCAATAAGAATTACCACCGAGATGCCCCCAGCAGACAGGCCCTGCCAGGAGGCTCAGGCTGTGGCCAAGTGTCAGACTCAGATAAGCTCCTCTCACTCACGGCCCACTTGAGCCGCAAGAGGCCAGCCCTGGATCCAGACCGTGGAGCTCAGGCCTCTCTATACCCTGTCTATGTTTTACTTTTCCTTTCTTTTTTCAGGCAGCATTTGGCAAGAGATATATGCAACAGAGGGATCTGTGGGATGAATGAAAAACAAACACGGGGAAGAAGGGGAAGGAGGAAACCAGGTATCAGCAGAGACGGTGAGGTGTGTGTGGGGAGGATGCCGATGGAGAAGCTGCAGGCCACAGCCATGCCCTGTGGATGGGACCCAGGGGGAGGAAAGACGTGTCCTCTAGAGGTCTGGGCGTTGACTCCCACAGAATACTTTTCGATATTTTTCCAACACGCTGGGCAAGAAAGGACTGCAGCAAAATGAATCTGAGCCCCCAAATTTAAGACTGCAGGAACTAAAATTAATATTATTGCCTTTAAATCCAATTATGTCTCACTCACAGCCTCCACCCTGTCTGGAGGGGGGAATTGATGAAGCTCTCTCTCCCCCAGGCTGGATCTTGCAAATGCCCTGGGGGCTCACACAAAGCAAACGGGAGTTTCTCCTTGGGTGAGTGGATGACAGTGGGCAGGGCCTCAATGTCGAGCAACTCCAAGGTGGATGGAGGCCTCGGAGTGCAGAGTATGCAATGGGGTCCCACTGGAGTGGGTGCAGCTTCTCCCAAAACACTGTACGGTGATCCCCGCTTTGTCTGTAATCTTCCCGGGGTGCTGACAGGAAGCCGGTCACAGATCTCCTGTGCTTGAGGACCCTACAGGCCTCACTTTCCCTCCCAATCTTGAAGGATCCAATCTCTCTCTGCTTCTATCCTCAAAAGTCCCCATTTTCTCTCTTCCCTTCTCAACAGGGACACCTGCCTTGCTAGTCTCAATAATGCCGCAGAAGCCAGGAAAAGGCAGGCTTCAAAAAGGTCCCATTTTCTCCCAAATTGTCCCTCAAATACAGGATCATTGGAAGGTTTAGCTTCCTGCTTGTATCCAACATGATCAACAAAATCTAACAAGAACGAAGAAACAGAGGGACGTGTCTGTCGGTCATTCTACCAGGGGGTTCACTGCAATGTCTTGGGGTCAGTTAGCAGAGGGTCCCACCAAGACTCAATTGACTATCACCACTGTGCTGCCCTAGGTAGTTTGCTACCATAAGGCCCCGACACATCATCATGCATCCCATTATCCCCACTCTCGTGCATTCCTCTCCACGTGGACTGTGGGCTTGGCCTTGTGACTTGCTTTGGCCAGTGGGACATGGGCAGACATGTTTCCAGCAGAGATGTGATCAGTGCTNTTGTGACTTGCTTTGGCCAGTGGGACATGGGCAGACATGTTTCCAGCAGAGATTTGATCAGTGCTCGTGCACTGGGGCTCGCTCCCTTGGACAGCACTGCATAGAGTAGCCAGTCTAGACTACTGGAGGGTAAGAGGCAATATGGTGGAAAACCGGGAGGCCTTGGCCAACAGCCAGCACCAACTAACTGTCAGACATGTGACTGGGTCATCTTGGATGGCTGCAGCCAAGCCACCTCTCCAGCTGAACTCAGCCACACCAGTGAACTCAGGCACAAGCAGCAGGGGAACAGCCCAACTGACCCACTGATTTTTGGGGTGGTTTGTTGTATAATGGTAGGTAACCAAAATTGTCTCTGACCACAAGACTTTGTATGCCAACTGCTGAAGAGATTTTTTTCAATAGAGTTTATTTTTTTAGAGAGAAGTTTTAGGCTCATAACAGAATTAAAGTAAGGTCTAGAGATTTCCCATATAGCCCTACCCCTACACCTGCACAGCCTCTCCCCGATATCAGTGTCCCCCACCAAAGTGGTACATTGGTGGGTCAGCCAAACTCCAGAGCTTACATTAGGGCTCACTCTTGCTGTTGTGCATTCTATTGGTTTGGACAAATGTATAATGACACGTATCATATAGAATCCTATAGTATCCTATGGAATTATATGTTTCATATAGAATAACTTCACTGCCTTAAAAATCTTTTGTGTTCCACCTTTTCGTCTCTCCCTCCCCCTCATTCCCTGGCAACCGCTGATCTTGCTACTGTCTCCATGGTTTGCCTTTTTCAGCATGTCCTATACTTGGAGTCATACAGTGTGGATTTTCAGACCGATTTCTTTTACTTAGTAAATATGCATTGAAATTTCCTGCATGCCTGCATGACCTGATTGCTCATTTCTTTTTAGCACCAAATGATAATTCATGGCTTGGAGGTACCACAGTTGATTGATCTGTTCTCCTACTGAAAGACATCTTGATTTCTTCCAGGTTGTGCTGCTACAAACAGCCATGTGCAGGATTTTGTGCAGATGTGAATCTCAAGGAGTATTGGGGTAAATATCAAGAAGTGTGATTGCTGGGGCGCCTGGGTGGCACAGCGGTTAAGCATCTGCCTTCGGCTCAGGGCGTGATCCCGGCGTTATGGGATCAAGCCCCATCAGGCTCCTCCGCTATGAGCCTGCTTCTTCCTCTCCCACTCCCCTGCTTGTGTTCCCTCTCTTGCTGGCTGTCTCTATATCTGTTGAAAAAATAAATAAAATCTTTAAAAAAAAAAGTGTGATTGCTGGATCAGATGGTAAGCAAATGTTTCATTTTATAAGAGACTTCCAAACTGTCTTCCAACGTGGCTGCACCATTTTTGAATTCCCACTGCGTGAGAGATTTCCTGTTGCTCCATATCCTCCATCAGCATTTGATGTTGTCGGTGTACGGGATTTGGGCCATTCTAATAGGTAGGTAGTGGTATTTCAGTGTTGTTTTAATTTGCCTGCTTGAAGGCATATGATGTGGAGTGTCTTTTTTTTTTTTTGTCGTTTCGAGTTTTTATTTAAATTCGTTAGTTAACCTACAGTGTAATATTAGTTGCGTCTTTTCATGTGCTTTTTTGCCGTCTGTAAATCTTGGGTGAGGCGTCTGTTACTTTGGTTTATTTTTAATCAAGTTGTTTGTTTTCTTATTGTTGAATTTAAGGCTTTTGTGTGTGTGTGTGTGTGTGTGTGTGTGTGTATTTTGGATAACAGTCCTTTATCAGAAATCTTCTGCAGATAGTTTCTCTCAGTCTGTTCAAGGGGGAGCAGTGCCCCCTAGGGGCCAGCAGCCCACAGGAGGAGTGCCGAGCAAGGGAGGAGGTGTTCTCCTTCCTAGAACTTGCATGTAGTAAGCACCTGATGTATGAGGTCTAGGAGGGGAGAGTGGCCAGATCATGACATACTCAAGATTTGGAATTTTAACAAGTTGATAGGCTCCCTTTACCTGTACTCACACTTTTTGTCGGTTGACTCAAGTCATCAAAATGAAAGAACATCAAAGTCCAAAGATACATCTGGAAACAGAGGAAGGTGATCTTTAATATTTTGCCTTCTAATAGAGAAATTCCTTAGAGACGTTATCGAATGAGGTGGGCATAACGCATTCAATCTGATTTCCTTTCCCTGCGAACAGGATCATTAAGGCATCCAAATTAACTGGGTGTAATCGTGAATTAAATCGAGCTCATTTATAAGGGAAACATACAGGCATCTTTCATCTTAATATCCTGACATGATTCTCCTGACTTGAAGGTACAATTAGGAGGAAAGTGGGGGGAGAAAAAACCCAAAAAGCCCATAGCTTAACCCTGAGTGGAATTGGTAATAAAACACCAATTCCCCAGTGAACTGGCTGCCTTTCCAGTCCTCCTCAGCAGAGCTCATTATTTTATTTCACTACTTGATAGGTTGAAAAATTGCCTGCAAACTGGCTAATTAGGACTAACAGTGCTTAGGAACGGGGGAGACAATTGTACTTCAAGAAATTAATGCTGAAATCGTGGGAGCTCATGATTCATCTATCAAAGTACATCTAGACACAGAGTTCCCCTCACTGTTGTGTTGGTCCAACCATCTGTCCGGGAGGCCAGGGGATGACGGTGTTTGTCTGAGTTTGGGGTTGGTGGTGGTGAGAAACAGAAACCCATCTGGAGAATAACTGGGAGGTTCATTGTAAAGACACAGGGGCAATTTCACTTGGGACTTCTGGGGATGAGTATGAATATGAGGGTCTAAGGAGGGGTCTCTCTCCCCACCCCCCTCTCTCCTTCCTTCCTTTCCCTCCCTCCCCTGGTCATTCTCTGTCCCTCTCTATATGACCAGGGTCCCCATCTCTCTTTTTACCCTGGGCTCCATTTCCTTCCAGGCATATGCCCACTTCCATGTAGTAATGGTATAGGGACTTACCCCACCCATTTGTTCTTCTAGATGTATGAGGATCCCTTCCTTCTCTTTGTCAGACCACATGATTTGGTTAAGGTCACACTGACCAACGCTAGGGATGTAGCTTGTTGCCAAGACCTTAGCAAATCAGCTCTCTATTAGGTTCCCTTTGGTCTCAGAAGTTGGTTCAGGGATGGTCCATGGTCCAACCAGAGACCATAAGATGCCTTTGCTGGGGCATCTTGGAAAAACACTCTCTGTCTTTACCATGAGGTTCCAAAGATGGACGACATGGGTTTTGGACCTGCTGGAGTCATCTTGCAACCACCCAGATAAATCCTCTTCAGGAATCAAGCCAAATCCTCTCCTTGTGGAATAGGGCAGAGCTCAGCTGTGATGAGAGAAAAGGTTATATGACCCCTTTTGAGCCTGTGCCTCAAGCAGCCCCTAATGCCTGCGTTATGGTGGATTTTACAGTTGCTTGAACCAGTAAACCCCCTTTTGGTGTGTAAGCTAATTTGTTTTTAAGTTTTTGTCACTGGTGATTGAAAGAATTCCTGCTGGAACCTGTGGCTTTCTTAATCCCCTCTAACCTTGAATTGCAAACTTCCTAGCTCTGATCCTGATTCCATATGGCCTGCCAGTCCAAACGCTCACCCCCACCTGACTGTAGCTTCTGTTGTCTTGCTTCATAGTCTCAGAGAGTTGGATTCCGTCATCCCCGTCACGGATCGGATTTCCTGATCCACACTGACAGTGAGGGCCACGCAGTATAAACATGGTCACCCTCCAGCTGGGATAGTGAGGGAAGAACAGTATCGAAGAAGGGTCAAAGTCATGACCGGGACATCCTCCCTGCGTTCACTTAGCCTACTGAAGAGACAAGTTCACAGGCACCTGCCCTTCTGCTTTGACTGCCTGAACCTCCCCATCCGGGCCTCCCCATGCTTATCTCACATTGGCCTGCAGGCCCCAGGGCCAATGGGATGTTTGCCAGACCTTGAGTGAGCCCCCATGGAGCTCCCACTGTGAGAAGAAAAGGAAACTTTGATCTCTTCAGCTTGGGGAGTTCCACGTCCCTGAAGAAACTCACCCTTCAGCATCTTTCTGTCTGACACTGACAGAATTCAACTCCAGGAAATGGCTGGCCAGTGCACGAATTCTGGCTCTTCTCCTTGGGGATCTGGCTAGGAGTGAATAAGTAGAATATTTTGAAGTTCCCCTTCCTATTTGTCCATTGGGATGAGGAGGAACTGGTTTCATTAACATGTGCGCTGAGCAAATACTTGCTGAGTCCCAGCCTCTAGGAGGGACTATAAAAACAAACAAACAAACAAAAAAACAAAGCCCTGGGGTTTGAGAGTCCTCACTTAGCAGGAACTGGGTGTCCTAGGGTGAGTTAGGTAAGACCTCTGAGTCTCAGTCTCTTTGTCTTGAAAAGAGGAGGTGATCATCCTTCTCTCTACCCCAGAACAAGGCTCATCGAAAAGAGGACCATGCTGCCTGCTGTTCCCTTTGCTGTCAGATGATGGCTTCTGAGATCTGTGGCTCAAAGGCCATCAGAAGAAGCAGGCTTAGTTCAAGAGTGGACTGCAGCAGGCTCCTGGAACCCACCCAGGGCAGGTGTTATCCATGCCCTACTTAACACCCAGGACAAGGTGGGAGACCCTTCTCTTCTCCGCCTGGCTTTCTCCTGCAACGTGCACCACAGGACTCGGCGTTGCAGGCCCGTGGATGGTGGCCCAGCCTCCTCCAGCCCCAACGGGATGATACCGAGGTGGTCCCTCGGAGGGACCTTAGCAGGACTGCGTCCCAGGTGCCCACAGCAGCCACCTGCTCAAGAGTGCACCCCTCACTGGCTTTTCTCCCTTCTCTGTCTCACTTTCTCCTCTCTTCCCCTTGTGCTTCATGGGATCACCTTGCAAATAAATCGCCTGCGTCCAATCTCAGGGTCTGTTTTAGAAGAACGTACACACACCAAACTACCACCCAGACTCACTTCTTATCTTTTTATTCCTTTGGTGATTGCAGGGTTTGCAGTGATATCCCTGTTTCATTCCTAATGTTTGTAACTTGTGTCCTCTCTCTTTTTCCCTTTTTCCATTTCACTAGACATTTGTCAATTGAGTTGACCTTTTCAAAGAAGTAGCTTTCTGTTTGATTTTCCTTATTGTTTTCATTTCCATTGATTTCTGCCCTTATCTTTATTATTTCCTTCTCTCTACTTGTTTTGGCCTATTTCATCTACTTTGTCTCATTTCTGAAGGCAAGAGCTTCAATCATTAATTTAAGACTACTTTTCTCTCATGTAAGCATTAAAGGCCATGTACTTCTCTCTTAACCCTGTTTTACTCATGCCTCACAAATTTGGATATGTTGTATATTCATTTTCTTTCATTTAAGTGTATTTTTTCATTTTTCTTGAGATTTCCCGTTTGACCCTAGGTCATTTGTAAGTGTGGTATTTGGTTTCTGAGTGTTTGGAGATTTTTCTGTTATCTTTCTGGTGCATTCCCTTGTGGACAGAGAACACATGCTACATGATTTCACTTCTTTAAACTTTGCTTCGGTTTATTTTATAGCTTTGCTGTAGCTTTCTTGGGATTCATCTTGTTCAGAATTCACTCAGTTTCTTGAATCTGTAGTTCTATGTCTTTTGCCAAGTGGAGGGGATTTTTAGCCATCATTTCTCTGCATATCCTCTTTGTCCTCTCCTCTAGGACTCTGATGGCTCAAGGGGTTGGATCTTTTGCTATGTTTTGTTTGTCTGTTTGGGTTTTTTTCCATCTGTTTTTCTCTCTGAGTTCAGTTGGGGTAACTTCTATTTTAAAGTCACTTTCTTCTCTCTCTCTCTGTCTCCTCTTTATTCTGCTGCCGAGCCCATCCACTGAGTTTCTATTTCATCTTGTTTTATGGCTGCAGTTCTAGAATTTCCCTTCGGTTCTTCTACATATCGTATTTCTTTACTAAGAATTTCTGTTTCTCTGAGACCTCCTGTATTTTCTTTTGTATCAACTGTGTTCGCAGTTCCTCACTGAAGCAGTCTTACGACAAGTACTCACAATACTTGTCGGATAATTCCAACATCTCTGTCACCTTGGTGCTGGATTGTGTTGATTGCTTTTCTTTCTTTTCATTCAAGTTGAGATATTCTTGATTGTTGGTCTCATGAGTGATATTTGATAGCTACCTGGCCTACAATATTACACTGTAGGTCTCTGGATCTTGTTTAGATCGTGTGTTTTAGCAAGTCTCTTCTGACACTGCTCCAGTAAGGAAAGAGGGGGCGCCATGTCATTACTGCCATGTGGGGGTGGAATTCCAGATTCTACACTTGGCCCCCATTGACTGACACCCAGTGGAGAAGGGGTTTCTCATTACTGGAGGGTGGGGGTGGAAGTTCAGGCTCCCTACTGATACCACCTTACCTGGGAGGGGGATGTGAACCACATTACTGCTCTGCTGATACAACCCTACCAGGGAGGGGACATGAACCACGCCACTGCTCCTGATACAACCGCCAATGATGCTACAACATTGATGGCCTCATTAATGCTGAGCAGTGGTTAAGTCCTGACTCTCCACGAGACCTTGGACGCCAACCCAGTGAGGAGGGAAATGAGTGACTCATTCCTCTGAGCAGATGTGGAAGTCAAGGCTCCCCACACTGTGTTCACCACTGCCACCCCAGCAGAGGACTTGGGTCACCTCAATACAGCCTGACAAGGGCAAAAGTCTAGGCTTCCCGCCCAATCTTTACTGATGGAAATGGGAGCATTGGCATTTCTGCATTGCTGGTTTCCCAGCACACAGTCTGGGGTATATGAGGCAGGCAGAAATCCCAGGGAACTCACCACCATGTTGTTCCTCGGGTCTGGAGGTCCCTGGACAGTCTGCCTTCTTTCCACCTTTCAGGGTCTTCTTATGTTTGTTTTATATGGAATGTCCACGGGTTTTATCTGTACTTAATAGGAAGGATAGGGGAAAATGTGTCTGTCCACTCCCATCTTATCAGAAGTGGAAGTCCCCTGGTTAAATTATTTTTAATATTTATTTATCAATAAGTAATATAGGCATGTGGTTCAAAATTCTAAAGACACAAAAGAGGGAATAGCAAAAACTCTCTGCTCACCTCTATCCCCCAGCCACTCAGCTGCTATGCCCATTAGACAAATGTTATCAGCTCCCTGTATACCTTTTTGGAGAGTTTATGCAGATACAAGTCAATTCATATAAAACATTTTCATGCTTATTTTCTATAAATAGTAGAATCCTGAACACACTGATTTGGTGCTTCTGATTTTTTTTAGCCACTTTCTTTTAACTTTTTATTTTTAAATAATTATAGATCCATGGAAGGCTGAAAAGAAATGTACAAGGAAATTCTGTGCACCATTCCCTCAGCCTTCCACAAAAGCTGTAACAATGGCAACGCTTTATACAACGAAGCACATTACCAAAACCTAGCAATGGACACTCCTACGAGCCAGACTCTGCAAGTCTGACTTAGATTTCCTCTGTTATCCGTGGACTCCTCTGTGTGCGTGTGTGTGTGTGTGTGTTTTTACAATTAGACCACATCTGTAGCTTGTGTAACCACCACCATCAGGATTCTCAACTGCCCCATCAGAAGACTCTCTGGTGTTACCCCGTCCAGCCACCCCCACCCCCTCAGCCACATCCCTAGTCATCTCTAGTATTAGATTATTTCATAAACATACATAAATAGAATCATTCTTTTGGAAAACTTTTTTCTTAAGAGAGGGATAGAGAGGGGTGGAGGGACAGAGGGAGAAGGAAAGAGAGAATCTTAATCAGGCTCCATGCCCAGTGCGGAGCCCAATGTGGGCTCACTATCCTGGGATCATGACCTGAGCCGAAATCAAGAATCGGACGCTTAACCGACAGAGCCACCCAGGTGCCCCTCTTTTGGAAAACTTTTTAAAATCTCAGCATCCTCTCCCTGAGATTCATCCAAATTGTTCTGTGTTCTCTAGTTCATTTGTTTTTAGACCCGAGTTGTATTTTATGATATGGATGGAGCAGAGTGTGGTTAACAATTCATCCATTAAAGGACATTTGAGTAGTTTCAGTTTGGGGCTATTATGAATAAAGCTGCCATGAACATTTGTGTTCAAGTTCGTGAATGATAATAAGCCTTTATTTCTCTGGGAGAAATGCCCAAGAGCGTACTGTTGGCTTATGTGGTAAGTCCATGTTTAGTTTGGAAAGGAACTGTCGAACAATTTTTCCAGAGCTATTGACATTCCCACCAGCAATGCATGCATGATCCAGAGTCTCTGCATCCTGTTTTGCTAATTTTTATTGATTGTATTTATTTATTATTGGTGTAACTCACATACAGTTAAATTCGCCCTCTTAAAGTGGACAATTCGGTGCGTTTTAGTACACTCACAGGGAGGTACACCCATGACCACTATCTAATTCCAGAACCTTTTCATCACTCCCCATGTCATGCCCCTCCCAGCTGCTGGCAGCCACTTTCAAAATTTCCCCAGAATCCTTCCATTTCTAATTCCCCCTTCCCACCTTGGAATATAGAATCTAATTAAAAATAAGTAAAATCCTACCCGGTAGGACATGAGCTTCAGGACGGCGAGGGGGTTTCTTTCTTTCTTTAGTCTCTTTGGTTCAGTGATGATTCCTCAGTGCCTGGCATGGAATCTAGCGCATAGAGTTGCTCCACACTGAGCTCTAAGAGCACAAGTAACTGGAAGAAGACAGGCACGCGTGAGGGAATACATTTCCTAGGATCATCATGTTGAATCCCAACGCTGGTACAGGGCAGTTGTTTCCGTCCCCGCTGCTGGATTTAAGAATAACCTGCAGGGGCTCTTAAAGGCACACATTTCTAGGCTCCAGCCAGATCTTCTGAATCCAAACTTCCAGGTCTGGGGGCTGAGATGGTTCATTTTTAAGCAACACTCCTGGTGGTTCGAGCTCTACCCCAGTACAGGGGCTAGAATTTCTAAATCATCGAGATAGGCAATAGGGCTGAATAAGTACTGAGTACACAACCTAATCCTTTGCCAGATGCCCCGTGGATTTATGTATCTTTCTCTCTGGGGGAAAGGGAAATGTAGAAAGATAATTCTGTCCAAGCGATGCCTGTGTTGGAAGGCAGTGTAATCTACTGGAGAGTGGATACTCAGGGTCCAAAGACACAGCAGTTTGAAATCAGACTTTAGTTACTTACTAGCAGACTTGGATACATTGTTTGGCCCCTCTGAGCACTTCTATTTTCTTTGTATTTTTATTTTTGTTATATGGACAGAATAATAGCTTCTAGCCCAGATTGCTATTGTAGGGATTCAAGGAGCTAATGTGTACACACACACACACCCCGTATTTTACTTTTCAGACATCCAGTTACAGAATCAGAACCCAAGAACCTCAGCATTAAAATTGTCCTAAGAATAATATCACCTCGCCTGCCTCTTACAACTGAGATCTTTCCTCTAGTGGTCTCAACAGATGGCTGCTCGGTCTCTGTTTGAATGCCTCCAAATGCTGGAAGCCTCACTACCCAATAACGCATTCTGATTAAATCTACCTGCTTTGGCTCCCATGGCTGATTCTCATTTCTGCAGGGGAGCCCCAAAGAATAAGACAAATCCCTTTCCACCTCACAAGCTTTCTGGTTAGCCAACCTCTCACCAGATAATCACAGCTTGGCAATAGGTGATGAGTGGTGTGTCACATGACGGGATTCATTCCCTGGGACATCTTTCTTTGCTCCCAGACACAGCAGAGTAGCCAAGTACAAATACGTTCAGAGGCCAGGCTGGTGACGTACACAAGTGAGGTCAACTAGCGAGGGATCGTGACAAAATGAAGATCCAAAGCCCCTCTAAAATGAGGCAGTTTTCACTCCATTTCCAGCTGATCTCTCCAGATATTGAAATCCGGCTCAGTGTTTTCAGAGGTGGATTTTTTAATAGGTAACCAAATTCCATGCTTTTTATTTAAAATCACCTCATTACAATACGGGTGCCTTACAAACTCGCAAAAAGGGCTGTGTGCCGCAGTTCATTGAAAGTGCGGCACCGACGTCAATGACCCGGTTTTGATAACATCCTCTGGTTATGCAAGATGTTATCATGGGGGACATTGAATCAAGAGGATAAGGGAGCTTTTGTGTGCTGTTTCTGTGACTTCTTGTGAGTCTAAACATATATTTTTTAAGATTTTATTTATTTATTTGACAGAGAGAGACAGCCAGCAAGAGAGGGAACACAAGCAGGGGGAGTGGGAGAGGAAGAAGCAGGCTCCCAGCAGAGCAGGGAGCCCGATGTGAGGTTCGATCCCAGGACCCCGGGATCACGCCCTGAGCCGAAGGCAGACGCTTAACAACTGCGCCACCCAGGCGCCCCTCTAAACATATTTTAAAATAAATAGCTAAAAAACAAAAATAAGAAACTGCTGTTTTGCAATCACTCATGTTTTCAGTGTTGGCCAGCTGACTTCATTAGAAAGCATCCACGTGTTTGCAAGTGAAATACAGCATACCCAGGCCCGTGATTCTGCAGCATTCGGAGCTGGGCGTCATGACCATTTCTGAATGTGGCAGTCAGACGATGTGAGTTTTGGCTTTAGCACTTCATTAGTTCTAAGAGCATGGCAAGTTGCTGAGTCTCATTCCCCTCATCTGTGAAGCAGGAGGGATTACTACCTCCACAGGGAGTTGCGGGGGGGAATGAAGCTCTGTGTTAACGTGGTGCCCAGGGTACCTGCCCTGTTGGGTCAACGTAGCCGCTCGTAATTGCTACTCTGAGGACGAATTCGGATGGATGGGTGCTCAACTCGCCATCACCTCAGGCTGGTCTAGCTTCTGTTGACAGATGCTCTGGCTGCCTCCCTCACTTCTGCTTGGAGCAGGTCTTCTATAACCATCTGATGAAGCAGACTGGCTGGATCTGGGAAGCCCAGAGAAGGGCACGTTCCCGTCCTGCTTCTTAGAATGCCTAGAAGCCCCATGGAACAGGGATGACATGGCTTCTCGGGTCAGAGGCATCTCCTTAAACGAAAGCACACTGCAGTCAGCCTGGCCCGATCTGCCTGCCCCCAACTCTGCCCCATCTCCCTGTCCTGCTCTTCCCTCTGCTACACTGAGAGATACAAGGAAGAATGCATTAAGCGAGGGGCTGTTATGAATTGTTCCCCCGGCCTGAAATTCTTGGCCGGGGTCAGGAGGAAAGGGACAGGTGAAAAAGGGATTCTGCAGTGAATGAGCCAGAGGCCTGGTGAATGGGCATCTATGGCATTCACATCTGGGCTTGGGGGGAACAGGCAGAAAGGGCCTGGCTAAGAGATGTTTGTCACTGGACCCTAAAGGGGCAGGTGACCTACACCATCCCAGCTTCAGCATTTCACTCCAGGGAGGCAACAAGACTTCAGTGGGGCCAAAATGGGGGCCCAAACCACAGCATTCAAAAAGGCCCCTTCTCTGTATATCAGGAGGGAATGGTCGTCATAAAGCAGCTGCTTCATGGGAAGGAAGGAGGGGAGGGAGGAAGGAAGGAAGGAGAGGGAAGAAGAAAGGAGGGAGGAAGACAGGAAGGAAGGAAGGGAGGGAGGAAGGAAGGAAAGAAGGAAGGAGGGATGAAGAGAGGAAGGAAGGGAGGGAGGGAGGAGGGGAGGGAGGAAGGAAGGAAAGAGGGAGGGAAGAAGGAAGGAAAGAAGGAATGAGGGAGGAAGAGAGGAAGGAAAGAAGGAAGGAAGGGAGGGAGGGAGGAAGGAGGGGAGGGAGGAAGGAAGGAAGGGAGGAAGGAAGGAGGGGAGGGAGGAAGGAGGGGAAGGAGGATAGAGGGGAGGGAGGATGGAGGGGAGGAAGGCAGAATTCAGACAGGTCATTCCACAAATATTACTGAGTGCCTCCTCTGGGTCAAACACTGTGTCAGGCATCAGGGTACATCAGTGAACACAGAGAGTGTGTTCTCGGCTTATGCTGTGGAAGAGAGACAAAGAAAACAAAGCCATCACTTGTCAGGTTGTAAGAAGTGCTGGGAAGGGGCACCTGGGTGCCTCAGTCGGTTAAGCATCTGCCTTTGGCTTAGGTCATGATCCCGGGGCTCTGGGATCGAGCCCCATGTCAGGCTCCCTGCTCAGTGGGGAATCTGCTTCTCCCTCTCCCTCTGCCCCTGTGCTTGTGCGTGCTCTCTCTCTCTCTCAAATAAATAAAGTCTTTTAAAAAAAAAATGCTGGGAAGGAAAACAAAGCAAGGTGCTCTGCTTTACCAGGTGGGCAGAAAGGACGGTTCTGAGCAGGTGAGAGTGGAGGCCAGATGTGAGCAAAGTGAGGGAACAAGCTTAGCAGGGACCTGGGAGTGAGCATCCCAGGCAGAGGGAGCAACAAGGGCCAAGGCCTTGAGGCTGGAGCCTGCTTGGCCTGTTCCAGGAGCAGCCCAGGAAGAGGCAGACAGCAGTGGGGAGGAAGCCCGACCACAGGGTTTCTGTGGCCTGAGTGAGGGAGGGAGGCTGTGGAAGGTTCTAGAAAGGGGAGGGACATGATTCAACTGTTTTCAACAGGATGCCACTGACTGCAAGGTAGGGAAGAGATCAGGGGGATAAGGATGGAAGCACAGAGCCATCAGGACAAAGGCGCACTCTATCACTCATTAACTCCCCCTGCCAGGCCCGACGCAGGCCCTCTTTCCCGAAACTGAATCACACCCACTCTCCTCATGTCACCCTTATTCTCCGATGTCAATGCTGAGCAGCTCACCCCAAACCACATGCATGCACACGAGGGTCCTAACGTGGGTCTCTGGGATCCCAGGCCCCCCTGTTCTCAGCTCCCCCCACCTTCCCTGTTTTCCTCTGGGATCCAGAGCCAGGGAGGTGATTCTCACACATGCACACATTGGACTCATTGCAAGTGTTTACTGGAATGGCCACTAGTCATCGACGCTGACTTTTATGGCATCCGAAAGATGTAGCTTGTGACCATGGGCATGGGGCTGTTCCAGGGCTGTGTCTTCCCACTAGCCCGGGAGTTCCGTGAGAACAAAGATTACATCTGCTTTTCTTGACTGATGTATCCTCAGCCCCTCCAGAGTGTGTGGCGCAGTGTAGACCGCAGTTATGCAGGAGGCTAATGGCATGGGAAGCTGGCTGAAGGGTGCATGGGAACCCAAATTCTCTGTCCCATCCTTGCAGCTCCCCTCTTCATGCAAAATTATTTCAAATAAAACAAAAATTAGCAATAACGCTGATGGGCAAGACAAAGTGGCTTCCAACAAAGGTGAACCCAGCCTGCTTGCTCCTTCTCCTTGGGCTGCTGTCATTCCTCAGCCTGCCCGCCAAAGCTCTGGGCTGCTTGTTTGAGTCTCTGGAATAACTATCTGGAATATCTGGCCATGTAGGGAGCCCCTGGTGTCAGGTGTGCGGAGAAATCCCTCACCTGCCCCAGCCTTCCCGGCAGGTGCAGGGGCCTCCACAGGGCGACCGAGGGTTTTATTATAGTGGTACTTTGCGGGGCTCACTCAACCCGTCAAGATAATTGTTTGACTTAATGTGATATCTGAGCCCCGCAGCTGTGTGAGTCTGTCCTCCCCAGGAACTTGGGCTGGCTGCTGGGGCACATTTCAGCGTCTTGAATTAACAGCAGTTTGGAAGTCTCCCTAATTAGTTACAGCACTGCTTCAAGGTGTCATTTTATTTTATTTTATTTTATTTTTTTAATTTTTTTATGAGCCAAATAACATATTGCCATGTGAGTTTCTGGAAGACAGGGAGCTATAAATAAAATGATAATTTACTTGAAGTCTATCACACAGATACACCAAGTTCAGAAGTAAGTTTTAATTTGACTAATGAGATGAAACTTTCTCTGCGGAGTGAGGGCTGTGGGTAGGGCTATCTCTGTGTTACATGGAGCAGGGCATTTCCCCCAAAAGGCGGGGGACGCAGCACACCCCGGAGACAAGAAGGGAACGGAACATGATCTGCCCAACAGAGGGTGTGCTCGGGGTCCGGGAAGCATGACTCCAATGCAGACCCACGACCTGCCTCCTCTCAGCCCAGAGTCTGTGGGTCTCTCCTTCTTGCCCCAGACCTCAGTTCCCCCTATATTCAAGGAGGACAACAATGGTTAAGCTCCCATGAGAGGCTTTTGGAAACATGCGAACATCTTACTGATAGGAAAGCAGCAAATGCTAGAGATCCAGAGGCAGGGGCAGCGGTTAAGGGGGTTGTACTCAGAAGCCACACCGCTTGAGATCAAATCCCGCCTCCTTTATTAACGGGCTGTGTCAGATCAGGCAAATTATTCAATCTCTCTATGCCTTGCTTTCTTCACCTGTTGAACCCTGCATAAGCTCCTTGAATCTGTTCATTGATAAATACCCACATTGCTAAGCTCTTATAGGAAACACATAGCAAACTCTCTGTAAGTCTTGTCTAGTGCACGTATGATCAACAGGGGGCAGAGAAACCATAGCTAGAACACCAGTCTGGGGGCCTCCGAAGGGACAGAGTACCTGAATAGATCCACGGTACATCCGCAGTGTTAAAATATAATGAGGGAAGAGACCATGAAGGAACAAGGCTGAGAAGCACTCAAACGGTTACCTACAGTGGTAACGTGTGTGCAGAGTTGATCAGGCAGGTTCCCTGTCTGTGATGACGTAAGGTTTGGGGCACAGTGTCGAAATCTGGCTCTTCTGCTCAGGAACTCTGTGATCTTGGCAAGTTACTGCACTTCTCTGTGCTGGAGTTTCTCACCTATAACACAGACCTCACAGAGCCACGGGGAGGATAAAGGACATGACGTGCACTGAGCGCTGGGGATAATGCCTGCCACGCAATAAACACACGATATAGGGCAGCTATTACTGGAATTACTTTCCTCATTATTTTACCAATCATAAACAAAATAAACAAAAATAAAAATAAAAACCCACCTAACCCACACAGGCCCACGATCCCGGATAGCTCAGCCACGCTTCTGAGCCATCCTGGGGCTGACACTTTCTTGGGCTCTTTCTGGATCTAACAATCCCTGGACAATGTTGCTGTTTGCTATGCAACTATTTCATGGTTGGTCTGTAATCATAACATCACACCATGGAGTGGCTCGGACAAGAGGAACACGCAGAGATGGGGTGTTTGCAAGGGCTCATCTGTTCCTGGTGGCTCCGTAGGAGGTGCGGAGAAAGCCGGCCAGCCTCTTGCTTCCCCGGGCGCATTTCAGGAGCCGATGCCTTATTAGTGCCGCTCGGCATGGGGCACTTCCTCCGTGCAGTCAGTTCATGTTCAGCTGGGCTGCTGTAAAGAAAGGGCCACTTTTGCATAATCGATAGGGAATTAAAATGATTGAAAAGTGCGACTCGCCTCCAGGTTCCCACCACGGCAGAAGGGATTCTGGACATGTGCCACGGGAAGGTAATTGGAGGATGGAAGCCACCCACACCAGTCCTCTGCACCCAGTGGCCGAAGCCGGCATCAGGACCCCCACTAGCCCTGGGGCTATCTTGGCTGCTTGCAAATCCCTCAGCATTGCGGCCAGGGAGGCATCTTTTTCCCCCTCTACGTGCCTCCCCCGGGTCTAATTGAAATCCATTGTGTTGCAGGTGGAATCTATCCCTCTCTGGGTCCTGGGGACTCCTAAGCAGAGGTCCCACTCAGTTACAGAGATTAGAAGTGGGGGCACTGGAAGCCAGCAAGTGCCCCAGCATGGCCCCTCCAGCCTGCCTACTCGGACTGTCACGGACAGGTATGGAGGGGGCTACCTCCCTGGTCGGCTGTCTAGGAGTCTCCCTGAGGATGACAAGTGTCCTGACGCATCATGAGAAGTGTTGACAGGGACAGAGTCCAGCCTTTGGGTCCATCCTGGACACAGCCACTATGGATGGTCAGCTGATGCATAGAGCATAGAAATAGCCCTGTGCGTAGACAGAAGCCTCAGTGGGCTGGCACCCCGGGCTCCCATGGGCCATATGGCTGCTTGGTCAGTGTCATTGACTCAGTGATACATTCTATGGAATAAAGCAGAGTAAGGGGACAGAGTGGGAGAGGAGGGGCTCTTTCTTTCAGGCAGGGTGGACAGGCTAGGCTAGACCTCTGTGAGGAAGCGACACCGCACCAGAGGCCTGAATGAAGGGGGTGGTGAGCCAGGCATATGTGGCAGGGAGGAAAGCCCCGGGAGATGGAACTTGCTGTGTGGTTCCAGGAGAAGCAAGATCAGGCCAGAGCAGAGACAGCAGGCAGGAAAGTCGAGGCGGGAGGGGAGAGGGGCCCATCATGTGGGGCCTTGAAGGTCTCGGGAAGGCAACTGGGCTTCCTTCAAAGTGGAATGAGAAGCCACTGGAGCCTCGACAGTGAGGGTTTTTTACTTTGACAGGCCGACTCTGTATAGGAAATCTTTGAGCCGGGTGGGCGAGAGGAAGCGGGGAGCCGAGCTGGGGCCTAGCGGGTTAATCCGGAGAGCTTGGGCAGTGAGGACCAAGAGAAGGAGGGTGGGTCCTCGTTATTCACGGACTCTGTATTTGCAAATCTGCCTACTTGCGAAGATTCATTGGGAACCCCCAAATCATTACCCGTGTCCCTTTCCCCGTCTTTCATGGGCATTTTCAGAGCAGCAAAACATCTGAGTGCCTGACCTACCTGTTCTCTGCTGAGGCCGAACAAAGCGCTGGTCCCAGACGTGAACAAGGGCTCCTTTGCTGTCTTTCAGTGCCACAATCTTCACATCTTTGTGGATTTTGTCGGTGATATTCCTGCTTAAGCTTGCCCCCAAGGGTACTGTGGAAGTGCTGGATAGCATTCCTAAGTTTGAGTTCTGAAGTGCCTTATGGAAAAAAAAACGTGCATTAGACAAGTTTTGGGCAGGCAGGAGTTATGGTACTGTTGGCTGTGAGTTCAATGTTAATGCATCAACAATATATATTAAATAAGCTGCGTTTATTTTTTTAAAGATTTTATTTATTGTTATTTGACAGGGAGAGAGAGCACAATTAGGCAGAGCACTAGACAGAGGCAGAGGGAGAAGCAGGCTTCCAGCTGATCAGAGAGCCCGAGGGTGGGACTCGATCCCAGGACCATGGGATCATGACCTGAGCCGAAGGCAGACGCTTAACTGACTGAGCCACCCAGGGGCCCCTTAAATGTCCTCTTCTTTAAGGACACCAGTCAGACTGGATTACTGCCCACCCAAGAGGCCTCATGTTCACGTGATCGCCTCTTAGAAGATCCATCTCCAAATACATTCTGAGGTCTGGGGGTTAGGGTTTCAGCATGTGCATTTTAGGGGGACACAATTCAGCCCATAACACTCCACGCTCCAGCACCCCCCCCAATTCATGTCTTTCTCACATTCAGCATATATTCACCCCCATGCCAACAGGTCACTAGTTTTAACCCATTCTGGCATTGACTCAGAGTCTCAAATCCCATCTAAATATCATCTCAACCAGGTGTGGGTGAGACTCCAGGTATGATTCATTTTTAAGCAAACTTCCTCTCTGGATGTGAGCCTGTGAAATCAGACAAGTTATCTGTTTTAGAAATCCAACAGTGGGGGGCGCCTGGGTGGCACAGTGGTTAAGCGTCTGCCTTTGGCTCAGGGCGTGATCCCGGCGTTGAGGGATCGAGCCCCACATCAGGCTCTTCCGCTGTGAGCCTGCTTCTTCCTCTCCCACTCCCACTGCTTGTGTTCCCTCTCTCCCTGGCTGTCTCTATCTCTGTCGAATAAATAAAATCTTTAATAAAAAAAAAAAAAAAGAAATCCAACAGTGGGACAGGCATTGAAGAGACATTCCTGGTTCCTAAAATGAGTGAGTCTAGCAAGAAGAAAGGGATCATGGACCCTAAGCAAATCCAACGCCTAGCAGGGCAATTCCATTAGACCTTAAACCTTGAGTGCAAGCCTCTTTGACTCGATGGCCTGTCCTCTAGGCCTAGAGGAAGGCAACCCTGCCTTTTAGACCCACAGGGGCTGTAGCCCCACCATGGAGGACCTGGGTGGTGACAGCCTGGCCCTCTGGAAGTCAGGAGGTGTCCCCACCTTCTGGAATGAAGACAGCCCTGCCTTTGGAGCCATTCTTCCCTTTGAGTACAGGATAACACATGTTCCCATGTGGATAGCTCAAGTGGTCCATCCTGGAGAATCCCAGAATTCTGACAGCCTTCCTTCGTCTTGTCCCATCTCTGTCCCCTGCAGTCCATGCTGGCGTTTCTGCTCAGATGCTTGATTGGGTAGGAGAGTCACACTTGTGAGACGCCTGGGTGGCTCAGCCGGTTAAGTGTTTACCTTCGGCTCAGGTTGTGATCCCAGGGTTCTGGGATCGAGCCCTGCATCGGACTCCCTGTTCGTGGGAAGCCTGCTTCTCCCTCTTGTTCCCGTTCATGCTCCTTCTCGCTATCTCTGTCTCTCTCTCTCAAATAATAATAAAAAAAAATCTTAAAAAAGAAAGAGTCACAGTTGCAATGTTTTCATCACATAATTATCCAGTCACATCCTTGGTGTTCTCTCCAGAATGATCTCTCTCTCTCTCTGCAATATAGACGTGCCAAGAAGTTTCCAAATCTTCAAGTCCCAGTTCCCTTTTGGTTTGATAGTTCCTTCTTCAGTTGCCCTCTCTCTTCTCCTGTTGTACCACAAGCAGTAAGGAGAAACTCAGCCATACCACTGACACCCTACTCGGAAATGTCCTCTGCTAAACGCCCGAGTTCTTCCTTCACAAGTTCTATCTTCCACGAGATGCTAGAACACAATGGCCAAGTTCTTTGCCACTTGATGAAAAGGATTGCCTCTTCTCCTGTGTCCAGTGACTTCTCGTCCTTTCATCCGAAGCATCACCAGAAGCACCTTACTGTATTCCCCTCCAGCGATCTGTTCTTCAAGGCAAGGTGGGCTTTTTCTAACAGGTGCTTCATAACTCCCTGTCCCCACCCACTCCCCAGTTCCAAAGCCACATCTTCATTGGCACCAAACATCTCCATTACTTTGCCGAGGCTCCCAAAACAACACGCCACAGCTGGGTGGCCTCGCCAGATTGATTTTTTCACAGCTGTGGAGGCGGGAAGTCCAAGTCCAAGGTGTTGACGGATTTAGCTCTTCCCGCGACCTCTCTCTGTGGGTTGCAGGTGGCTGCCTTCTCACGTGGTCTTCGTCCTGTGCATGCACGCACCCGGTGTCCAGGGCCCGAACTTCCTCTTTTTGTGAGGACATCCGTCAGGCTGCTCTAGGGTCTCATTCTCATTCAGTCACCTCTATAAGGGTGCTGTTTCCAAACACAGTCACGTTCTGAGGTTCTGGGGATGAGGACTTCAACAAATGGATTTGGGGGGCAAGGAGGGGGGCACAATTCAGCCCCTGACACTGAACAACAGCTGGACTTCTTCTCTGTCTCTCTCCATTGATTGCAAAATGAAGGCGCGTCGAGTTCGGTCGGAGGGGTTGTGCATTTCTCCATGATGCTGGACCTGTGTCCGTTTCTCCCCTGGAGCCAGAACTGTAGTGAGAGGAGGAGAGCAGTAGAGCCGTGAAACATCTTTAGTTCTTTGACCACATGATTCTCCCTGCCTTCCCCTGCCTCATTACTCTTGCTGTCATTTAATAAACTGACTCCAAAATTACGAGAGAAAGGAAATCACCACCTCATGTCCTCTGTACTCCCTGAGGGATTCTGGGATTTTACATAATTAAATAGGAGCCGTGTAATTTCGCACCTGCTCGCCTCCCTTGTACATCGTATGTTGCCCCCTCACTGCTCCTCAGCTCCGATTTCAAGTGGAAAACATGATTCGCCGTGACAAAAATGCCTCTCCCCGGTCTCCCCGTTGCTCCCCAGCTTCTGCGGGCACTCCCGCTTCCCCGGGGCGCCTCCCCAGGCAGGTGGCTTCTGGGTCCAGCCAGGGTGCACAGGGTCCTTCCACAGTGCTGGGCTTGAGGCCCGGTCAATGGGAAAGCAGGCTACTTGGGCTTAAAGTCCAGCTTGGTAAAGTATCTCCCCCCTCCAGACCTCTGTTGGTTCATCTGTAAAATGGGTTCCGATTATTTTCTTGCCTGGTTCACAGGGACGTGTTAAGAGCGCTGTGACTGCCCAGCTCTGCAAGGTGCTCTCCAAACTGGAAAGTGCTGCACAAATATTATTTTATCGATGTGGTTTGGAGAAAGCCAGCTCTACAGCCCCAAGTGGCCATAGTGACAGGGGGACTGTGATGACACCAGGGGCAGAGAAGCCTTGGTAGGCGTGCCCTGGGGCTGACTCAACACTCCGGACCCAGCAGTCATCCTGGTGCAGAAGTTGTGAGAGGATATCCCAGCCGATCTCATTCTGTGTCCTACTGGTTTCTGCCTCGGGGCCCGGGTAGGAGGAACAGATGAGGCAGGCCAGATGTTTGTTTAAAAAAAAATACGGAGTTGGGGGACCGTGAGAATTCAAGATTCTCTTTCAAATTTCTGGTCTGGAAAACGTTGAGATTTGCGCCCAACAGGCAGAATCCGATGCAGGGGGTTCAGTGAAAACTCTGGGTTCAGCATCTGTACTGAGCTGCAGGGAGGTCCCCTGCAGACAGTGTGTCTTCCCTGCGGATGGTGGCTGGCCAGGTCAGAAGGCTCAGCCCCCGCCTCCCTGGGGGGTAGGCTGGCAGGGCCCGAGTGCTAATGTCCCTGCAGCACGCTGCAACCAGAGGAGAGGGGCAGCAGGCGGATACCCCAGGCTCCTCGGGTCACGAGAGGACCATCCCGACATTCTCTCGGAGAGTCCCCAGCAGGATAGAGTCTGCTCGGCCAAGGCAGTGTTGGTTCACTGATGCGCTCCTCACTGGCTTCCTTCCCATTTCTGCCGCACATCCCTGCTCCGGCCACGCTTCCTGGAATCACAGGCCGAATGAACGATGTGCGTCCCAATCCTTGCCTCGGGATCTTCTAGGTAGAGCAGCAATCTATCTTTTCTTCCTCTGTTCTTCTCTGATGGACTTGAAATGCCTTCACCACCGTGGTCCCTCCGGCTGGTTTATAGCTGTTTTGCAGTGTAACGCTCAGCACCGAATATAAGACCCCAGGTGCAGTCTGGCCAGCCGAGAGCAGAGTCGCACTAGCGGCACGGCCCCCTCCCTTCTCCTGGGCGCCGTGGCCTGGGGTCATGTAACCCATGGCTCTGTTCTACAGCTGGTGCACACTGGGAAGATGGATGACCTCAGCTGGAGCCCGTCACAGGCTGTCGCAGCGGGCCCAGCATCCGCGATACTCCCGGGGAGGGGGGGGAGTCAGGTGGGTCAGGGCGGCGGAGTCTCTGGGGTGGCTGCCTGAGACAAGGGGGTCTTTCATGGTAGCAGGGTCTGGGCCCCTTGGTCAGTGTTTGTAGGACAGGCCCTGCGGGGACATTATGGTCAAATTTGATGGAGCATTGACTGCGAGAATGGCACCATGCTTCGTATGGATTATCCAGCCACCTTCGGGATGCTCCCATTACCTGGGAAACTCTTAAAAACCCCTAAGCTGGGCTGCAGCCCAAGATCAGTCTCTGGAGCGGGACCCAGGCAACAGTGTCTTTTAAAGTCCCCCCCACACACACACATTGCCACCGTCCCGCCCAGGCCAGTGATTCCCACGTGAGGCCATGACTAAGAACTCCAGGTCTGGGGTCTGCACTGCTAACCATGCCTCAAGAGAGAGCTTCCCTTTGGGCAAAGCTGGTCAGGCTGGACCTGGACCTGAGTTGGGGGTCGTGGGTTTCCATCTGTGAGAACGACCTTCAGCTCTCTCCGCTAAGCCAGTCTAATCGCCAGTCTGACCTGTTCTCCCAACGAAACTTCTGATTCACTCTCTAGCAGACTCAGGTAGCCCCTCTTTTCATTCAGCTGCTCTGGCCTCCTAGGGGAAGGGCTCCAAGGATGGAAGCCCTTTGCGTGTTGGGTTCAAGTTGCCTTTTTCTGAGTGTCCCTCACTCTGGGACCAAGGACACAACCTGGAAGCTTGATAAGAGACAAACCTGGTCTCCTCACCCATTTCACAGACAAGAAAGCAGAGGCTCCTCTTCCTTTCCTATCCCTGGCATTTTCTTGCTGGACAACTCACTGGAAAGCATTAAAATGCCTGAAAAGCAAAAAAGAGGGGTGTAAGGAAAAGGGTCACTATTATGGGCTGAATATTTGTGTCTCCCCAACTTCCCAATTCCTATTTTGAAATCCTATCCCCCAGTGTGATGGTACTAGGAAGCGTGGCCTTTGGATGGTCCTCGGGACTAAATGAGGTCACGAGGGCGGGGCCCCCTGATGGGACTGCTGTCTCATAAGAGTCACTGGAGAGCTCATTTCCTCTCTCCCTCCCCACCATGTGAAGACGTTGGCAGTCTGCAGCCCTGAAGAGGGGCCTCCCTAGAACCCAACCACGCCAGCCCCCTGATCTCAGACTTCCAGCTTCCAGAAGTAGAACAAATAAGTTACTTTTACTTATCAGCCCCCAGTCTATGGTATGTTGTGACAGCATCCCGACCAGACCAAGGCAGCCATTGATCCACAATTCCATCTATCCATCAACACTCACTTCTCCCAAATCCCCCAGATGGTCCCACACCTTTGAACTCATCCAGTTACTCTAAAAAGTACTTACTGAGCACTGAGTGCTCCATTAGGTTGTGAGGATACAAGGAATTTGAGATATAGGTCCTACCTTGGAACACCTTCACAGAGTGTGGTCCGTTTTGTTAGCTGTGCTCCCGACGGCCATGCCTCTCCCCTCTCGTAAGTTGCCTGAAGCTACCTTCAGAGCAGAAACTGAAAACACAGACACATGCTTTCCTGGACTCTCTTACAGCTAGGATTGGATTGTGAATGTTCTGGCCAATGGGGTATAAGGGAAAATCAGCGAGGGGCCATCAGGGAACATTTTCTTCCTGATAGAGAAGTATTCCAAAAGAGCTTCATTCACTGGCTGGTCAACACCTTGATGACGGTGAAGCCTGCACTTGGGAAGAGCTTGGGTCTGTAACCTCCCTGTTGAGCCGTTGACCCATGGGTTGGTCCGCTTCTTCTCTTCTGTTTATGATAGAAAATAAAATCCCCTGTTCTTCAGGTCACTTCACTGGGCGCTCAGGTCCTTCTAGATAAAAGCCTTCTTCTCTGTAACAACGATGTCAAGTAGACTTATTTCTCTCTACCTTTTACTGGTCATGAAATTCTTGGTTAATGAAATACCCTCCCTGAGACTTGATTTTAGCAAAATATCAAACAGAAACAATGATGAGTCCTAACTGGCGGGTCGTGGTGAGGATTAGTGGAGAGAGCAAATGCGCGTGTTTGTGAAACACAGCTGGTGTTTTAGAGATGTTTGTGACTCCTACTTTTCCTCACAGACCTTACAAGCAAGCTCAGGCTTTGAAATCACCCAGACCATAGATGTGAATCTGGGATCTGACGATTTGTGACCTTGAACAAGTCACCTCATTGGAACCTCATTATTCCGATCTGCAGGGTGGGCATGGGATTATCATCTGCCCCCCACCCCGCGCTGTTGTAAAGATTAGGGAAGAAATTGCTTGGAAAGATCTTGACAGAGAGGCAATATATACAAACATTCAGTGTATGTTAGCTATTGCTTATATGTTGAATTACTCACCTGAAGGGCAAATGAGAAAAGTCTATGAGAAGTGGTGTTGTAGCTTTCCTACCCTCAGCTGAGCTCACCTCAGACTATATGGGGACAGACCCGTTGGCGCTAAGGTTGTCCAACCCCTTTGCCAATGACTAGTGTTGAGGATTGGCATATGACCTGCCTCTTAACAATGGGGGACATCTGTTGGGTGGCTTTCAGCAAAGACTTCTCTCTCCCAGGCTAACCCCCACTGGAAGACATGCCTCCTCTTTTTGGTTGGGATGTTTTCATGTCTGAATATGATATGCAAAATGGCTGCAGGCATCTTCCTACAGCTGGAGAAGGAAGCCAGCCTCCAGGATTGCATAGAGATGAGGAAAGGGACCCTGGGTCTTTGAAGATGTGGTTGAGCTGTTAGTCATCAATCCCAAAACCCACTCTATCCAGACGTCTATATGGTACATTTGGGGACAATACATTTCTGTGTCATTTAAGCTACTTTGAGTTGGTGTTTCTGTTGCCTATAACCAAAAGCATCCTAACTGATAGAGGTCTCCGGCGTGTTATTCCACCAGTGTCCAGCTCTGGTCTTGGCTTATATAGGGAGCCACAGAATCACAGAATGATAGAAGTCAGAGAGCTCGTCTTGCTTCCATTACGTAAGTGAGAAGATGAGGCCCAGAGAGGGGAAGCAGCTTGCCCCAGGGCACACAGGTAGTAGCAGGCAAAGCCATGATGCATACCCACATTTTCTGACCTTTAAAACCCTTTCTCCTTGTACGCATTGCCCACATCCAGGAAGAGGAAAGGTTGATATAATCTGGGAAAAAGGAAAGAGGAATGCAAAGCAAGAAGTATGGGGGCCTGGGTGGCTCGGTGGGTTGGGCATCTGTCTGTCTTTGGCTCAGGTCGGGATGCCAGGGTCCTGGGATCGAGCCCTGCATCGGGCTCCCTGATCGGTGGGGAGTCTGCTTCTCCCTCTCCTTTTCCTTCTTTCTCCGTCTTGTGCTTTCTCTCTTTCTCTCTTTCAGGTAAATAAATAAAATCTTAAAAAAAAAAAAAAGCAAGTAGCAGAACTTCCTGCAGATCCCTTGGGAGAGCTGGTCATTCCCCCAGGCACCCCTCAGCGCTCACCCAAGCTCTAACTCACCAGGATTCAGATGTACTTTGTGTTCTCTACTCTGTGATACATGTGGTGCTAAATGCCAGAGAGGGGCCTGATGCACTCTCTTCCGAGACCGATGGCTCTTGGGACTGGTTGTAGGTCAGGGTGATGAGAGGTCACTGACAAAATGCTGCACTGTGGTCAGCTCCAGCCTTTTGCTTAACTGCACCATTTGCAGCACTGAACAACGGGGCAGTAACCTTGGGCACAAAGAGCCAACTGGCATCAAAATACTAATGGGAACCTCAGCTCCAGGAAACATCAGTGCATCTGAGAGCAGCTGCCTTTTCTTCTCTTTGCCAGGTCAGGGCTGAGGACTCCTTACACATAAATGTGCTGGGGTTGACCTTGAATCCAAGTGCACTGATTTCCACAAGAGCAAGCAATCTTATGATAAAGAAATAATTCCATATCAGAGGCGCCTAGCGCTCCCCTACAATTGGGTCTCCTCCTCCGCCGGGTACCTGGGAGGACTCCATGTCTCCACTCACACGCCCCTTGGAAGCTGAGTCAGACAATTAGTTCTGGCCAATTGGTTGTAAGCAGAGTGGAGGCATATTTCTTCTGGATCAGAGCATTGAATTGCTCATGTGAAATCTTCCTGGCTCTCTTCCCTGCCCTGGCAATCGTGGAAACGTGTGTGTGTGTGTGATGGAAAGGCTATAGGATGGAAGCAACCTGGAGCTCCCAATCACTTTGTGAAGACCGAGAAGACCGCGTCCAAGAGCATGGCTTCCATCGGCAGCCAGGAGCCGTCTCCTGTTGTGCTGGGTTGCTGCCGTTCCTCATGGCAGCATGACCCAGCCTGACTGACAGCAAGAGTCTCAGTGAGGTTAGCAGGGACCCCCACCATTCCGTAAGCACTTGCTTCGTTTCAGGAACCTGGCTGAGTTCTATGGGTTTTATGTCATGTAAATCCCACATTAGGGGTGCCTGGATAGCTCAGTAGGTTAAGCGTCTGCCTTCGGCTCAGGTCATGATCCCAGGGTCCTGGGATCAAGCCCCACGTCAGGATCCTTGCTCAACAAGGAGCCTGCTTCTCCCCCTCCCTTTCCCTCTGCCTGCCCCTCCACCCACTTGTGCTATCTCTCTTTGTCAAATAAATAAATCAAATCTTTAAAAATAAATAAATAAATAAATAAATAAATAAATAAATCCTGCACTAACCCTATGAGAGGAGATTCAGGATTTTCCCAGGAGCAAATACCTAAAGCTTGGTAAATCTGTGAATTCTCATCCCCAGGCTGATCTTACTCCAGTCTGATACGCTTTCATTGTTAAATATGGAGTGCGTGGGGGGGGGGACCCACAGGAGAAAAACTTTTATAATATACTGAAAAAAATCAGATAGAAAAAGCTGTGTGTAAGGTGACCCCAGTTACTTTTATATACACACATGGAAAGAGAGACAGAGACAGAGAGACAGACACAAAGAATAGAAGTGAACCACAATATACACATTTGAAATCTTCAATGAGTGGTTTTATAGGAGATTTTTATTTTATCTTTGTGTGCTTCTATAATCTCTTTGATCTTCTCCAGTGAGTAAACATTATTTTTTAATTGGAAAAAAAGTGCATTTTTCAAAGTAAAATAGTATCCAAAATAGAACGTGAATTACTGATATCTGAAACATTCCTGACTCGAGTAGACTCAAGGTTGGGTGCAGAACACATGCTTATTAAGCCCCTACGATGTGTCTGACGTTTTATCTTAAGGATTTTATTTTTAAGAAATCTCTAAACCCAATGTAGGGCTCGAACTCACAACCCTGAGATCAAGAGTCATGTGCTCCACTGACTGGGCCAGCCAGGCACCCTGTGTCTGACATTTTTTATGTTATGGGATTTAATCCTCCCAATGCTTTTGAGAAATAAGGATTGCTTTTCCCAATTTGTAAATAAGAAAACTGGGATTCAGAGAGGTCACGTGACTTGCCCCCCCCATTTTCATGCTTTAGTACAAGAATGTGTCGGGGGTCCCACAGAATGATGCTTGTGCTAATTTGGGCTCGTTGCTTCCTTGTGGCGCTGTTTCGCATATTCCTCTATCCTGAGTTCTTCATACAGTCCAGAGGTCTGCAACCCCTATGGCCCGGTAATTGCACTACTAGGTATTTATCCAAAGGATACAAACATCATGATTCATAGGGGCACCTGCACCCCAATGTTTATAGCAGCAATATCCACAATAGCCAAAATATGGAAAAAGCCCAGATGTCCATTGACAGATGAATGGATAAAGATGTGGTGTATATATACACACAGGAATATTACTCAGCCATCATAAAGAATGAAATCTTGCCATTTGCAATGACGTGGATGGAACTAGAGGGTATAATGCTAAGGGAAATAAGTCAGTCAGAGGAAGACAAATACCATATGATTTCACTCCTATGTGGAATTTAAGAAACAAAACAGATGAACATGGGGGAAGGGAAGGAAAAATAAAATAAGATAAAAACAGAGAGGGAAGAAAACTATAGGAGACCGTTAACTCTAGGAAGCAAACTGAGGGTTACTGGAGGGGAGGTGGGGTGGGGGAAGATGACCGGAGCATAAGAAGGAGCCAGGAGTCAATGCTGGGATCGTGACCAGGAGAAACTCCCAGGGAGGGATACTTGGGGGTGCCCTGGAAGACCCGTGTTCACCCTTGCTTGCTGGGCCCCATAGTCTGGCTAGCTTCTAGCCCTCGAGCCAACTGGGAGGGTTAAGAATCCTACTCAATCACCTTTGCCAAAGGGGAGGGAGCAGGAAGAACGTGGAGCAGAAATTCATCGTCTCCCACTCCCCAAGACAGGTCTCAACGTGACAGTAATACAGAAGGGGTGCCTTCAAGTGTTTTTGTGACCTTGAGTTGTCCTGAAACCTCGAGACCCTTGAGCCAGAGTTGAGAGCCTTGCATCAACGTCCATGAACTTCCATGAGAAGTTTAGAAGACGAGAAGGTGAAGACAGGTATAGCGATAGAGATGATGTACAGATATAGGGATAGGTGTAGCTGTATAGACAGAAGAACGTGTTTCTATTCATATACGTATATGTTAATTTCTTCAACTTAGAATTAGGAAATACATCCAGGGTTAGATGAAGAAGCAACTTCTCATAGATAACCTACATTTCTTAACTTTCTCACCATATTCTAAGGACTACGTGAGACATTCTTCTTTTTTTTTTTTTAAAGATTTTATTTATTTATTTGACAGAGACAGCGAGAGAGGGAACACAAGCAGGGGGAGTGGGAGAGGGAGAAGCAGGCTTCCCACTGCGGAGCTTGATCCCAGGACCCTGGGATCATGACCTGAGCCGAAGGCAGACACTTAACGACTGAGCCACCCAGGCGCCCCTACGTGAGGCATTCTTCTGACATCATCTCGTGGGCAGCCCCAGCAGGGCAGCAAGCAGATATCCTTGTCCCCATGTCCTTCTCAGAGCAGGGGAAGCTGGCACTCACTCTGGGAAGTTAAAAAAAGGTTGCCCAAGGACACACAGGTGGTACGCTGAATTTCCAAGTCATGGAATTTTGAATGAAATGAATACCTTCCTGACAAAAAAAGTCACCGTGTCTGCCGTGGAGCCACAGCATAGCTGACTATCCGAAGGAAGCCGTTTGATATTTGCATATCTTTAAATCTTGCTCTAAATGGTATCATTTCTTTTAAATAGACTAAGCGACTATGAATAATTAGCAATTAATAATTATTATGCCTCATTAACTTAATAAAGGATTATGTCTTTATAGAAAATGCAGAGCTAATTGGAAAGGAAAGTCAACCCATGCCTTTCCGGCTTCCGTGGGCAAGATCTGCCCATCTGGAGGAGAGGCCCCGGGTCCATAACACTCGGCTCACCTGAGGCCAGGTCACCAGGCTGCTCACCTGGGACCAGACGGGAGCTGGAGAGGCATCCTTGTGAACTTAAGCCAGTAAGAGCCCTGTCACTAAACAAACAGAAATCTCAGGAAACAAAACGGAACAAGACGCACAATGAGCAGCTCCAGGGCTGCGTGGCCCATGACCCAGAATGTGGGGAAGGTGGGCAGTGTGGAAATCTCTCAGATCGCTGCAATTTGCAGCTCTGGCACTTGGAAAGATAAAATATAGGTCAGGCAGCCCTGTAGGCTGGGGAAAAGGACAGAGATAAAATGTCACCAGCACTAAGCCGGGGTCACAGTAAACGTTTAGGGAGAGCCACTCTCCATTTTGCACATCCTGGTCTTGTCCCCTAGCCAGGATGGGTGCCATCAGCTCCCTGAACGGTCTCCCTGCCCCCAGTCTTGCCCCCCTCCAGTCCTCATGGCGGCCACAGTGAGTCTGGTCCTGTGGCTTCCTGGCTTGAAAGTCTTGTGCCGGCTTCCCACTGCCTGGGGATAAAGCCCAGAAGGAGGGAGCCCCAGGATCTTCTCATCTTGCCTTCTTCTCCCAGCTGGATGCTGGATGAGTACCCCCGTGCTCTTCCGGATTAAGGTCCTCTCTCTGAGGACTGTCCTTCGACCTCCCCTTCCTTCCTCAGGAGCACTCCTTTGTGGCCACTGTGTCTCTCCTTGACATAGGCTGGGAAGGTCCTGTGGGCTCCTATGACCACTGGTTTGTCCTCAAGAGCGTCTGCAACTAGCTCATGAAGTTGACACTCAAGAGTGGGAGAGCTGAAGGCCCGGCGGATGGCAGCTCCCACGTCTGTAGACAGACTGTGCGCACCCCTGCAGGCCAAGCACACTGTGTAGACCCCAGCCCAGAACTGGGGCTCAGGAAATGCTGGCTGTAAGAGACCTGGTGGGACTCCCACTTCCCCACTGGCCACCTTCCTTTCGGGACTCAGCCGTGCCCATTACATCCCATCCCATCTTCCAGGTCATGGCTCTGCTGGAGTCTCTGGCCAGGAGCCTCCCTCTCTTCGTTCTGTGCCCAATCAAGAGTCTCAGCCATGCCGCTTGGACTGGGAGTCTCATCTCAGCCACCAGGCATGAGCTTCTGAGGCGTGTAAGCAAAGAGGCAGGAGACGGCATCGCAGATACAAGTGCGGACACTGGACTTAGACCCACGGCTGAATTCTGGCTCTGCCACTTTGCAGCCCTGTGGTTTGGCACAAGTCATTTTCACTCTGGGCTTCCATCCCCTCATTATTAAAATGGGTGTCACAATAGCACTAATATTCTACGGTTTGTAGTACACACAAAGCACGTAGAGCCAGTGCACGTTAAATACCCCATCTGGGTCAGCTACCACGTTTGGGGTTTTGGCAGAGGCCATGGCAAAGCCGGACCCAGTGCCCCAGTACCTCTGCCATTATAGCTAATCGTGTCATTATCTCTGCTTCGAAGGATAAGGTACCTACCACCACTGTGAAAGAGCACCTGTACGTAGGTACCAGGCACAGGCAGGGTAGGCGCTACCCTGGCCATTCTGCAACGAGGAAGCTGATGCTCAGAAAATGTCAGGAGCTGCTTTCTGCCCAAGGTCACAGATGCAGACAGTGACAGAGCCCTAAGTCAAACCATGCTTGTCTGACCCCAAAGTCTGTGCCCTTAATGACATTGGCTCCAGCTTCGCCTGTGGCTCCCTCCAAAACCCCCACCCGAGGGAGGTCTCTCCCTCCCCCTCTCACTGCGACACCTCTTCCTTCCCTTTGCCAGGTCATTCTTACTTGTCCTGGCAGCCTCTACAAAGATGACCTCTCTTTGGGAAGCTTTCCCTGGCTTTCTCAGGCTGGGTCGCGTGTTCTGCTTTCGTGCTTATCCCTATCCTGGCTACATCAGTCAGGACAGGCTGGGCTGTGCTACAGTAACAAGCAAGCCCAAGATGCAGCAATGTTTTATTTCTCTCTCACACTACCTTTTTAAGAAAGATTTTGTTTATTTATTTGAGAGGGAGAGAGAGTGCAGAGGAGGGAGAGAGAGAGAATCTGAAGCCCACTCTGTGCTGAGTGCAGAGCCTGACATGGGGCTCAATCCCACGACCACGAGATCATGACCTGAGCTGAAACCAAGAGTGGGACGCGTAGCTTACTGATCACCCAGGCTCCCTCTTTCATACTACTTGACCATCCAGGGTGGCCAGCCTTACTCCAGGGCCCAGAGGGAAGGAGCAGCCTCTATCTAGAACATTTCCAGTCATCATGGAAGAGGGTAACAAGGGTCACAGTGGCAGAGGACTCAGCAGAACTTGTCCAATCAGCTTACAGTACATTGTCCAAAGCAAGCCACATGTCCTAGCCAGAGTCTTAGCGGTCTGGAAGATTACCCTTCCTATACAACCCTCCTTTTGGTAAACGGCGTGATAAACATCCCCCATCATGTCTCTCATCTCATTATAATGTGAGGAACTACTGACTTGTCCGTCTTCTCTACTGTGAGCTTCTCCAGGCTTTGGTCTTTATCTTCAAGATATTGTTTCACACAGCACCTGGGCCAACAAGCACCTGCCATCTGCATGTTGGAGAGACAAATAAAGAAATGTCTGAACAGAGCCCAGACCAGCACCCTTCCTCCACCCTGACCCCTTTTACCACCTCCTACTGCACAGAGACAGCCCACGTGCATGACTATTCCAGCCACAGCCCTTCTTCTCTCCCGCAAATGTGCCAAGCTCATTCTCCTGCCCCAGGGCCTTTACACATGCTGTCTCCTTCTCCTGAAACACTCCCTTGAAATCCACATACACCACAGATGCCCTCCTTGACCACCTCATTTAAAGGAGCTCTCCACCTACAGCCTTTTCTGCCCTCACATATTGTTTCATTTTCTCCGTAGACATTATTGCCATATTAAATAACATTCCTGATTTGCTTACTTAATGTTTTGTCTTCCTGAGGAAAATGTGGCTCCATGAGGCAGGGCTGGAATGGTATTTGGAATTAGTCAACATTATACTATATCTACACTACCCCAAAATATTCTCTGCCTACTCTAGAAAATAGTACCTAGAGAAAAGTAATGTATAAACTCAAACTTCCCTGGATTTTTTTTTTTTTTAGATCGTCAACCCATCAGAATCAGCCCTGATGCCCTTCTAAAATGTATTATGACAAGCAAAATGATGGTGAATTAAACGTTTAATTAGTGTTTATTATTGCGAGCATATTAGTTTCCAGTCAAATTTATGGCCCGATAGATTTGCTGTCTTTATGAGTGACAGGTTGATGTCATAACACAAGGGTCTCTGGCAGAAGCAGGGAGCTCAGTGTATTTCTGCTGTCTTGAGGCTCCTTGGGAGGCAAGCAGCACGGTCTACTGGAACAGGCATGAGACCACTCATTCATTCCATGAAGCCTGATTGAGAGCCTACCACACCCCTACCTATGCCTGGCTCTGCGATGCTCGGACTAGAGTGAGTGAACACATGCAGGTATTTATTCATTCAGCAAACATTCATTTTTGTCTCTAGCATGTACAAAGTGTTGTGTTAGGTGGCAAATCAAATAGAAGTGGAAATAGACGTGTGGGTCTGGTTGGGACTCTGGATTCATATTAATTCATGGGTAGTGAGCAACAGTGGCAGATCGGACCCGGGCTAATCCAACCACAAGTTCATTGTTCTTGCTCATAGATACTGTTATGTCCTTGCCTTCCTTCCCCTTATTCTCTCATGCTGCACCCCTGCATTTAATCCATCAGCAAGTGCTGATGGCCCTTTCTCCAAAATGCACCCCGAATCCATCTCTCATCTCCTGCCCTGCCTCCTCCCTCCTCATCTCTCATCCAAAAGTCTGCAGCACTCCGCTGCTCTGTCTGCCCACTGGACCCTTGCACTCTGGCCCTGTGATGGGTTTGGCATCCCTGATGATCTCTGAATTGCTCTCAGAGTCATTTTCCCGTTGTCTTAGAGAATAGCTCCTGGCTTCTGTTGAGATGGTGGATCCGGAGCCACATGAATTTCCCCATCCAACAGTCCTTGGCCACACCCTCAGTGTTCTCTTTCCACTCTGTTTTCTTATTTTCTGCAATATGGAGAGCCTGAGAAGTTTCCAAATCTTCAAGTTCTGCTTCCTTTTTTGTTTAAAAATTTCCCTTTTAAGTCACGTCTCTTTTTTATTCGAGGCAGTCAGGAGGAACCAACCCACACCCTCGATACTTTGCTTGGAAATGTCTTCAGCTAAATATCTGATTTCATCACTCACAAGTTCTACCTTCCACAAAACACTAGCACAATTCAAGTGTTCCTTGTCACTTTATAATAAGGGTCACCTCTCTTCTGGTTTCCAATAGCACGTCCCATATTATCCTGTGAGATCTCATCAAAATGGCCATAACCTCTTTATCTCTTATCAACATTGCTTTTCAGGATCACTCAGGTATTCTCTAAGAAGACTAAGGATTTCTCTCCTTTCTTTCTGAATTCTCACAAGAATTGCTCTTAACGGTCCATTCTCAGCAATGTAGGCTTTTTCTAGCATGTGTCTCCAGATTCTTCCAGATTCTACCAACTACCCAGTTCCAACGCCACTTCCACATTCTTAGATATTTGTTACAGCAGGAGCCCACTTCTGACACCAATTTCTGCCTTAGTCTCTTCAGGTTGCTACAACAAAAAATAATATAAATAAACATTTATTTCTCCCAGTGGGGAGTCCAGATCAAGGCACTGGCAGATTCTACATCTGGTGAGACCCTGCTGCCTGGATCACAGATGGCAGTTTACTGAGTCTTCACAGAAAGAGTGAGGGAGTCTTGTGGGGTCTGTTTTGTAAGGGCACTAATGCCATTCATGATGGCGCTACCCTTGTGACCTAATCACCCCCCAAAGGCCCCATCTCCAAATATGATCACATTGAAGATTAGGATTCAACATACGAATTTTGGAGATACGCATTTTGGTCTGTAGCAGCTGGGAAGGGAGAGACATCCTTGACCAGACCTAGCTAGGCCATGCAAGCCGGAGACCATCTGTTAGAGCTGGGTTTTCCAAGGCCAGAGAAGTAGAGAAACTCTCCCAAGGGGACGAAGTGCAGGAAGCTCTGGGCAGGCTGAGTGTGCAGGGGGAGAGAGCAGGCTAGCTGGAGAACATTCTCTTCACAGACTAGGGAGAGAGAAGCCTGGGAATGTCTGCTGAGGTTTGACTTCTAGGCAGAGGGCTGTAGAGAGTAAAAGCTACCATCACTTATCAAGAGACTTTCTCATTGCCAGACACTCAACTGAGTATCTCCCCATGTTATCTCATCCAATTATCCCAAGAGCTCTGGCCACTGGAGACTGTCATTCCAACCTAGCAGAGAAGGAGATGGGAAAGTGACAGCACTAAGACATTAAGCTCAACTTCAAACACAGGGCTGCCCCATTCCAAAATGCTTGCCTCCGAAATAGTCAGGAGGACAGGGATGGTTGCGAGTGAGATTCCTGCCTGACACAAGGAGACATCAGTCCGCTGGTATGAGTCACTTCAGGGGCTCTTGAATCAAATTTGAATCCGAAGCAAACGGTGGAACTTCCAGATGGGGTAAGGAGTTCAGTGGACCGTCTTCCCAGTAAAACAACAATTGAATGGGTAAAAATTGTTTTTTTAAAGTCAATCAGAGTCTTTGGAAATTGTCCTAAGGGCATTCAGTAAATGAAGAAACATTCATTCAAGATGATCCACTCAATCTCCAGAAGAATAGTGAGACTGTAGCATTTAAACCTTCACCCACTCCATTACCTACCAGTGCCTACCACATTATGGCATTGTACCCCACCTACGCACAACTGGGAAGAGAGGGGCTCCCTCTCCTTCCAACTGACAGTTTGGGGAAGGTTGTGGGTATTCGTCATCTCCCAAGCCCCATGATGCAAAAGCTTTATTCCAGGCAGGCGTAGCTGAGAGGATCTGAGCTCCCACCCAAACCCCTACTCACATGGGGGAAGCTGCATCTCAGGCACAACAGGCAGAGAATGCTGGGCTCTAACGTCCCCTGCTCTAGCCAGCTCCTGGGGCAGACGTTCCACACCAGGAGGGGCAAACCAAGACCAGGCACTGGAACATGGCTTTTTACTGGGGGGAAAGGCAGGCCATACCGACAAAGAGATCCATTGCCTTTCCTGATAGGACTAACTTTATTTAGAATGGAGAATAGAGAACTCCATGCCTAAGGGCATTGTCAGAAACACTGGAGATTTTCATATGATCATCTCAATAGGTTCAGAAGAAGCATTTGACAACACACAGCATCCTTTCATGATTAAAACCCTCAGCAGATTGGGTCTAGAGGGAACACACCTCAACATGATAAAGACCCTGTACAACAAAGCCACAGCTAACATGATACTCAGTGAAAAACGGAAAGCTTTTCCTCTAAGATCATAACAAGAGGAGGGTGACTACTCTCGCCACTCTTACTCAGCATAGTCCTGGGAGTCCTGCTAGAGCGATCAGGCAGGACGAAGATATAAAGGCATCAAAATTGGAAAAGAAAAATTTAAATAGTCATTACTGGCAGAGGATATGATCTTATATTTAGAAAATCCTAAAGGCTCAACCAAAACCTGTTGGAAGTAATCAACGGATGAAGTCAAGTTGCAGGATATAAAATCAACATAGAGAAATCAGAGGGTTTTCTATGTACTAACAATGAAACTTCTGGAAAAGAAATAAAACTATCCCATTCACAGTAGTGTCCAAAACAGAAACAAAACAGCAATAAATTTAACCAAGAATGGGACATATCTGTACAAGAGAAACTAAAAGACGTTGGTGAAGGAAATTGAAGGAGACACAAACAAATGGAAATATATCCCATGTATGGATCAGAAGAATTAATGTTGTTAAAGTGTCCATACCACCCAAAGCAATCTACAGGGTCAATGCAACCCCTATTGAAATACCAATTACATTTTACTTAGAAATGGAACAAACCATCTTAAATTTGTATGGAATCACAGAGGACGCTGGACAGCCAAAATAATCATGAGAAAGAACGAAACTGCAGACATCACGGTTTCTGATTTTTAAACTATACTACAAAGCTATAGTAATTAAAAGCGTATGGTACTGGCTTAAAAACAGACACATAGACTATTGAAACAGAATAGAGAGATCAGAAATAACCCCCCCCACACACACACACAGTTAACTAACGTCTGATATGGAAGCCAGGAACACTTTGTGCGGAAAAAAATATTCTCTTCAACAAATGATGTTGGGAAAACTTCTTAACCACATGGAAAACTCACTCACAAAACTTAACTTAAAATGGATTAGATATGTAAATGTAAGACCTGATGCCATAACACTCCCAGAAGAAAACAAAAGTAAGAAGCTCCTTGACATCGGTCTGGGCAATGGTTTTTTTTTTTTTTTTTTTTTGGATATGACACCAAAAGGCACAAGCAATAAAAGCAAAAATCAACAGGTGAGACAACATCAAATGGAAAAGCTGCACAGGGAAGGAAACCATGAACAAAATGAAAAGACAACCTACAGACTGGAAGAAAATAACACAGGCCACGTATCAAAGAAGGGATTAACATCCAAAGTATAGGAAGGACTCGCACAACTCTATAGCAAAAAGCAAACAATCCAATTAAAAAAAAAAAAATGAGCAGAGGACCTAAAGAGACATTTTTGCGAAGCAGGCTTTCAGGGGGCCAACAGGTACAAGAAAGATGCTCATCATCGCTCATCATGAACGCAACGCAAATCCAAACCACAAGGAGCTCTCTCCTCACACGTGTCAGAGTGGCCATCAGCAGGAAGACAAGTAGTAGCAAGTGTCAGCGTGTATGTGGAGACAAGGGAGCCCTTGAAAGCCGCTGGTGGGACTATGAATTGGCACAGCTGTTGCAGAAAATAGTATGCAGGTCCCTCAGAAATTGAAAAATAGAACTTCCACATGATTTAGCAATCCCACTTCTAGGTATGTACCAAGAGAAAATGAAACCAGTGTCTGGAAGAAGTATCCACATCCATGTTCATTGCAGTGTTCTTCAGAATAGCCAAGATACGGCAACAACCTAAGTGTCCATCAGTGGATGGATGGATGAAGAAAATGTGATATGTTATAGATTTATTATAGATGATAAATATACGATTTGTATATATCATATATAATGGATATTATTAAGCCTTAAAAAAAGAAGGAAAAGAAGAAAGTCCTGCACTGGTGAAAACACAGATGAACCTGGAGAACATGACACTAAGTGCAGTAAGGCAAACATAGATGGTCACTCACATGTATAATCTCAGGTGTATGTGGAATCTAAAACAGACTCAGGAAAGCCGAGAGTAGAACAGTAGCTGTAGGTCTGGGAGGGAAGGGAAATGCGGAGATGTTGGTCGAAGTTTACAAAGGTCTGGTTATGCAGGACAATTAAGTTCTATGGAGCAAATGGACAGCACGGTAAGTATAGTCATTCCTGTATTGTATATCTGAAATTTACCAAGAGTAATCTTACATAAAAAGCTCCTATGTGAGGGGCACCTGGGTGGCACAGCGGTTGAGCATCTGCCTTCAGCTCAGGGCGTGATCCCGGCGTTATGGGATCGAGCCCCGCATCAGGCTCCTCCGCTCTGAGCCTGCTTCTTCCTCTCCCACTCCCCCTGCTTGTGTTCCCTCTCTCGCTGGCTGTCTCTATCTCTGTCAAATAAATAAAAAATAAAATTTAAAAAAAATTTAAAAAATAAAGTTAAAAAATTTGTGCTGTGAATGATACCCATCGAGAAGGTGAAAAGACAGACTACACAATGGGAGAAAATATTTGACATCTATAAAAGGGGGTAGGGGCGTCTGGGTGGCTCCCTGTGTTAAGGGTCGGACTCTTGATTTTGGCTCAGATCATGATCTCAGGGTCATGGGATCGAGCCCTGCGTCGGACCCCCCACTCAGGGGGGAGTCTGCTGGAGGCTCTCTCTCCCTCTGCCCTTCTCCCTGCTTCTGCTCTCTTCCTCTCTCTCAAATCAACCAATCAATCAATAGAAGGGGGTGATTGCACCTCCCTTTCCGTTTGGTTGGGAAGCTGGATCACTTGTATAGAAAATGTCTAGTGCCATGTACAGCATAGAGCACACCCTTAATAAATAATCATTATGATAATTATTGGTATTATATATTAGTATGTATTATAATTAAATGCACTCAAAATATTGTTGTGCAGATGAAAGGAAATAATGCAACTCTGGTGCTAGAGATTTGGTTTTTAGTTCCTGAAAAACAATAGGGTGACACGTGCAGGTGGGGGCTGGTCACCTGCATCTGTCTGTCTCTGCAGTGGTTTCTGGGGGCTTTGCCTCTGCAGGAAGACGTCCACCATGACTGCTCCCAGGAGACCCGGTGAGGCCAAAAAGAAGAACCCCAAGAAATCGAGTGAGGCAAAGAAGGGCCCTCCCAACCCTTGTGAGCTGCAAAGGGGGCCCAGGAGAGGTGAAAACACCTCCCTCCGAACCAAGCACAGCCACGGAGAAGGCCCCCAAGAAAGGCAGCCAGACTAAGGACAGAGACAAGAGGGGGAGACAAGGCCACATGAGCCCCTCTCAGTGCCAGTGGGCCCAGCAAGAAGTCGAAGGTCAAAGGCAGAAAGAAGGAACAGCCAAGGTGCAGAGACTCATAGCAAAACAAAACCTGGGAGTCAGCATTGAAAACTCACGGTCACCAAGAGCAAGAATGCTGCTATTCAAGGTCCCTATAGAAGTCACTGCCCAGGTGGCTGGGGAGGGGCCAAAAGCCAGGGCCACCGCTGCTCCTAAGGGCAACAGGCCCAAGATGGTACCTGCACCACTGGCCAGGAAGACAGAGGCCCTGAAGGGCCCGGAAGGCTCACCAAGACCACCTCATCCAGGAAGAAGGTAGAAGCCAAGAGCCAGAGGCTGGGGGCAGAGACACTGAGTCCTGCTTGAGGTTTTATTCTCCAACAAAGCACCACTCTATTTATGTCAGTTACCCTACTTCTCAACAGAGAATGTTTTCCCCAATGAACAAACAAACAATACGCTGTTAAGCTACGTCTTAGGAATGAAGGAAGGAATAAATGAATGAATAACATGCCATTCAGGGCAGCTTGATTCGTCCTGAAAGCTGATCTGATGTGTCAAAATGCTGAGCAAGGTGAGAAGGAACTCCTGAACTGGAAATCCTAGAGAAATGGTCATTGTAAGCTTGAGTTTTTCTTCTTATAAAAATGAACCATGAGCATGACAGATGGAAAAAGAAACGTTCGGCTCTAACTTCAAACAGAAACAAACTATGGCAATAAGGCAAGGTTTGGCCATGAATATTTAAGGGGAAGGAAGCCAGAGGAGCAGGTGGCCTCAAGCTGATGAGCCTTGTTCCGGAGCCTTGGCGTTGGCCGAGGGGGAAGGTGGTGAGGTCGTCTCAAGACCACCGAGTGCAAAGCAAAGTGAAGGTCCTGAATAGCTCTGCTTATTGTGAATGTGGGGACCAAAGTCAAGTGGGTGCGGCTGGGTAGGAAGGGGAGGGAAAGCAGGTGCATTTATTCGGCATCTTCTCTGTGGGAACTCCTAAAAATAGGTTCTCTCACTAATTCTCATGACAGATCTGAGAAACTGGCATTACTGGTCCCATTTTACAGATGAGATAATGGGGTCCCAAGGAGTAACGTAAGAAACTTGAGGGGATCTATCTAATTGTTGAACCAGCATTTCTCATGTGCCAGGACTAACCGTGCTAAGGGCTTTCGAAGCAGAAACTCAGGAGTTCCTCACATCAGCACTGGGATATGTTATCCACTTAACAGATGAGGTCACAGACTCATGGAGAGGGGCAAGTAACTTGGCCGTGATCATACTGACGCCCGCCCGAACTGGGTCCCGACCCACTACGCTAGGTAGAGACCACAGTTAGCTGTAACTCAGGACCTCCCAACACACTTCCATCCCTTTTCCAAAGCAAAAACGTTCTGCTTCCCCCTGCTCCCTTCCCACTTAAACAGCGTAGCTCTAACAAGTGCCAACATCTAGAAGAAAAAGATTAGTGCAGAACTGGAAAATATGAAATGCCTCCAGGGGCCAAGCTCAGAGAAGCAGGTCAGGTGTACCAGATGGATGATACACGGGCCGTGGAAAAGGGAGGCGTCATTCAGACCCAGCCATTCTTGCCGTAAGGAACTGGGGGCCCAGTGTTGCCAGAGAGTCACGGGAGTACGGAGAGTGTCCAGAGGGAGGAGGAATGCCGGTCCTGTGCTGTTTCTGTACCCAGGCTGGTGGTACAGCTGTGCTCACATTGAGCTCATCCACTGAGCCGACTGCTCGCGAGATGGGCGTGTTTCTGGGTCTGCATTAGACTTTGGAAGAGATTTTGCTTTTTTAAATCACAGAACTACAAAATAAAACTCTGGGTCAAATGTAACTCTCAGGTCACCAGTTTGCCAGTGTGAGGCACTCGTTTGAAGCCTTTTGGGGAATCGTTCTCGCCATCGCATTGTTTGGGACTGCAAGCCCGTGCTTTTCTGTCATCCTAGGACGTATATTCAGGGGCAGGGAGGGGAATACAGGACACATCATGTGAGCCTCTCTCTCTCTGCAGTGGAACAGATTGTGGCTCCTGGAGGTAATGAGCTCCCCTTCCCTGTAGGAATTCAAGCAGAGGTTGGACAAGTATTGGTCAGGGATTCTGCAGGCGGACTTGGGGGAAGCTGCTGGGCCAGGCAACACTAGAGTTCTTTCCAGGCCCGAGAGCCAAAGAATCTAAGGTCACTTATTCAGTCATTCACCCAGCAAAGACTTCTGAGTACTTCCTTCATGTCAGGTATGTGCCTGGAACTGGGGATTCGGTCAGGACCCCTCCATTTAAAGACCTTGCATATTATGGGGTGGGAATGCATTAAATCAGCTCAGGGGAGAGGAGAATGATGCGGGAAGACGAGGGGTCTCTGCTTTTATCTCATACGTGCCCATTTTTGTGTAGACAGAGAAAGTGAGTAATAGTTCAGCTGACACATGAACGGTGACAGGTGCCAGCCAGACAAAGGGAATAGGGGCTGGTGGAAGCAGAGCCCCACTTGAGGAAACGGAGAAAGTTCCAGCCAGCTGAAATGCGGGCCATGTGGAGGGCAGTCCTGTTCCTGCTGTCTGACTGCATCTTTCTTCGCAGGATTCTAAGAATGTTAAATTCTAAGACCCTGTCATTCTGAGCATCTATGATTCAGCCAAGCTCTATGAGGAAGATTCTCTGAATTGAGTTTTCCAGGAGTCCATGAATACACCTTCCTCAGTCTCTGGCTTCCGGGCACAATGAGTCGGCATCCTCATTTTCCTGCAGCCTGACCCTGGCCTGGATGATTTCTCTGCTGGTATAGACAAGGCTAAAGAGAAGTAGCCGGAAGCTCATTCGTATTTGCTCTGCAATCTGCCTCCCAATGAGACCCTGTGTTCTGCTCCGCTCCAGGAAAAGAGACAAAAGAAAATACGGACAGGGACCCCGCTTACACTAATGAGTGATCTCCGTGCGCAGAGTTAATGCCGACACCCGTTCGGCCACCAGGCCACCGCCAGCATGGGGTGAACACACAGACTAATTGTGTGGAATAAAAACACATTTTTTACATGGTGCCCTGACACCAAGACAGGCATTTCCTCCCCACCAAACAAGCCCAATTATCATGGTATGCTCTGTGGCCTTTTCTGCTCTACGGTAAGAAATTCTCTTAACTCTTTACAACACTAAGAGGAGCAGAAGGAAGAATGGTTCCCACGGAGCATCGTGGGAGGGGAGCAGGTGAGTCTGGAGATGTGGGCCATGCAGGGCGGGTGTCACAACCAGTGTCGGGTCCAAGAAACTGCTCACCCATGGAGTGCCTCGGTGGCCCCACCGGTAAAAAGGCTGTAAGCACAGTCCACTTCAGATGGTTTCTTGTGCCGGTTAAGTGAGTGAATGCGTAAAACAATGGCTGCATCAAGTGTTGGTGGCTTTTAAGAAACAGAGGCCCAACAATGTAGGACTATATACGTCATCTTAAGGGTTGTAGAATTATCCAACGATGGTCAGCAACCAAAAGGTCTTAGGCAAGTAATGAGTTAACCAGAGAAGGGTGGCCTTGCTGAGGTGTGGAGGATAAATTGTCAGGGACGACAGCGCAAGGCCACGGTGCTGAGAGATGGTGAGGTCCATATGGCTGGCACATGGAAGTGGAAATGTGGATTGGAATGTGGGTTGCAGGCTTAGTCTCTTCGGGCTGCTATAACAAAGTAACCACAGATGGGGAGGTCTCGGAACAGCAGAAATGTGTTTCTCACATTCTGGAGGCTAGAAGTTTGAGATCAGGCTGTGGACATGGTCCTGCTGCAGTGTGGAAATGCTTCCTTGTTGCAGACTGGTCTTCCTGCTTTGTGCTCATGTCATGGAATGAGTGCAGGGGTACCTCTGGGGTCCCTTTTATTGGACCCTCACCCCATTCACTAGGGCTCCCCTCACCCCATGACCTAACCACCGCTCAAAGATCCCACCCCCACCACCATCACACTGGGGGACAGGTTTGGACATAGGAATGCTCAGGGATCACGAACATTCAGTCCACTGCAGGGACATCACCAAAGGGTTTTTGAACAAAGCATGTCATTAATTTTACTTTTGTTCCAAGAGTCAGAAACGCCACTCAAACTGACTCAAACAAAATATGTAGGCTCAGGGAATTGGTACTTCCCGAGCTAAAGCTAGCCCTAGACTAGACTAGACTAGCTCTGGACTGGCTAGACCGACTGGAGTCAGCCACTGCACTGATTTCTTTAGGACACAATTCCCTCCATCACCTAACTCTGCTTTTTTTCTCCGAGTCAGCCCCATTCAGCCCAAGAGCTCCCCACCAGGGAGCCAAGATGGCCACCAACACCTCTAGTCTCAGAGCCTGCCAAGGAAGCCATGCTGGGGAAGGGAGGGAGGGAGCTCTTGCGGCTCCAGTCTCATTGGTCTGCTTTGAGTCAAGTGGGCATTCCTGAACCAATCGCTGAGGTCGAGGTGGGATGCTCTGATCTCTGATTGGTTAGACCTGGTCATGTGCCTACAGCTGGACAGTGTGTGTGAAGGGTGGGATTACAGCCTGAGGGCACAAAAGGGAAAGTTCCCACAGGAAAGGCAGAGGACGTGTGTGTGTGCGCCCACGTGCGTACCTATATACACATGTGTACTTTACTTTTTTATGGTTTTGTACTGTTCATTTTGTGTGGGTTTGGTTGTGCCATTTTACCAGAAAAAGGAGGATGGATTCTGGACGGACAAAAATAATGCTATGTCCGCAGTACATACATGCATGTGTTAATTTTGTTTATTTGCGCTTTTGAATACACGGTGGATGTGTGTGAGCAAAGCCTGGAGCGGGGACATCAAGTGTGGAGTGTCCTGGTTATCACTGCACCGTCCTACACTCACGGCAGGTGTGGCTAATTTGGCGCCCGTCCACGTAGCCCACTTTTCTATTATCCTAGGTGGTTTGCCATCAGTCGGTCGGCGTGAGATCGATTGGCTACCCTGGGTGGGGACCAGGGAGTTTAACTTTTCTCCTCTCTCTTAGCCATGGTGGTTCCGATCTTCTTCAGCTGGAGGGGGATAGGTGAAGGGAACATGGGGCTGATCTCTCTCTCCCGTCTCCACGTGGAAAAAAAAAAAAAAAAAGCAAAGCAGTGTGTCCAGAGTTGAAGAGCTGGCGTTGGCCCTGGGGTGTCCTGCAGGCCAGCTGGAAGCGTGTCCTCGCAGCATGAAGAGCTCAGGGATTGTCCTGTGTCTGAATCCCGTCTTCTCTGCTTCCTAACCCTGGGCCCTTCGGTGGATTGCTTCGTCTCCCTGCACTGGTTGCTTCATCTGTAAAACGGAAATAACACCTCCCCCAGGGCCAGAGCAATGTGGGCAAAGCACTTAGCCCAACACATACTTAGCACTCAAAAAAATAGAAGTTCTCTTCATAATCATGGTTAATAGCCCTCTCGCTGTTTTCCAGCTTCCCGGCACTTATCAGGTTCTTAAATCCAGTGGAGGGAGTGAGAAAATTAAGATGACCAAGTGGTTTAGTGACAACATTATGTAAAACTGTCTCCCTGTGGATCCGTCCAAGCTAAATAGAGAACAGCATTTGAAGCCAAAAGTAACTCAGTAAACTCTCTTATCATTGGGGAATGAGGAGGCTGGTTAATCAAATACAGAGAAATCAGAGTTAATCAAATAAGGAGTTACTGTGTTGACCGAGTTGGAATTAGCCTCAGCGAAAGAATCAGGATTCGGCAGCAACACAGCCAAAACTGCCTCGGAGGGGTCCCCCTTGCGCATAAGCTTAAGCGCCTCAGAACCTGGTTCTGATCGTGCCCCGTGTGGCCCGCACTCCTGTCCCTCAGCCCTGGTCCCCAGGCACACACCTGGCACCTCCATGGTTTTGCTGGTGACATCCCTCCCCTCCTGGCAGCCCCGGAGTGGAGCCAGCATGAGCCACTGGGTCAGAGGCACAGCCCGGTTTCATCAGCAGAATGGGCTGAAAAATGGCACTTGCTCACAGCTTGCGAAGAGGGACAATGGCAAGGCCAAGTGCGCTCCCCAGCGAAGTGCACTTTGCCTTTCTGTGCCGCTGTCTCTTGACCTATGATTTCCCCACTGGAACCCTGGGATGGTGATGAGGTGCCGTGCGTGGGAATGTACCTGGAAGAACGGCAGCAGAGCCACAGGTCCTCATAAAGCTTCAGCTGTCCCGGATGGGGTCCCCGGACACCCCTGTGGTCCAACGGGATGATAGAAGATCAATGGTCCCCAGGTTGGGGGCGACCTGGAAAGTGTCGCAAGAAAACCATAGAAGCGCTATTACGGCTGAAGACCCTTCTCTGGACCCTCCTGCTGACAATTCCAGACGACTTACCACATACAGAGATAAAGCCTGAGGACAGGGAGATTTTGTTATTCGTAAGAAGTGAAAAGGCTATTGTTTCAAAACACCCCATCAAGGAATACAATTGGATGCAAGCAGCCACAGTTAGCGCTGCTGGAAATGCTCCTGGGCCAGGCTGTTCTCCTGTATGCGCTCATTTCAGCCTCACACCCTGTTTTGTAGATGAGGTGATGGAGGCACAGAGAGGTTAAGCAATTTCCCCAAGGCCACACAGCGAGAAATTGGCAGAGCTTAGGATCTTAACTGTTTTGTAATAAATGGCTGAAGCCCACACCCACCGGGGCTCAACAGAAGTGGAGCATTTGCTCGTCTTTCCCCAAGTCCACAGAATCTTTCCTTATGAGTCAATTCTGAAACTTCTTTGACCATGTCTATTACAGGACCCGTAGTGTTTATTAGACAAATAAAATGCTTTGCAAAAACACACCTGCTCTCATTACATGCAAAGTGTTGTGAGATTTTCTATAATATTCTATTTTATATATTTTTTTAAGATTTTATTTATTGATTTGACAGAGATAGAGACAGCCAGCGAGAGAGGGAACACAAGCAGGGGGAGTGGGAGAGGAAGAAGCAGGCTCACAGCAGAGGAGCCTGACGTGGGGCTCGATCCCATAACGCCGGGATCATGCCCTGAGCCGAAGGCAGACGCTTAACCGCTGTGCCACCCAGGCGCCCCTCTATTTTATATTTTTATATAAATACTCTCTCTATATAATCTCTATATATAGTCTATGTATATTCTGTTTTCTATTTTTAAATGCTGGTTGCCATCTGCTACATAGCTTTCAAAATGCACTAATCAATCATGATTCACAGTTAGAAAAACAGCGCTCAAGTCTCTCACTTATAAAAAGGTGGGGCCCACTCACCACTATGAAGCAAGTGCCCGGCACAGCCCTTGGCTCTCGGAGGCTTCCAGTGCTTACCCAACTGAATGTTTAAACATGAATAAAGTTCAGAGCAGAGATTAGTCGGGGGACTAATATCCCAGAGCAAGTCTACCCCATGGAATTATTTTAGGTTGCTAACATTTAAAAATCAGGAGATTGACAGAAGCATCCAGAACCCCAGCTTCTGGAATAATCAGAAGTGGCAGCTCTGGGCATGGGCTGTGACTGGAGCATTCTTACTGAGACAGAGCCCCCATGTGCGCCCTTCCTGCCTCAGCCCCCAGCCCCGGCTCCCGTACTCATCCGTCACCTACCTGGGCGCTGCAGGCATTCCGATTTGGGTCTGGTTGAGGGTCGTGATATTACAAAAGAAAGGAGCAAATTCTGCGGGTAAACAGTGACCTTTAGAACTCTTCACCATCCTGCATTCCCTGCCAGGATTTTCACAGTGACCTTAAGGCATAATTGCTTGGAAGCCTAGAAACATTTGAATTTGGACTTGCTTTTGTTCCATCTGTTTATCTAGTTGTTGAAGGACAGCTCTACTAATGCCCCGTGTCCTTCTTGCCTAAAGCCTTGTATGGCCCTTCTAGGAACTCCTGTTCCCTTCTGCGAATCTCTAGAAGCCAGGTATCAAGCAGACGCCTGGAGATACCCTTTGCTGTGACTTGCTCTGAAATGTCGCAGCTCTAGCGAGGATGGGCTGTTTCCCAGCCCGGGCTCTGGAGCCAGACAGCCATTCGCTAGCTGGGTGACATTGGGGCAAACCTTTTAACTCCTCCGCGTGTCTGCGGCTTCACCTGTAAGATGGGAAACAGCTGCATACATCACGCAGGGCTTGGGGAGGATTAAGTAAAATAATCCACGTAAAGTGCTTCCCCCCATGCCCAACAAATACTAGTCGTTATACCCCAAAAGCATGGAGTGTCATGTCACAAATGCTGTGGTGTGGGGTTTCCTGGGCACAGGAGGATTTGTCAAAGACTGTCACCAGCTCCGGTTGAGGCTGGAGGGGAAGGGACTTGATTGTGTTTCAAGACCACCCTTTGTGTTCATCATTCCCCAGGCTCTCTGGTCACCATGGCAACCGCGCTTACAGGTTGCCAAGTTCAAAACAATATATTTCCAAGCAAGAAGTTTTGCTGACATCACCCATCCTCATGAGAAGGGACTGAAGTGCTCGTGGGTCCTCACGGTGGTCTGTGCCCACCTGAACACACAAGAGCCTTCCCTCTGTCTCTTTTTGCACGTCTGCCTAAGCAATGACGTCCAGGCAGAACTAGGGTCGTTATTATTAAATGACCAGCACAATAACGCTGAGCACCACGTACGATCCCTACACTGCGGTGAAACAAGCCTGAGCTTTCGGGTCCCACAAACGGAGACCCACTCTTGACTCAGCTACTTGCGGTGTGACCACAGGCAGGTAACTTAACCTCTCTGTGCTTTGGCATGGATGCTGAAGGCTTTGCCCGGGCAAGGTTGGGTCTCTTTAGCCCCAAACCCCAGGGAAAGTCACGGGCATGGAGGGAGAATGATGTATTTCAGTCGCTTACAGAGCAGCAGCATTTGACTTTCTCTTCTCTAGTGTGGCTTTTCACATCCCTGATTCTGTGCCTTCGCTCCCTCTGATTCTTGTGCCGAGGACACCCCTTAGGTCAAGCCTCAACTCCCTACCCATTGAAAACACACTCGATTTTTGCTAAGGAAACAAATGCACAAAGACTCGTGTACAAAGATCATAATCACAAGAGCGTTTGTACTGACAAACCAATTGCAAATGGTATAAATATCCAATGATAAAGACCTGATTAAAGAAAGTTAGGCATAATCATACAATAGAACACGATTCACCTGCTTAAAAGGATAATGCGTATCTGTATTTATTGATACAGAATGGATTACTACATTATAAAATGAAAAGTAGATCATAAAAGAATATCCATGGAATGGCCACGTTTTAGAGATAGGAAGGTAGACAGGCAGAGAGATACGTAGATGTCAAGATAGTCATGGTAATTTTCTTGCGTTTAGTTTGCTTATCAGTGTCTTCTCCATTTTTCACCACAAACATGTATGCCTTGTGTAATCAAGTATCTCCAATCCAACTCTGACATTAACACTGACACAGATTCATACTGATATCTATGGTCCAAGGTCCAGGTCAAATGCCCCTTGCACCACGGGCTCTCTTGGATGCTTCTAGGTCGCAGAGAATTGGCTTTTTCTTTCTTCAGAGCCTCTGCTGTCCAGAGCCCACTTTGTCTTCTGAAGACATTCATCGTGTCCTGTCTTGTGCCCACTCCCTGCTCAGGAATGTGTTCCTAGGGGATAGAGGTGGCCTTGCAGGTGCCAGGCAGTGAATGCACAGATAACTGAGAGCATCAGTGAAACAAATGCATCCTCCACTCTTCAAATTCTGGTGTGATGCCTCCTCCTTTTCCAGGCCTTTCTGGACTCCTTCCTCCTTCTCTCAACACTTGGCATGCTCTGCCCTCTAAGACCGTCCAGCCTGAGCCCAGGCTCCCATTGCTGCCCGCTGCTTTCCAGCAGTAACTGCACTGCTGGATGTCTGAGGCAAAAGCAGGGGAGTGCAGTGGACACAGTCCTGGCTCCAAAGGTCTCGGCGGGGAAACGGCAAACAATAGCCCAGGCGGTGGGAAAAGGCTTTCTGGAAGGGGAGACCCCATGGCCGTTCTTTGGCATAACCCTCACTGTGAATCACGGAGCCACAGCAGGACAATAAGAGAAGGTGGTATGAATCCGGGGTCAGTCTCCCCATTTACATTCCCCGAAAGGGCTGTATCTTCTGACAGTGTCTTTCAGTGCAGTATGGCGGCACGATCATTGGGTGCTACCGGAATTTCCGTGTTCTCCCTGTATTTCTCAGCCTGAGGTGTGCAGGCTGGGGCCTTGGGGTCAATGCGAGAAGAAACGAGATGTGACTTGTCTGGCCTGTGGCCAGTAAGGACCAGTGTGTTCCCTCCTCTGTCCTTGTCTTCCCTCCAGCTGCAGCTGGAAGGCCATGCATTTCAGCAGGCATAGTCACATAACATAAAAGGCTGCCTGACCACAAGGGAACTTTGCATGACCCATTAAGTGACCTCTGTTGTGTTCATCCAGCTGCAATGTTTATTTGTTACTTCAGCCCAGGTCGCCCATCCTGACTAACACAGCTCTCGGACTTCACCCAACCCCTGTTCCCATTTAACAAACTTTGCAGAATGGTGACCCTGCATTTTACCAAATTCAGTGTCAAGATCCCGCTTACTGAGTGATATGAAGGGTTCACTCCATTGGTGGACGGGATAAATAAATTCTTGTGCAGAAAAATGAAGAAGGTGATCAAAGTGTTCACTGCTTCTGGCCAATCCAGCCATTGCCTCTGAAAGGCAGAAAAGTCTGGCTCCTAATTAGGCATGTTCCCTGTCCTTGAGCTTCACAAAAGGGGATCCATCCAAACAGAATCCATCACCTTCCAATGATTTCCTCTCGTGCGGGGATACCAGCATCAATTAGGCCCCAGGATGGATGTAGGCAAAACCTCGCTCCAACAAGGATTCAACCTGTCTTGCTTCTAATTGTCCATTTATTTCCCTCACAAACAATGTCGATAGCCCAGATGCTGCTTTTGCGGGGCAATGTCTGCTCCCCAGGGAAGTGGGCTGAGGGAAGCAGCTGAGTGTGGTGTGAAGGTTTCCATGGTAATTACACGCCAGCCACCAGAAGGCTCTGCCCAGTGAAATCCCTCGTTAGCCACTGGCTGGCTAATTAGAAGAGCCCCTTAGCACCTGATGGCATTCTAGAACATTTGTTCCTGGTCGGTTAGGGATGGATGCTGAAGGCTTTGTCCAGGTGAGGTTGGGTCTCTTTAGCCCCAAACCCCAGGGAAAGTCAAGGGCATGAAGGGAGAATAATTTATTCCGTTGGCTCACGGAGCAGCAGCATTTGATGGCCTCTCTTTTGCATCTGGAAAACACCAAGATGAGTTCAAGGAAACCAGCCCAGGGCAGAGGTGTGGGGGCATTAAGGGAGGGAGGGATCCAACCGGTCCATTCTGTGGAAGAGCCAGACAGGAACCGAGGGAGCAGGGGACACGAAGCCCTGCTTTTGGGGAAGAGAGTGGGGTGGGGTGGGGTGGGTTCAGGAAAACTTGTCCGGGCCAGGGAAGCACTGGGGGCTCACAGGGCCAACTTTGTGCGCATCCTGCGGAGTCGCACCAGCTCTCGCACTTAGAAGGATCTCTTGCTTGCTTAAATGCACTCCTGTCACTGGCTTAAAATCTTTAATAACTTTTTTTTTTAAAGATTTTATTTATTTATTCGACAGAGATAGAGACAGTCAGCGAGAGAGGGAACACAAGGCAGGGGGAGTGGGAGAGGAAGAAGCAGGCTCATAGTGGAAGAGCCTGATGTGGGGCTCGATCCCACAACGCCGGGATCACGCCCTGAGCCGAAGGCAGACGCTTAACCGCTGTGCCACCCAGGCGCCCCTCTTTAATAACTTTTAAACAGGGGCCCTGCATTTTCATTTTTCACTAAGCCCCACAATATTATGCAGCTGGCCCTGGGTCTCAGGTTTTCTAAGGAGGTAAACTGAGGCAGCAGGCTCAGAGAAAGCAATGCCCCTACACACACAGGCACCCAGGACTCCCGTGGCCACCAGATACAAAACCCATGACACCGTGATGAATCTCAGGAGGACCGCTGGCTCTAGAGTCAGAAGGAGATGGGCCGAAGACTGACCTTGCCCATCACTTCCTGTGCATTCTTAGGTAAATGACTTAACCCCCCTGTGCCTTAGTGCTCTTATCTATGACACGCAGATGCTAGTTAGTGGCTATTTCACAGCGTATGGTTCAAAGTTGGCACATAAGTGCTGCTTACGAAACATTACTCAATACTCTTATTATCATCATTGATATCTTCACGACTATCATTATGTTTCAATCCTCATATTGTTACACAGCCACCAGCTACGGCTTTTGAGAAGTCCCCGGGACACCCACGCCGCCTCAAAGACCTTGTCTCTCTTGCAGTGGGTGTCCTGAAGAAGACTGGGAGGGGCCAAGGCAAAGCATTGCCCCCTTCCTTCTCTATTTTTCTTTCTTTACAGCTCCTTTCCTCTTGGGCAAACTCTCCCCCCCACCCCAGCTTTTGAGTTCTAACTTTAAACTTTCAAAATCTATTTTCACCCTGTAATTGTACTAAGAAAACTGGTCTGGGGGGGGGGATGACTTGCCCAAGGTCACCCAAGGAGTCAAGAACAGAACCATGATCCCATCTTGGTCTTCCAGTGTTTTCCATCTCGCTCCACGGTTTTGTGTCTGACTGGGTAACGTTCCTTCATTTCTGCCAGTCTCAGAAAAGGACTTCCCTGTGTTTTAAATTTCGCAGAATCTGCTCTTTCCTTATAAATTCACTCAAATCCCCCAGGATAGAGTTATCTCCAGGAAAATCAAGCACTTCCTGATTGAGGGCTGGTCAGAGCGAGATCCGGTGCTCAATGCATCAGTGGGCAGAGGGAGGTGCTTATCTTAAGCAGCAGAAAGCTGGATGGGAGCCTAATTGGCAAAAAAAGGAGAACAGCAGGCTGTTCAAGCATGACCCGAGCTTGGCTAGTCCTGCCAGGGAAGGGCAGCCCCAGCTGGAGGTTGGGAAAAGGAGAGACAGGGAAGAGGCACTCAACTCCGATCAGTCCCGAGAAAGGACGCTGGTGAGTATAGCTCTTCACACTCTCAGCAGAGCACCTGCTCCGGCATCTGGTGGAGTTGGGTTTGAATCCCTCCTCCGCCCATTTGCTAGCTGTGTGGCTTTGAGCAGTTACGCTCCCTCTCTGAACAGGTTTTCCTATTTGTAAAATGGGACTCCGCATGTGTACCTCTCAGGGCCGTGCGTTTGGATGGAATACTCCCCATCAAGTAGTTGGCAACAGCCCACAATACACATTCGTCACCGTCGTCATCCTCCTTAGTGTTGGCAAAGCGCGGTGACCTCAGTCCTTCCTGGTGGCTGAGAACCGCGAGGGCATGGAAAGCAGCAGCGATACTCATCAGCGCAAAAAAAGTAATACTTTTCAGAGGGGGACGAGGCAGCCTCCCCCCAGGCGGGGGAGCGCACTTGGCCTTGCCATTGCCCCTCTTTGCAAGCTGTGAGGCAAGCGGCATTTTTCAGCCCATTTTGTTGGTGAAGCCGGGCTGTGCTTCTGACCCAGGGGCTCACGCTGGCTCCACTCCGGGGCTGCCAGGAAAGACCGACACCGAGTCCGCAGTCCCCTGGAAACCCCGCTTCCCTCGGACAGGGACGAAGAGGACACGGCAAGGGAAAATGAGTGAACAGTGGCAGGAAAATGAATCGGGGAGTGGGGAGGAGCTGCCTGCCATTAATCATCATGAAGAATAGGTCCCGGAGAGCTGCCTTTGGTTCCACGGTGATTAATGACCTTTTTAATTTCCCTGCGCATCGTCCCAATTATGCAGGGGCACCGAGGGAGGCCCCACCTTCCCTGGGGAAGCAGGGAGGTCTGTGCAATGCCCCAGAGCGAGGCACAGAGGAGGACTCTGGGGAGACCCCGAGTTGTTTTCCAAAGACCTTAGACGTGGGGGGGGGGCAGGGCTTGGAGGAGCAGCCGACCTGATCCCAGCGGTTGGCAGCATGCAGGGCCAGGGAAAGACAGCGCCAGTCTCTAGGGAGGCTGCTGATGGGCACGCGCTCTGGCCTCACACTCAGTTGCAAAGAGACAGAATCCTTTTCTTACAAACACCATCGGATTTCTATGTGGAGCGCCTGCACTTCCCAAATGGCAGAATCTTAATCTTGTTCCTGACTCGTGTCTGTGTTCTAGATGTCAAGTCATGGGCTGGGAGTCCGGGGCAAGTGGCTACTTGAGATTCTCCCCCGGGGTGGGCATGTGTCTTCTGGTTCATTCATCGACTGGTCCGACCTCGGCTGTCAGTCCATGGAGGTTGCCTCCGAGAACAGCGCCCCCCCCCCAATTCCAGTTCACACCCAGTGGCTCTCATTGTTATGACTGCACATCAGCGAGCAACAGAGATTCTGAAAAGGGTTGTCTCTGGACCCAGCCCTTTCTGAGGTCTCCGGTCCTCCACCTTGGGAATCAAGGTGCAGGGACTGCCTCTGAGCTATGCTGTCCCCTCTGTCACGACCCCTCCCCTCTCCTTGTCCCAGCCCAGGGCAGGGCACAGCAGATCGACCATTGTCCCCTGAGCCTCAGACCCTGTTCACACAGCCAGGCTTCACAGTCCTCCCTTCCCCAAAATTTAAGGCTCTTTCTTTCCCAGGCCAGAGCCAGCAGGTTATTCCTATTTGCCACCTGCATTAAGCGCAGTACTATGTCTGTCTGTCTGTCTCCTTTAATTTTGGGAAGCACAGGAGAGCAGAGAAATAAAGGGAGAAGCAATGGTTAATATCTCATAAATATTATCCCGCCACACATACAAAATGCCATGGAGAGGCTCCTAAGAAGGAATGTGCATCCTATAGAAAAATCAGTAAGACTGCTCATGCAGAGAGCAGTGTTTCTTCATTATTAAGGATACAGGCTTTAGAGTCCAACAGATCTTGGTTCAGCCCCGAGCCCCCTCTTACTACTGTGTGACCTCGAGCCAGTGACTTCATGTTCCCCGGCCTCAATGGCTTCATCTGCAAAGTGGGGGGAAGCAAACCTGTGGTAGGAGTAGCCGGCGTGTGGGGGAAAGGACTTTGTGGAGCCCTCTCTGTAGCCAGGGAAAGAAGGGCCTGGGGGGCAGAATTAGTGGGAGATGCAAGGAGAGGTGGGAGGTGAGTGGGCAAGGGAAGGTAAGTAAACTTTGGGAGAGAAAACTTCAGAGGAGATAGAGAGGTTGTGGCCCATGGGAAAGAGAAATCACAGGCAGAAAGGAAGTTGCAGGATAGGGAATAAGGAAGGGAAGAGAGAACAGCGTTGGAACTGTCGCCCCAGGGCCCATGAGCTTTGTGGGGGGATGGGACAAAGAGGTGCCTAGCTAAGTGCCTGAGGAAGGGTGAGCGTCGTTCCTTTCCCTGTCACACACACACGCACACCCACACACAGGCATGTGCACTCATACGCTCAATATACGCACTCACATGCATGTGCGCTCACAAGCATGAGTGCACTCACACACACACGTGTGCTCGTACACTCACCCACACACTACCGACACCCATGTACACACATTGACACAGACACACAAACATGCATGTGCACTCACACGTGCACTCACACATTCACAAGCGTGCACATGCACTTGCTCACACACTCAGACCCACACTCACAAGCACACATGTGTACTCATATACACACTTACACTTGCAAACATGCGTACTCACACAGTCATGCACACTCACACTCTTGCATGTGTACTAACATACGCACTCACACAAATGTGCACTCACACTCACGCACACATGCAGCACACTCAGACATGCTTTTGCACACTCATAGCACACTCACAAATGCTCTCTCACACACACGGTCTCACAAGGACACACACACTCTTATGCACTCTCACACAAACACACATGCACACCCACACACATTCATACTCACATGCACACTCACGTACACTCATGCGGAGGGAACTCCTCAATGCATCATAAATTCACCTCTCTTTCTGGAAGTTTCTCAGCAGCAAGCGAGACAAGGCCTGGGTGGGCTGAGATGAGCCTAAAGACAGGAAACAGTGCTGCAGCATGCCCCAGACTTCGAAAGTGCACACGAATTACTTGGGGCTCCTGTTGGAATACAGATTCCGAGTCGGCAGCTCTGGGGTGAGAGATCCACAGGAGGCTGACGTTTCTGGTCAGCAGAATTCACTTCGGGCGGCGGGGACCCCGGGGGCTTCCGGATCAGATGGCATCACCGCAGGGATTTGTGGGGCCCCTGTTCCTCCTGAGTCCTGGGGAATAAACTCCCAATTCCTCTCCTAAAATAACCCTCCCTCAATTCTTGGTAATCTGCAAGGACCTTCCACTTTTTGCTGATTTATTAAGGAGAGAGAAATCCAGAAACCCAGGGTGTCGCTTAAGCTTCAAGACTTGTCTTAGCTGCAACGAGCCAGTTTTCACACCCTGGGGTCTGGGACAGAGCCCTTCATCCTCTCTTCTGGTGACTCTGGGCAGGATGCCCAGGGAGTGGTTACGGCCCCTCTCTACACACACACACGCGCGCGCACACACACCGCCACCGTGGAAATAAACACATCTGTTTTGCAGACCAGAATCAAAGTCCATCTTCTGATAATGTCCTCCAAGGCCCCGAATGATCTAGAATCAGCCTCCTTCCTTTACCACTTCTTGGATCACTTTCCGCCCCCTCACGAAAAGCCAGCCAGACAGCTCCTTTCTCTTCCTCTGAGGCAGAGTTTCTCAAACCACTTCCCAATCACTGGGGGAGTTTCTAATATACATGAATTCCCAGACCAAGCCCCAGGCCAATGAGGTCACAATCTTTTGGGGGCTGGGAACGAGGCATCAGTAAATTCTAAATCTTCCCCAGGAGATTTCAGTGTGCGGCCAAGGTTGAGAATCGCCGCTCTGAAATTCAGGAGCTTTCTGCCCTCGATGCTTGCCTCCTTGTCCTTCGTGCACCGGCTCCTCCTTATCTGTCAGATTCAACCCAAGTGACTCCTGTTCAGTGAAGCCTTCCACCAACACCTTATCTAAAGCCATCACTAGCTTCATTTCCATCCTAGAACTTACTGCAATCTGCAGTTCTCTTATTTATTCATACGTTTGTTTACTCTCTGTTCCCTTTACCAAAGTGTTAGCCCCAGGATGCCGAAACCTGTGCCTGATTTTATTGTGACCATAGCTCACCATTCACACGGTCTTTGACCCCTAGTTGGGTCTTATCAGTTGATGAATGAATGAAAGGTCATGTAGATTTTACAGAGCAAGGCATGGTAAGATGAGATGCCCTGAAGTTGTGATTTTAACAGTTTTTCCCTAGAGTCCCACTAAGCAAGGAAGGTTTGAGCCTCCAGAAAGATGTTTCCTATAAGACTATATTCCTTTCCTGACCTCCCATTATCTCTCCTTTATCTCTAGTGCCCTCTTTTTGGAGACCCTCTTGTAAGCCTTCCAGCCCAGAGCCTCCGCCCTTGCTCTCCTTGGAAGCCACATCCTTCCAAAAGGGAAGAAGCTTCCTCTCTCAGTATTTCCACCTTCCTGTATTTTGCACACTTTGGAACCAGTCACATGTGAAGGCCAGCTCAAGGCTCCTGTGTGAATGGGGTAGCTCCAAATGAGGAGAGATGGTTCTGGATCCAAAGAGAAGAGAAGGTTCCAGAAGCTCCTGTTCTAACTCAGTCTCTCCACAAGGCATTGATATTCTCTCTAATTCCCTGGGAAGCATGCACGCACCCTCACCAAAACCAAACATTCGTTTCTCCCAGAGCAATGCAGTAGCAGTTTTATATAAGGAAATCAAATCTCTCCCGTTAGCACAACAAGGACAAATAACAATTGCCTCTTCCTCCCCTAAGCAATAACCCCTTTACCTCTTCTTGGATCCACATGGAAGCTAGTCATTACTATCCTCAGGACCACTCACCCGGGAGCTGGGCTGATGTTAGTAGAGGCACCAGCAACTGTGCGTTCCTCTTTCTTACCCTGCAGGGAGAGGTGTGACATGCCCAAATCTCTCACCTGTGGCTCCTCCATTATCCTGTTAACCCAGAATAACAGTCCTCCTTGAACCTCCCATTTCCTCTCTTTCTGAGCATAAGAAAAAGCATACGCCCTGGTAAGATCCATTCCCAGCAGAAACGACTGGCAGGTGCAAACAGAAAATCATCTTGGGAGTATGAGCTGATAGACACGAAGTCCCTGGCAGAACACCTGGTCCACTGTAGGTGTTCAGTTTAAAAAAAAAAAAAAAAAAGGTAGGTATTTTGACTTCTGCTCCTTCCACGTCGACCACCAGTATTACTGATGGTCCTAGAACTTGGCCAAAGACCTAGTCTACATTAGTCATGAATGTTTGCGGGATAAATAAGAGAATGAAGGATAAAGCTAGAACTTCCCTTAAAATTCTGCATAGCTTTGCACATTTCACAGATAGAAACACTGAGTCGCTGCTCTGACACCCAGCGGCTCCTCTCTCATCAGTGCTCGCGAGCTCTGAGCCCTGGCGGCTGGCTGGTAAGTTCCCTGCAGCATGCCCGCGCGGCCTCTCAATCTCAGGGATGCAGACATTCAGTCCTATCGCCGGGAGGGTATTTACACAAGCGCACAGTCATTACACGAGGACTCCGAAATTTATTTGCAGAAATCAAATTGCTGGTGCAGGAAACCAAATGCCGAATCAGGACTCGATATACCCCCCAAAGGTCAACTCTCAGGATGACATTTTTTGAGCGTAAAGATAAGGTCCACCTGCATTCAAAATTTCACAGGCACGTGTTCAGGATGGAGAAGAATCATCCAGTTGTAGCCAGAGTGAAACAGCTATGGTGTTTACATTAGAATAGGCTCGGGGACAAAGATAGTCTTTTCTGATTGAACAAATAAGATAAAATAAATTTGGGGCAAACGCAGAGGGTTGGCCCAACTCATCCTGAAAAAAAAAGAAAAAGGTTCCCATCTCCTTATTTTTATTCTAGCTTTGAAAGGAGAGTGGTCTCAAGCCAACAGAGAAAATAAACGACTACAACTATTTTTTTTAAAGANCCATCTCCTTATTTTTATTCTAGCTTTGAAAGGAGAGTGGTCTCAAGCCAACAGAGAAAATAAACGACTACAACTATTAACTGAGCGGTTACTATGTACAGTTGCTGTGCCAAAAATATCANAGAGACAGCCAGCGAGAGAGGGAACACAAGCAGGGGGAGTGGGAGAGGAAGAAGCAGGCTCATAGCGGAGGAGCCTGATGTGGGGCTCGATCCCATAACGCCGGGATCACACCCTGAGCCGAAGGCAGGCGCCCAACCGCTGTGCCACCCAGGCGCCCCAACGACTACAACTATTAACTGAGCGGTTACCATGTACAGTTGCTGTGCCAAAAATATCACATTGAGTACCTCAATTGCATTAACTTATTTAATCTGTTTAGAGAAGGTGAATTGTGCAAATGACCCCGCAAGAAGGAACAGAAAACTGTGTCAGGTCCGCCCGACTCCAAAATACCGTGCTCTAAGCTGGGTCCCCCCACTGCCTGCAGAGATGAGCTTCTCTTTTACAGACAGAGGCTATTTGTTCAAATCCCTGACACACGGAGATGTTGGCCACTGAGCCCTGGTTTATTGCATCACGTGGCATCACGTGGCCCACCTCATCAGACGAGTCCTATCCAGCGACAGTAGCAGGGAAGGATAGAAAAAACAAACCGCAATGCAGCCAATTTTTTCCTAAATGACTCAAGAACTATAATTGAGATCAAGAATCTCTGATAACCCCCCCTTAAGTGGTCCATTAATGAATAAAACTGGAGCAACCTCTCAGAGAAGTGGAATAGAAATCACGGTTAAGCAGAGATTTTAAAAACTCTTAAGGATCATTAAGAAGATAATCACATGTATCTACTAGGGATTTGCATTTCTCATTAATTCAGCAAAGATTTATTGTTTCCTATTCTGTGCTTACTCTAGGTATTTGGGATTCATCTGTAAATAAAATGGACAAACCCCCTTGTCTTTAAGAAGCTCACACTCCAGTAACAGGATATAGACAACAAGAAAATAAAATTATATACTATGATAAAAGGTGATACACAATACAAAAAACAACAGAGAATGAGTTCTGGTTGGGGAGAGGGGTGCTATTTGAGCAAATATTTGAAGAAGATAAGGACATAAGGGAGGAAGCCATGCAGATACCTGGGGAAAGAGTGTTCCAGCAGAGGAAACAGCCAGTGCAAAGGCCCTGTGGCAGAAACATGTCTGGATCGAATGAAGACTATCAAGAAGACAAGGGTAGATGGAGTAAAGTAAGCAAGGTAAAAAGGACAAAAGATGAAGTCCAATAGGCAATGAGGATAATATCATGCAGGGCTTGGAAAGCTGAGGTTTTACTCTGAGTGAAGGGGGAACCATTAGTGGGTCTTGAGCGGAGGAGTGATTGTGATCTAATTTATGTCGACAGCTAGTAGAGAGAACAGCTAGGAGACCATACCAGTGACGAGACCATACAGGTGAGAGATGCTGGGGCTTGGAGCACAGGGTTGTCAGCGGAGGTGGTGAGAAGTGGTCAGAGTTTGCATAGATGATGGTTTATATGTAGAAATGAGAGAGAGAGAGAGGTCAAGAATTTCTCCCTCACCTCAGGACCTGTCGTGTCTTGGAATATTGCTTCACAATGGAATAAAGCCATAGTGATCAGAGAAAATGTAAAAATTAATCACCTGATCATGATCCCATGGGTTGGGAGATCGAGCCCTGTGTCGGGCTCCACGCTCAGGATGGAGTCTGCTTGGGATTCTCTCTCTCCCTCTGCCCGTCCTGTTCGTGCTCTCTCTCTCTCTAAAATAAATAAATAAGTCTTTTTAAAAATCAACCACCCAAGATAAAAAGACATAACTTCGTTATTTTCTTCAGTGAAGTTTACTCACATGTAATCTTATTCTTTAAAACCTTTCATGAAATTTAATGATGAGAATTTCTGAATATTAGAGTTCAGTACTACACGCATTAAATTCATATATACAGCTGACCCTTGAACAATGTGGGTGTTGGGGCACCACCCCCCCCACAGTAAAACATCCACAAACTTTGACTCTCCAAAATCTTAACCACTAATAGTCTATCTTACTGATAACATAAACAGTTTATTAACACACATTTTGTATGTTAGATGCATTACATACTGTATTTTTTCAATAAGGTAACCTAGAGGAAAGAAAACGTTAGCAAGAAAACCCTAAGGAAGAGAAAATGCGTTTACAGTATTGAGCTGTATTTACTAAGAAAAAAATCTGCATAAAGTGGACATAAATGCAGTTCAAATCCATGTTCAAGGTCAACTGTTTCTACAAATAAGATTGTCCTTCAGTTTTGGGTCTCAGATGCTGGAGAACTGGATTACGTGATCTGAGATGAGGATGCTGCTGGGTCTAGCAGTTTTAGGGGGAAGTCAAGAGTTTTGGTTTGGACGTGATAAACTTGAGATTCCTCTTCAATCTCTCAGTGGGCGGGTTGAGTGTGCACTTCTATATACAGATCTGAGTTCTGCAGACAGGTCTGAACACACCAGGAACCCGTTGCTCTCCTCTCCTGGTCTCCTGCCTAGTGGCTTCAAATAACATTTTTGTGCCGTCGAAGCCAAAGTCTACAGTTCTAGGTCAGACCTCTTGTCTGATTCTAGATTGATCTTTTTGATGATAAGATTGACACGTCTATCTGAACACCAACTGCAATGATCGAGGGGAGCTCTTGATTTTGGCCCCAAATCTGATTCTGTGTTAAGCCTCCCACCCCCCCTGAAATGACATTGCCATCTCTCTGGGTTTTTTAAACCCCTAAATTTTAGAATCTTGTTCAACTCTCTTCTTCTCTTACAATCCACATGAGACTCATTAACAGTCCCATCTTACTCTCCCTCCAAAATATACACCCAGATCTCCCCATGTTCTCTGTCTCTACTGCACACACCTCGTCTAAACCACTCTCACATCCTCGAATAGGGCAATAGCCTCCCACCTTAGCTATTGGTTTTTCTCTAGTACACCTTGCAATCTAGCCTCCTTACAGCTGCCGTGGGGCTCCTCTAGAAACACAAAGCACACACCCTCACCTCCTGCCTAAAGACCTTCACTGGCTCCCTAGTGACCTAGAACGTGTTCAGTCTCCTTACCATGGTCTGAAAAGCCCTATAGGACCAGGTCCCTGCCTATCTCCCAACCTAAATCCAAGTCACCATCCCCAACTATGATCCAGACATGCAGGACTTCTGTTCCTTGGGGTCTCTGAGCATCTTCCAGTCTTAAGAATTTACATATGCTGTTCCCTCATCCAGGAATATTCTATCCACAGATCTCCACTTGACATTGTGTATTCTCATTATTTGGGTCTTCTAGCTTGACACCATCCCTTCAGAATGCTTTCTCCATTTGATTCAGTGTTAACCATCCCCCTTCATGATGACCTGTCCTGTATTTTCCTTCATAGAATGTATCACTATCTCAAAATGAGCCTATTTAAGTGTTTTAACCAGCTTGTACGTTATCAGTCCTCCCCCGTATGAACGTGAGCTGTCTCGCTTGGCATCGTGGTCATCAGTGTTTGGCACATATTAGGTATGGTATAAACGCTAGTCAGTAAGTGCATTTTCTTTAAATTTTGATATATTGGACACATATCCAAGATCTCTCCAAATCATGTAGTTGGTGGAGAGATTCTGCTGGGAAATGAACATTCAAGTGATAAGATCATATTCTATGTGGTATTCCCTGCGTCTCTTCAACTAACGAAAACCTAGATTTCCCTAAGAAAAATGACTAGACCAGACAGAAGTGGCTCCTGACAGAACTTTTAGTTGCACTTTGTCTTCTGGGATAATCATAGATATGTAGTTGTAAGACATAATACAGAGAGATCCTGTGTCCCTTCTATTGTGTTTCCACTGACATTAACTCATTGCAAAACTACAGCATGATATCACCACTGAGGAATTGGCATTGACACAATCCAGGTCCCTAACTGATTTTGAAACATGGAACAGTTTTTTATTCCTGCTTCTATTGTAATACTCCTCTTGTAAGGCCTCACTCTGAGCTCACAAGTAATTGTGAACAAGGCATTGAGGCGTTATACCTTTCAAGAATGATTGCATGTGGGATGCCTGGGTGGCTCAGAAGGTTAAGCATCTGCCTTCAGCTCAGCTCATGATCCCAGGGTCCTGGGATCAAGTCCTGCATTAGGCTCCCTGCTCAGTGGAGAGTCTGATTCTCCCTCTCCTTTTGCCCCTCCCCCCACCCTGCACTCTCTCTCTCTCTCAAATAAATAAATAAAATCTTTTTTTAAAAAAAATAGGAATAATTGCATGTGAGGAGCAATTAAGGCCCAAACACAATTAACTCTATGACAATGTGCACAAATTCACTATAACCAGAGAAATGCATAGCAAAACAACTTTTCATCAGTCAGATTAATAAAAGTAAGAAAAGACTGATGATACCCTGTGCTAGTATGTGTGTTGGGAAACAGGCATTTCCGTATTCCTGTTGAAAGCCTTAATTGCTCTTTTGAAATTAATCTGGCCATAGCTATTGTAATAAGAATGCATAAACTTTTTGACATCACAATCTCCATTTAGGATGATTTTACAGAAATAAAAGTAACCCCAGAAGCACGAGCATGTTTATTGCAGCATCATTTGAAATGTCAAGCACACACACGCAAATACCCTGAACACAGCCTGGATGTCAGTCAAGAGGAGAATGGTTGGATTCATGATGTCGATCCCAACTGCGAAATATTATGCAGCTATGTAAAAAGATGAGTTGATCTAATCATATATCTGCAGGAATCTCTGGTGCAATAAGTGAAAAATAAAAGGCAAGCTGTCAAGCTAGCATACATAATATAATCCAAGTTCAGCATAAAAAAAATCTGCAAATGTGTATACATATTGGTACATGTGTTTTGAGCTTTAAAAAAAAAATGTGGCAAGACACAAAACAGAGAACCNAGCTGTCAAGCTAGCATACATAATATAATCCAAGTTCAGCATAAAAAAAATCTGCAAATGTGTATACATATTCGTACATGTGTTTTGAGCTTTAAAAAAAAAATGTGGCAAGACACAAAACAGAGAACCACTGTTGTTTTTCCCAGGGATTGGAGGAAATTTAGGAGTAAGGGAAGAAATTATTGACTTCTTTAAATGCTTTTGAATTGTTTGTCTGGTTAAGGCAGGCATGAAATCTTTTTTGAGATTTACTAGAAATCTAATAAATGGTAGAAAAGAAAAAGAACAGAACAGAGGATTAAAGATGGTCTTTAAGCCCAAAGGAATGAATGGCGATGGTGGAATTTTAGACACTGACAAGAGTCTCTGTACCTGAGGAGGGGCTGGGAAGAGGAGAGGGGAGACACCGTTGTTTGGTCTGGGGTCTGGGAACTTGCCTTCGCCTGCCTAAATCCAGCTCCGTGGGCCCAGGGAGACCAGCAAGACCAACCGCATGTCCATCGGAATTGATATGAGATGTAAGCAGCTCATTAAATGGGCCCTGGAGGCAAGCAGCTCATTAAATGGGCCCTGGTAATTGATTTCCAAGGAAACAGATGCCTCTCTCTTGCAGGCAGCAGTGCAGGTGTTCGGGCTGCCTGGGAAACTGGGTACTGGCTTTGCAAGGAGCTCTTTGATACGACACTCTCTCGGACCAGGAGGGGGGCAGCAGTCATCCGGCTTGGCTTCATTCCCTCCACTCTCTGTCCTGCAAACCAGCAGGGATGCACTCCTCTGAGCTGGGCCACCACCTCTGCGCCAGGTAACATTCTCGGGAATCTCAGAGCAGGGTATACTAAGCAGTGCTTTGCATGGGAATTGAGGAAGAAGGGCACAAAACCTCACCTGACCCTTGAGGTGACAAGACCCTAAGGCAAAAGCAGCTTTAAAAGGCACCAGCTGTACAGGCATGAATGTGCAGAATAATTGAATCTCTTAAAAAAAGCCATGCCCAAGGATTTGAGAAGCTGAGAGCCTAGACGAAAATGTCTGCCTACACAGGCAATTAAATTGGATTTATTTCATGCTGCAAATCTGACCCCAAGGACTGTGCTCCCACCTAGTTCTGCTAAATCAAATGACATCCTCTTTGGGGAGAGGGGTTTCCTTGCCACTCAAGATTTTTTTTGCCACCCACATGGCTCCTATGGTGAAGTCGTCCCCCAAAGAAAGAGTTCTGTAATCTCTACGTGCCTCAGTTTGCTCACCTACGTAATGGGGATAATAATAACCCCTACCTCGTGGGATTGCTATGAGAATAAAATGGGTTAATAGTTGGACAGCACTTAGAACTGGGTCTAGCATACAGTAAGCACTCTATAAATGCATGTTGTGGTTGTGATGATGATGATGATGATGATAGGCCAGGCACTCTGCTCTGTACATTACCTGTTCTCACCCTCACACAACTATTTAGGTAAGGACTGTGCTTGTCTGTCTTCCTTTTTCTCCTGAGCATCAGAGAATTGAAATGTCTTCCTCCCCAAGGCTTCCCAGCCAATAAGGAGCAAAGCTGAGATTTGCACCCCGATCTTGCCAACTCCAGATGCTCAGCTCCTACCCTCCACGACCTGCGGGAGCAGGTGTGTAGCACCCCACAGACAGAGGTCCTCACACCTGGCTTCACCAGAGTACTTTCCAAAAACAGATTTCTGCATCCTAGAGCACACACACATTGAATCACAATCTTAGGAATGAGCCCAGGAATATGTATTTTTGACAAGCTCCTTGAGTAACTCCTACGTAGTTAGGTCAGTGGTTAAATTTAAGAGCTATTCCCAAAACAGGGTTGGGGTTTGTCTCTAACCCACTGGTTGATCCCTGCAATGAAGAGGATCCCCTTACTTGGACTAGACTCTTTCATCCAACTTTGGGCTACCTTAGGCTGAGCCTAAAGCTCTACAAGGAAAACTTTCTTGCATTCTATGTCTTACGTTTAATTAAATGTTTTGAGCCCGAACCTTCCAGATACCTGGAAAACGTTTCCTATCCTCTCTCTCTTCCCACGTCAGTATTTTGTCTCCACAGAAGCCTCAGCCAACCTCATCTATTAAATGACCTAGAGTTATGAACAATGGAAAGATAAATCTGTTTCATTCAATGGAAACATTTACCCAATGAGTCTGAGTCATCAAAGCCTCAGAAATTTTGACACGTTCATTAATTTTGTTCAACTTTATTTGTTAACCATAAAAACCAGGAGCTATACAAGCTCTGAAGACTTTGCCTTTTACGTAAAGATGTATTTGTTGAAAATGAGTGCTGAAACGAGCATTTCCTTCCACACAGGGATCCTTAATGTAATTACACCAAGCAAAGTAAAAGAAGAGCTTGGATACATACTACTCCATCAGAGCTGTGTTTATTGAGCACCTGCCACGTGAAAGGCGCTCCCCAGGGTCAAGCAGGAGACACTGAAACAGATGTGGGTTCTGGCCTGAAGAAGCTTTTATCTGGGAGAGGAGATAAGCAGCACCAACTATAATACAAGGCGGGATGTGAAATGTGTCATGAGATGGTGAGATGAACACTGATTGTTTTTGCTCTTCTAGAATCTATTTCCCCACCTTTGGCAAACAGCACCTGATTTCATGTGACGGAGGAGGAGTTGACCCCACTGTCCAGCTCCAGGGCGGGAGTCCATCACAGGTTGGCCAATCAGAGTATTCCGTTCCTCTGGCCACAGGGATTGGCTGAGGAAGGGGCACGTGACTCAAAGTGGACCAATCAGCTTCAACGCTGGGATCTTGTTGGAAAAATATACAAATAGCAGCTTTCTCCTGAAGTTGCTGAGCTGGAGGGATATCAGCTTGAAGCTGCCAAGTCCACCAGCCAAGGAGAGCTAACCTGAAAGCGAAGGCAACAAAACACGAAAGCCGGAGCCCCGATGGCATGGTTCGAGCTCCTGGATCCAACTGTGCCTGAGGGATAACAATGGAGTGTGTGAAGAATTTTGTGCTTCCATTATTCGAAGTTCAGTTTCTGTCACTTATAGCTGAGACCCAAATACAGTGATAATGCAGATACTACGGTTAAAGTTTAGCCCGTGTTCAGTGGCTGCATCCCGGGGGGCATCAGAGAAACCACTGTTTCCTGAGGGGTTGGCTCCAGGGCAGGGGCAGGATGGGCTAGACTTGCGTTTGTGGAGGTGCAGGGCAGGGCATAACCACCACGCTGTCCGTCCTTCAGTGGAGGTACTGCACCAAGAGCCTTCCCTAGCCACCGCGCGCCAGAATCACCTTAGCTCGGTGATGGCACATCTTCTAGCGACGTCTTTGGCAGTGGGAATCATATCTTTAATTTTTCATCCCTTTTCATCAGGCAGCTACGCACACAGGAGGTGCTTAATGACTGCTTCCTTAGTTATGAATCATGTTCTTGAGTAATAAGCTAAACAGAATCTCAGAAGACAGGCATCCAGTGGTTGCCACGTGTAACACAGGTGATGAGAGAATAATAATAATAATTAAAAAATAAGGCTCTCCAATGTAATCTAGAAAGAATCAGCTATGTTTCTTATTGCTCTAAAAATGTTTGCTTCAGGGTCCCAAAATGGAGGTGCCAGCAACTCTCCCAGACTTCAGTTCTGGTGAGCAGTCTTTTTCCCCCACAGTCTCTTATTACTCTCATCCCTACAAACAGGAGGCATGTTCAAAGACTCCCCAGTTCCTTCTGTACCCTGAAACCATCTTGAATGGAGCAGTTCTTCATTCTGGTTGTCTATGTGTATGTGAGCCTTCCAGATGAATTTACTGTCGCTTCGTCCAAGCATAAACTTCCCACCGACACACACGAAAGAATGTAGCAGAAGTTGGAGTACCCTAACTGGGAATTGGGCCGTGAGGCTGATAAAAATCCGACCCTGGGACCACTGAGCACTAAGACATACATGTCAGTGGGGAGGGGGAGGTTCATCCAAACATGTGCCACCTTGATCGGCATGCCTTCCTGAGACATGGTTTGCTGGCAAAGCTCTGCAGACCTGGACAGGAAGAGGAAGTGGGAAGGGTAGGAGTTTGGGGTCTTAACCAAACTCATTTTCTTCTGGGAGAAGCAAACCTTTTCTCATGGTGGAAGATCCACTGGTTACATCCCTGCTTATTTGTAGCTAATACCCTTGGAGTGAGTTCCTGGAATGCCTACCATCTCCACCATCACCACCCTTTCACGGAACTTGCTCTGATGTTCCTTAGTTTGATAGTCAGAATTACCTGGTTTAATTATTTGTTTTCTGGATGTTCTAAGGGTGCAGGAAACTTGCTTGTCTTGTTCATCTCTGTATCCCCAGCACCTAGGATTGAGGGATGAGATTTGGATCCAGGACAGAGTAGGTGCCCAATAAATGTGTGGTAAATGATTGCATAAATGAATTATACCATGGAAAGAAAATCGTGCTAGAAGTTACATGTAAGCCAGGTCTTGATTATGACTCTAATCCCCATGAGACTTTGGTGGAAGTAAATTCATATATCTGGGATCATTTCATTACTCATAAAATGAAATGGTTAGATCATATTTGGATATCAGAATGTGCTTCATTTTATAGCGGTTTACCTTTCTTAATCAACTGAAATATCATGCAGAATTTGTACGTTTATGACAGATTAAAAAGGGCTGCTCTACTCAAAGTCTGGGAGTGAGAAGACAACAGGCCCCCTTAGCTGTGAGCCATCTCTGTAAAACTAGCCCCAGGACACCACTTTCAAGCAACTGGATGAGATGTGTGTATCATGAAATCATATGATATTCTGCTTGCTTAATGCTTTGAGACAATGGTCAAAGTGATGCCAATGAATGGGATAGATATGGGATGCATGGAACAGGAGCAAGTGAGAGACACAAGTAGGATTCAGTCCAGCCATATCTGACTCAAAATCCCATGTATTTTCCATCCATCAGCCCACCTGGCCCACGCATCCACCCATCTACCCATCTATCCAACTATCCATTCATTCATCCATTCATCTTCTCATCCAGTCATCTATCTATCCTCCTATGTATCCATCCATCCATCCATCCATCCATCCATTTACCCATCTATCCATCCATCCATGTATCAATTCATTTATTGAGCAACTATATTGAGTCCCAAGCACTGCAAATATAGTCCTGGATAACCATAACTAAGGTCCTGCCTTCAGTTTTGTGGTGAAGTCAAATAAGAGATAATAGATGATAGACAGATAATAAAATAGATAGCTGATAGAAAATGGATAGGTAAATAATGGATCAATAGATAATATGTCAGCCATTATGTAGTGCTATGAAGAAAAACAAATAGGGGTAAGGGGCAAGGAGTAACACGGGTGCTATATTACAAAAAGATGTCAGGGAGGGCTTCTCAGGGGAGGTGACTTTGGAGCAGAAATCTGAAGGAATTGAGAGTATATCCTGTTAATATCTGCAAGAAAAGCATTCCAGGCAGGAGAAACTGCAAAGGCCATGAGGCAGAGTGGGGTGGGGGGTGGGAATCATGACACTTACTTTCCCCTTCAGAGAACAGAGCTTGGAAACCTCAAGGATATCGAGGGCTTATCTGTGAAAAACTCTAAGAACTCTTATCTCACAAGGTTATCATGAAATTCAAATGGGAAAATCACTGCTCCTGTGCATGCACGTGCACGTGCCATATATGAAGTGCTCAAAGAACATTTGCTGAATGAGGGAGGGTGGGTTTGATTTGGGGTTTTCCAGATTCCTTAATCAACAAGTACCCATTATAAGCACCCATTATGCAAAGTCTCCTTGATTAGCCTTCCATGCCATTCTCTCCTTTCACCCTCCCAATTACTCTAAGAGATAAGCCCTACTGCTGTGAAGCCCATTTGGCAGATCAGGACACTGAGGCAGGAAAAAGTTAAGTCCTCATCAGACTGCGACAGTCTGATGCCAGAGCCCATGGGCTTCACCACAAGACCATCCTGCCTGCCCCTCATCACTAAGCCCAGGGCTCTTGGCCTGGGACCGCTGCTCTCAAAGAACAAATTCCGCAAGAGGAACATGCGGAAACACGGAAGAGCAGCTGGTCACCACATTTCCCAGAAGGGTACCTCTCCTGGGACGCTATATCAAGGCATTTCCCTTTCTCCCTGCCCCCACCTCTGAATGATCTCATTTCAACAGATTACTCGTGATTTTTGAAGCATTAAGACCCTTCACGTGAGAGAGGTAAGGTGGGGCATCCAGAAAGATGCCTGTATGCTTGCACACCTGGTACAGATTCTGCCACATCAACCATCCCCGTGGGTACCCACACCACTGCTTCCCATCAGAGGCCCCAGGGATTCAGACCTCAGCTTACATGTCATTTCTTCTGGAACACTTACCCTGACCACCCCCCAACCCCCCCCACACACACACCAACTGGAATAGTGGAATAGGTACCTTCCTCTATGCTCCCACACCCCCTCCCCTATTTCTTCTCTCGTAGTCTCTATCACATTGTACTCTATTGTTCATTTACTGGCCTGCCCCAGCAGCCTGAAGTCACTGGTGTTTTATTAAATGCATCAGGTGAGGCAGAACTAGGTTCAAGACCCAGCTCTACCGTTATTAGCTGGGTAACCTGAAGCCAGTAATCTATCCCTTTTCTTGTCCTGTGTTTTTCTAACCCATAAAGTATGAATGGCAGATACTTTATAGACTAATTATAACTATAAAAGGACTAGTGCTATAAAGCACTAAATATAGTCTCAGAATATGGCTAGCATTCAATGACTACTTGCATTATTATCACTAATTCCATAAGTTCAGAGAGCTTGACTCATTTGTTCATTACTGTATTTCCAGCACCTGGTACAGGAGGCACCTGATTCTTATTTACTGAATGAGTGAGTAAATGAAACTCAAAAAGGAAGGGGTGAAGAAGGAAAGGTGGGGTAACTCATGTCTCTACCCCAAACACGGTAGTTTAGACACGTCCTATAATTCTCACAGCAGCCCCATGAGTTGGGGCTTTTACAAGAGAGGTGAAGTGACTGGTCCAAATCACTCAGAGAAAGGACAGAGCTTTTATTTTTTAAACAATCACAGGAGGATGGCCAATGTTCTTGGTAGGAAGCCCATCCTGGCAAAGTAGTGTCATTGAGGAAGGCAGGCCAGCCATTGTAGAAGACGGAATCTGGAGGCCCATTGAGTTGAAATTTGGCCAATGGATGAGATTACTTGGCTTTCTCAGTGTTTCAAAAAATGTGAGGCTGACCTTTAAAAAGACAGAGAATTCTTATAAAATCTAGATTACTGGCTTCCCTAGAAAAACCAGAAGCTCTTGGAACCCTGGGCCTGTATTCCTGCATGGAGGCAATGAGCTGGAGCTGATACAGGGCTGGTGGCATTCTCCTGGGTGCCATAGTCCCCTTCTCCAGCCAGCTCATGCAGCATTTGCCCACACAACCAGCCTGCTTCATCGCTCTACGTTATCTTTTTGTCCCCCACTGGCATCTAAGTTGGCCATCATGATGCAATTCAACAACTTCAATTTACAGATGGGACATTGAAACGCAGAGAGGAGAAGTGGCTTGCCTGAAGCCACACACTCGGTAGGCTCTGGAATTTTCCTTCCCCTTCTCCGTGTCCTTTCCATGACTGCATCATGAGCTTCTGCAGCCAACGCACCTAGTTCAATATTCCATACCTGCAAGTGCTCACACATTTTATTTCTACAAGATCTATTTCCGAACAGAATAGCTGATATCACCTCTTAAGGGTGCCAGGTAAAAGGAAGAAGAATCATGGCAACCACAGGGTGTGGCAGCTGAGATAAGACCCACAGAATCAGCGTATGTCTCATCACCACTCCCAGCTGGCTCCAGATCATTCAGACTGCTAGTAAAATGCCTGGCTTGGTGTTGGACCATTAGTGACTCTTCTGCTGTTACAGAATTAGGCATTATTGGCCAACAGTATTTAATTTCTCTCTAAAAGCTTCCATGAGATGTCCAACTATTGGGACATTGGGGTCTGCCTCTCGATGACAGAGAATCAAGAGGCCAAGGACATTGCTTTCCGTGGCTCGATCCTATTTCTGATATGGTGTGTTTGTAGAGTCTGTAAAGCCCAGCATCTTGGAGTTCAGCGACACTGAAAATTCTAGAATCGCCATTTTGGAAACTCAGAATTCCAGCCACCTGGAACTAAAGAGCAATTCCAAGTCTTTCTGGCTTATTCTTCCAACAAGTGCAGACATCCACCACCATCCAGTACCAGCAAATCCCAAATTACTGAGTGAGCTTCCTAGACAAAGACAGTAAAAGAGAAGGGAGCTTTTGAGCAGTGTGGAAGCCCTCACACGGTCTCTGATGTCCCCTACTGGGTGCACTGTCTACCAGAGCTGCAACAGAAGTGTGAACTAGCAAGAAGCATCATGTGTTGGCAATCCTTGCAGGGTGTGTGTGTGTGTGTGTGTGTGTGTGAGAGAGAGAGAGAGAGAGAGAGAGAGAGAGAGAGAGAGAGAGTTCCGAAGCACAGTGTGATCTCTTGGGCACAATCTTTATACAGCTACCCAATAATGCTCCCATCTGTGAAAGGCCAATCTGAGGGGAAGTGATTTGCTTATGTTGCTTAGAGTAAGTGGAAAACATTATATATTGTTGTCTTTGAGAAAAGGGAACAGCAAATAGGATTTGTGAGTTGAAAATCAGTGATTATATTGGCGATGCCCATAGTACAATAAGAACAACTTGATTATCTCCAGGGACTCGTTTTCCTTGTGTTGTGTTTACACCGAAGCTGATATTGTGAGTGGAGAGTGATACCCCCATCCCGTGTTATTTATGCTTTTACCAATTTATGCTATTTGCTCAGGATGCATTAGGGTCTGTGGATGAGGTCCAAGCTCTCCAGCCTGATCTGGCTCTTGCTTTCTTCTCTAGCCTCATCCAAAGTCACTGCTCCTTCCTGCACCTCCTAGGAACCCATACTGTGAACTCACAGATCCCTGGATATGCCACACTTATGTCTCTGGACTTCCGCCCATGCTGTTCCTCTGCCTGGAATGACCCCACTTAACCACACATATTTACAGTGGATTTATACTTGAGTCCAGGTTAAGGGACTCATAATCCCATCCCCAAACTACCAGGCAGAATTACTGAATACTGAAGAATTAACCATTCTTCATCTTTCTTCCTGATGTATTTTGGGTATCTCCTTCATAACACTTACCCCCAGATTACTGAAATACTGTGTTTATGTGTCTGTCACCTACTCTCAGCTATAAGCATCTCGAGGCTGGGAATAGCTTTTGCATTTCTATATTATCCCTAGCTTCAAGGACAGAGTTCAGGCACACATGTAAGTGTTTGATACATGTCTGCTGAATTAGTGAGTTAATAAATAAGTTAATAAAAATCTCAGACCTTCCTAGTAGCTGGCTATTCTGCTGGGGAAAGGTTCTAATGAAGATGTCAAAGTGGCCCATTTTGAAGTGACCCTGCTAAGAATCACATGTCCCCCCTTTTATAAAGCAGGACTGGAACCAGTCAGAGAAGGGGTCCACAGATAAGGGTGGTGGAGGGCTAAAATGTTAGAAGGTGATTGCAGAGGATGCCATCTCGATCACCCCAGAGTCAGATGAACCAGAGCCTACACTCCCACAGGCTGTGTAAAAACGGGGCAAGATGCTGGTGGCCACTGCCGTCCACTGTTCCCAAGTCTGCACAGTGCCCCGTCAGGGTTCTATCTCCTAAGACCAAGCAGTAATGTAGTTACTTCTTCCCACCTCCCAAACAGGAGGTGATGAACAAGAAGGGACAATCAGAAAAAGCACAGAGATGATTAGAGAAACGAAGCTTTTGAGACTGCCAGGGAGGAGCAAAGGCAGGGCGACGGGGTTATTGGCATAAGAATAGGTAACAGGCACCTCAGTTAGGAATGTGTTCAGCTTCAAGCAAAAGAAAACCTAACACAGTGGCTTAAACAAGGAAGGGCTTGGTTTGCCGTAAGTAACAAGAAGCCCAGTGAGTACTCGGGAGCTGGTGCTGAATGACATCGAGGACCCAGCTCTCCTGTCTTGCTCTTCTGCTGTCCTTGGCCGTGGACACTAATCATTTACCCACAAGCTGGCTGCTCTACCTCCTGGCATCGCATGTGCGTTACAGTCAGGAAGGAGGACACAACGTCAAGGATGCGTGGTCAAGTCTGTTTCTTCTTTTCCAGAAAGCAAATGCTTTTTCAGAAGCCCTGCTCAGTAGAATTCCACTTAAGTACCATTGACCAGCACCGTTTATATGACCATCCCTAAGAGGAGGGTGACCAGGGAGATAAAGAATTGGGCTTACCAACCTCTTTAGTTGAGGAAGGCACGTGAGAAGGGGTTGGAAATGGGAATAGCAATGAACCAACCTACACTGTGTGCACATCAATTACCTCTAAGTTTGGGAGGTGTGAGTCTCTCCACGGAATATTATTTCCCCCTCAATATTGAACTTACAGCCAAGTCAAAATCTCTGGGCATGGGCTGGGTGAATTCCTACGATGTACCTGTCACCCTGCCAAGAGTTGAGGATGCAGTGGTGAAAGTCCTTATTTCCATGGTCCTATGGTTCCAGTGCAGGAATCAGCGAACTAGAGCCTGTGTCAATAACTGTTTTTTTCAATAAAGTTTTATTAGGAAACAGCCACACACAGTCATTTACATACTGTCTATGGCTGGCCTTCTGTTCCAGTAGCAGAGGTAAATAATTAAGATGACACAATGTGACCCACAAAACCAAAAATAATTACTTATCTGGCCCTCTCCACAGAAGGTATCTTGGCACCTGCTTTAGCAGAAGATGTAGACGGTAGGTAACGAAACACACTAATGACCTGGATCATTCCTGAGTGTGAAGTCCTATAAAGGAGATACAACGCGATGCAGCCGGGAGGACTGAGGGCAGGGGCGGCTCCCTCAGGATGGTCAGGAGAGTGTCTCTTAGAAAGTGATATTTTGACTATGGCAAGTAGAAGAAGGTGGCTGCCCTCAGAGAAGGGTGCTCTGTGGAAAGAGAACAGCAAACTAAGGAACAAAGATAGCTAGCACGGGCAAGGGTGTGGAGAAAAGGGAATCCTTGGGGGCGCCTGGGGGGCTCAGTCGGTTACGCGTCTGCCTTCGGCTCAGGTCATGATCCCAGGGTCCTGGGATCGAGTCCTGCACTGGGCTCTCTGCTCAGTGGAGAGCCTGCTTCTCCCTCTCCCCTCTGCTGCTCCCCACTGCTTGTGCTCTCTCTCTCTCTCTCTCTCTCAAATAAATAAATAAATAAATCTTAAAAAAATAATAAAACAAAAAGGTCGATCTTATAGAACCAGAGGTTGCCAGGGGCGGGGGTGGGAGGAATGGGGAGATGTTGGTCAAAGGGTGCATATAATCTTTCAGTTATGAGTTAAATCCTGGGGATCTAATGTCCAGCATGGTGACTGTAGTTAATAATCATGTCTCCTCCCCTTCGATTTGCTGAGCTGGTAGATCTTAACTGTTATCACCACAAACACACACACAAAAAGGTAACCGTGTGGGGTAATGGAGATGTTAATTAGCTTGACTGTGGTAATCACTCCACTGTGCATATGTATATCAACTCATCTCATTATACACCTTAAATATATACAATTTTTCCTTGTCAATTACGCCTCAATAAAGCTGGAAAAAAATGAGAACTAAATAAAAGATATTAAATTAAGAAATGTTTCCTCAGACAGGAAAGAGTTCCACGTGTTGTTGCCGAACCTGAATGGAGCTAGAGTGGCTCGCTAGGTTGAGGGGAGAAAGCACAAGACGAGGGGGTCTGAGGGGAAAGCAGATCTGACTGTTCTGGGTTTTGTTGGGCATGGGAGGGGGGTTGGGTTACACTCTTACTACAGTGGGAAATCCTCAAGTCGAGAACCGGACTGACCACTGTCACCTCCATACCCAGGATGGATTGTCTGGGGCAAAAAAATGCCAATAAGGGCATCAGGTGATTATGCGGAGTCCGGGTACGCAGAGGTGAGCTATGCATTTGTCAAAACTATTAACCGCTTTTGGTGAGCACTGGGTGGAGAACAGAGGGAGACAATATTTCCAGGCCTTCTGACAGTGAGGTGTGGCCAGGTGGCTGAGTTTTAGTCAATGAAATATGAACATAAATAATGTAGCCCCAGCCAGGCCTGACACATAAAACCCTCCCATGCATTTTCCTCCAGGGGGATGGGAACTTCGGAGGCCGCATTCCACAAATGGTGGGGCCACAGCTCATTGAAGAAGAGAACCTCGAATCGCCAATTGGAGAAGAGCTGCCTGCCCACCAGGAGCACCCACTTTGGACTTTACATGGGGAAGAAATGAATGCTAATGACACTTGAGCCATGATAAACGTCCGGGTGTGTCCTTCTGTTCAGCACTACGTTGACAGTAGATGCTGGTGGTTTTCACGGGGCTGGTGGTGACGGGCACTTGATGGCCCAGCAGGTATGCGTGGGGCGGGCTGGCTCAGAGTCCTGGGTGACAGTGAACATCTCTCTTATTCTTCACAAATTTCCTCAGGAGCTAACCACTGACCATCAGCACCTCACTGGCTCTTTCTCGGCTCAACTAATCCGCCTGGATACCTTCATGTGCCCGGTGCTTCTGGATCTGTGCTCCCCAGAACTGCCCTGCTCCCCAGGNCGGGCACTTGATGGCCCAGCAGGTATGCGTGGGGCGGGCTGGCTCAGAGTCCTGGGTGACAGTGAACATCTCTCTTATTCNCTGATTACCACCTGTGTAACCCAACCCTGGCCCTCTAACTGAACTCCGGGACTCAGTTTCCACATTTGTAAAATAGGAATAATCATAGCACCATCACAAATTAAGTGTGGTGTACATACAAGCTCTTGTGTGTGATTTAACAGTAGTGCTGTGGCTTTGTGAAGTTAACACTTGTAAAGTAGAGCCCTGGGGTGAGCCGCCTGGCAACAGAAGCCTGCAAGGAATGGCAAAGTAGAGAAGTTTATTACTCATAGGTCCCGGAGGATGTGGGCAGCATGCCTCAAGAGGCCACACAGGGAAATTAATGCAGGGTGCAAGCAAAGAGCATGACAAGGCCCAGGGCACAAGTNGGACCAGCGGCTTGATCCCAGTTTGCCCGGGCAGCTCTAACGTGTGCATAAGGATGTCCCGCACCCCAGGTCTTATTTCTTGGGTTTTCAATCCTTTCATAAAAAATGCATGCTGGATGAAAGGTTTTACATACCAAACAGGCCAGAGATTTAGGGTGGCCAGCTTTGTGGTTCAAAAATGTTTCTTTTCTTTATATTTTATTTTTATTACAATTGTTCTGAAAGAAATCCCTATCGCTTGATATTAACAAATGTAGCCACTAAAGCAGATGCACACACCGAAAAACACCAGGAGAATTAATTACCTGCAGTTAGATGCCTTTCATCCTTTTTTTCCAAGGCGAGGCTGCAAAGATGAGAGCTTTCCCCGCAGTCAGTTGCTGAGGCTCCAGCCTTCTATTTTTGCATGAGGACCCACCAGGCAATGGAGATGACAAGAAACCTTCACCGGGGAGACCCCTGGGCATACCCTTCTGGCCAGATATGTCCTGGAGTGACAGTTATCTTCTAATTTAACTAGAATCTAAATCTGCAGGAAATCCCAGAGGCATGAGCGCTAATAGTAAAAATAACAGCACCTCACATGTGGGTGAAGAGCTTCACTTACAACAGGGCTCACAAATCTGTTAGCTCCAATGGCTTCTTGCAAGCGGGTGAAACACCTGCGTTCTGAAATTTCTGCACGCAGACCTCTAGTGTTAGGAACCTCACCCGCCCATGTTTGAGAGAGTAGGACAGAGCCAGCCGGGACCAGCAGGGGATGCGACTGGAACTCGGTCAAAATATTAGCTAATATTTTTGTGCGCATATCACGTGCCAAGCACCGTTTTTTAGTGCTATACATACATGAAGTCATTTAAAGCTCTTAACACCCTAATGGCCTTATTATCTTTCTATTACAGAGGAATGGACTGGAGAATGGAGACGAAGTAACATTGACCCAAGGAAACCCATCAAGCTCGGATACGAATCCAGGAAGTCTAGATTCAGAACCCAGGGTCTTAAACATTGTGCTATTTTAGAAAAGAAAGAGAGAAAGGGAGAAAGAGAGGAAGGAAGGAAGGAAGGAAGGAAGGAAGGAAGGAAGGAAGGAGAAAGAAAGAGAGAGAGAGAGAAAGAAAGAGAGAAAGAAAGAAAGAAAGAAAGAAAGAAAGAAAGAAAGAAAGAAAGTAAGTTGGATTTAAAGTTAACGTATTCAGATGCTAGCCTCAATTCTGCAATGCGTAAGTTGTCTTAACCTGGGGAATGTGGTTCTGTGCCTCTTAAAAGTAGCATCCTGCTTTTAACAGCATGGGAGATGGTATCCAAGCCCTTGCGTTGTCCCCTCCCACCCGGGAGCTGAGTTTGGTCACGTGGGTTGCTTTGGCCAATAGGACCATAACCAGGGTGATGCAGTCATAAACTGGAAAATTGCTTGTGTGCTGGGAATTGTCCTCTCTTGCTGTTCTTGGGAAGCCCGTGGCCCTTATATGAATGAGTCTAGACTAGCCTGCTGGATGGTGAGACACACCTGGATCACCCCAGTCTCATGGAGAAAGCCCTTAGACACGCGAATGAACTTATGCTAGCTCATCCAATCCTAGGTGAGCCAAAGACTGGCCACGCCAATCTGGACCAGAAAAACCACCAGGCCAATACACCCAACTGCAAGAAAAAAAATATTCATGTCTTTGTTGCTTCAAGCAACAAACTGCCCTATACAATCAGTTAGGATTAGTTTCTGCTATGAATGACAGGTAATCCGACATGGCAGTGATTTAAAAAAGAAAAAAAAAA
>NC_048227.1:18303202-18311853 GCF_002007445.2 Ailuropoda melanoleuca | reverse complement strand
AGGGTTATACGCAACTAATGAAGCATCAAACTTTACATCGGAATCTGGGGATGTACTGTATGGTGATTAACATAATATAATAAAATAAAATTAATAAAAAAAATACATAAGGGAAAGGCCCTGGGAGCAAGAGGAGAGTGCTTATCACAAGGGCGACTGGGGGAGTCCTANCTAATTTAACTAGAATCTAAATCTGCAGGAAATCCCAGAGGCATGAGCGCTAATAGTAAAAATAACAGCACCTCACATGTGGGTGAAGAGCTTCACTTACAACAGGGCTCACAAATCTGTTAGCTCCAATGGCTTCTTGCAAGCGGGTGAAACACCTGCGTTCTGAAATTTCTGCACGCAGACCTCTGGTGTTAGGAACCTCACCCGCCCATGTTTGAGAGTAGGACAGAGCCGGCCGGGACCAGCAGGGGATGCGACTGGAACTTGGTCACAATATTAGCTAATATTTTTGTGCGCATATCACGTGCCAAGCACCGTTTTTTTAGCANGTTTGAGAGAGTAGGACAGAGCCAGCCGGGACCAGCAGGGGATGCGACTGGAACTCGGTCAAAATATTAGCTAATATTTTTGTGCGCATATCACGTGCCAAGCACCGTTTTTTAGTGCTATACATACATGAAGTCATTTAAAGCTCTTAACACCCTAATGGCCTTATTATCTTTCTATTACAGAGGAATGGACTGGAGAATGGAGACGAAGTAACATTGACCCAAGGAAACCCATCAAGCTCGGATACGAATCCAGGAAGTCTAGATTCAGAACCCAGGGTCTTAAACATTGTGCTATTTTAGAAAAGAAAGAGAGAAAGGGAGAAAGAGAGGAAGGAAGGAAGGAAGGAAGGAAGGAAGGAAGGAAGGAAGGAGAAAGAAAGAGAGAGAGAGAGAAAGAAAGAGAGAAAGAAAGAAAGAAAGAAAGAAAGAAAGAAAGAAAGAAAGAAAGAAAGTTGGATTTAAAGTTAACGTATTCAGATGCTAGCCTCAATTCTGCAATGCGTAAGTTGTCTTAACCTGGGGAATGTGGTTCTGCGCCTCTTAAAAGTAGCATCCTGCTTTTAACAGCATGGGAGATGGTATCCAAGCCCTTGGGTTGTCCCCTCCCACCCGGGAGCTGAGTTTGGTCGTGGGTTGCTTTGGCCAATAGGACCATAACCAGGGTGATGCAGTCATAAACTGGAAAATTGCTTGTGTGCTGGGAATTGTCCTCTCTTGCTGTTCTTGGGAAGCCCGTGGCCCTTATATGAATGAGTCTAGACTAGCCTGCTGGATGGTGAGACACACCTGGATCACCCCAGTCTCATGGAGAAAGCCCTTAGACACGCGAATGAACTTATGCTAGCTCATCCAATCCTAGGTGAGCCAAAGACTGGCCACGCCAATCTGGACCAGAAAAACCACCAGGCCAATACACCCAACTGCAAGAAAAAAAATATTCATGTCTTTGTTGCTTCAAGCAACAAACTGCCCTATACAATCAGTTAGGATTAGTTTCTGCTATGAATGACAGGTAATCCGACATGGCAGTGATTTAAAAAAGAAAAAAAAAAAATAGAAGTTTCGCTCTCAAGCAAATAAAGTCAAGATCAGGTAAGAAAGAATGATGATTAACAGTGACAGGCCCCTTTGCTTTTCTGCTTTATCATTCTTCACCCGCACCTGTTGTCGTCTTCTAGTTCGACTGCTTCGGCTCCAGCCATCACCTCTGCATGCCTGTGTTCGGGGAGGAGGCAAAGAAAGAAACACTCTGTCCTCTTAAAGATGCTTCATAGAAATAATATTCTTTAGCAATAATAATTCTCTGACTTTCTTGCTATTAACCAAAACTTAGTCACAAGATCACACGTGGTTGTGAAGGAAGTTGGCAGGTGTCATTATTCTAGGAAGCCATGTGTGTGGGAATAAAAAAAAAAAAAAGGAGGATCTGTTAGTAAGGATTGATAATAGTGGCTGCTGGGAGACCACCCACGTTCCAGCTACATCCTTGCACCCTCCCATGGTTGGGAGGAACTACTTTCCTGTAGCCACTGACAGTGAGCTCGGCCAAGTGTGAGGGAAGATGTGATCTGTGGTGGTTACAGACCAGAAAGATAGAAAGATCCTATCAATGCAGAATTTGCCCAGGAAAGGACTTAAAGATGTCTGTCTGGAAAAGATGGACGGACAGACAGACAGGATTGGGGTAAAAACGATCAGGCGGTGGCAAGATCTGGTTTGGGCAACTGGCGGGACAAAAGCATCCATCCAGCCCTTCCAGCCTCCCCTCCAGCCACCTACAGCGTTCACCGGACCCAGACTCGCCAGGCACGGCAGAAGATCATGATCTCGAATATGCCAGAAGCGTGTCTTGCTCTGCATTCACAGTATTTCTGAAGTGTAGATATCTCAGTCTCAAAGAGTTCTAGGATTGAAAGGACATATTTGATCACTTAAAATAAATGCTTGCACAATTTTCAAGGCAATGTCTTAACGCAAATGCTTCTCACCGTAGTGTATAAACAAAGAAGACCCGCTGAAACCCTTGCCTAACTGGGGTGAGCACCGCGGTGATAATTCACTGGGATCATTTATTCCTATTTGTGGCCCCCGGGCTGTGTGGTGGGGACTCCCCACAGCGTCACCCACTCAGCGTTGGTGGCTGTGGGGCTCACATCAGGGCATCTATTGCACGGTAACGGACTTCCTTGAGTTAAAACACGTGCATGCACACACGTGTTTAGTGGGATGACCACCTTTAGAACCCTTTGGGAATTCTTGCATTCTTTAGATGCTTCATATATTTCAATTCCAAGACGGATGGCTTTCTAATCCAGACCTAAGCCTGTAAGCCCTCTCCCCACCTCGGATGTTCTACTCCTTGCCCGAATCTTAAGGCAAGATTGCCTTGTTCCTCAAGCCTCGCTTCAGATTAACCTCCCTCTGAAGTCTTCCCCATCCTCACACGTAGCCCTCGCTTCCAGACACGTTTACTGTCTCTCTTCTGCCTGCCCACAGGATCTTTTTCATAAACCTCTCTCCACTCACATTTCCCACATGGTTTTGGAACATAGTATGTGTCAAGTCGATTAAAAATAGATGAGTCTGGGGAAAAGGTTACTTCCAGAGACAGGGTAGTTTAGTGGTAAAGAGGAGACGAAATCCCTGTTTCCCCTGATTACCACCTGTGTAACCCAACCCTGGCCCTCTAACTGAACTCCGGGACTCAGTTTCCACATTTGTAAACTAGGAATAATCATAGCACCATCACAAATTAAGTGTGGTGTACATAAAAGCTCTTGTGTGTGATTTAACAGTAGTGTTGTGGCTTTGTGAAATTAACACTTGTAAAGTAGAGCCCTGGGGTGAGCCGCCTTGCAACAAAAGCCTGCAAGGAATGGCAAAATAGAGAAGTTTATTACTCATAGGTCCCGGAGGATGTGGGCAGCACGCCTCAAGAGGCCACACAGGGAAATTAATGCAGGGTGCAAGCAAAGAGAGCATGACAAGGCCCAGGGCACAAGGGTCCAGGGGTGGAGTGCTTTGGGGTTCGCAGACTAAGGGCAGAGTAAACCAAAAACAGCAAGATTCCGGTAAGCTTTGAGGGGATCTTATTTAAAAAATACATAAGGGAAAGGCCCTGGGAGGAAGAGGAGAGTGGTTATCACAAGGGCGACTGGGGGAGTCCTCTCAGGAAGTCACTTTTACACTACATTTACTTGTGACTCTTGAGGGCTGCTGTTTGGGGCACTTGCTCAAGGGAAGGGCTAGTATCTGGTCCAAGGCCCCCCACAGGCCACTTGGCCTTATCAAATGGATGTCAAGGCAGCAATATTATGGAGGAGTTTAGCTAAACTCTCAACAAATTGCTTCACATTTTCTCAGTAATGACCTTGAACAAGTTTAATATATTCTTTTCCTGCAGACTGAGGAGGAAGGTTCATTCAGAGGAGGAAGGACTGAGTAGGATATGCTCAAGCCTGTGTTTTAGAAAAATCACTCATGGGCTTTAGGCACCCCATATAAGCATAGATGGATATGCAAATGGTAGATGGATGAGTGGGGAGATGGGGGCGTGGGTGGATGGATGCATGAATGAATGAAAGGATGGGTAGATGGATTAATCAATGGAATGAATATGGAAGAAAGATGGAAGAGAAAGAGTCTCAAGCAAGGATACCAATGCAAAGGCCATTGCCGTGGTTGCTGTGGTAAGAATCACTTAGGAGAGATATTGAGAGGCACTAATGACCGAACTTGGTAACCAACTGAGTTTGGAGGCAAAGAGTATCCAGGAAATGACTTCCGAATTCTGGCTTAGATGTTGGAGCTTGGTGGAGCCATTCAGGGAGGAAGGAAACCAGGATAAGGAGAATGCTTTCCTCACACCCTCCATTCACATAAACCACCTCTTTGAGCTCAGTTCTGTGACTTGTACCTGGGGCAGGAGTAGACCCAACTTTTGGGGTCCCTCCCTATTCTTATCCCCTCAGGATTTGCCTTTGCACCCACCTGAATGCTAGGAATCAAGGGAGTTCTAGAGAACTCTTATTTAGGAATACCTCAAGAGTAAGTGTATGGGGGCAAGTTGTCACAACAAGGGACATAGAACCCTCTCCACAAAGTCAGGATGGCCCCTGAAGGCAGAAGTGACCAACACATGCTCTGCCCAGCTACAACCAAGACCACATGGCCCAGTGTCCTTCTTAACAACTCAGAGCCCACCATGAACAAAGAGACACCAAGTCCTTTAGGCTATGAGCATCAGTCTTATATCAGTCCCTTTGGAGAGAGGCAAACCATTCCATGACTCCGAAAGAGAAAAAAAATACATAGACCACTGTGAAAATGTTTCCATTAGTCCTTCATAAAATGTTTTTCAAGATCAAGACCACGCATATACCAGTTTTATAAAGTTAGATTTCTTTGAAACTTAAAGCAATGACCTTTACTCTGACATGATGACTTTCCTCCATGTTTTATGTGACAATGTCCTTTCTGTGTGAACTAATGACAATAAATGGTATTTTTTACATCTTTTTAATAACTCATTCAGGAAAATCAAAACATGGTAGTTTAATTAATGTAACTAGTTCTATTTTTTGTTTAAGTTTAATGACAGTGGCTACTGGTCACTAACCAGATACTGCCCTAAGCACTCAACATGTAATAACTAATTGAATCTTCAGAACAGCTTTATAAAGTGGGTACTATTATTATTTCTACCCTGAGTTGAGCAAACAGACCCAGCAGTGTTAGGTGACTTTCCAGAGTCACAAGGATCTAGGTTACAGACTTGATGGTACCTGCCAAGACATAGCAAGCTCGTTCCAGTTTATCAATTTGTTTCCTCATGTATTCATTCAACTAGCATTTACCAAACCTACAATGTGTCTGGCTGTGCTAGGCACAGCAAAGAAAACAGACAAGGTCCCTGCTTTCCTAAAACTTAGAGTACATGTCAGGAAAAACACAAACAAACCACTTTGGCTGGGAGCTTCAATGGAGGCCAAAGAGAATTGGGCCATGGTAATATGCAACAGACCTTCTAGTGGGAGGACCGAATAGGTTAAAAGTTCTTCTTTTCAGAGACTCACTTTAAAAATAACCTCTTTTTCCCCTCCAGAAAGTCTCCCTTTGTCTTCTTATTAGAATTGGCTTTTCGTAAATCTGGAATTTGTGGAAGAGCACTCCATACCAGCTTGGAAAAAAAAAAAATTGGTCCGACCGGGAAAAGAGGCAAGAGCAGGCTCCTAAGACTTCCTCTAACCTAGGAAAAAGGAGTCCTTAAAGATCACATGTGAATAAGGTGGAAGTGATTTCGTTTTTCTCTCTACCTACTGCCTCATACCAATTGGACTGAGTCCAATCCCAGTGCATTGAATGGACTGTACAATAGGAATTCTTAAAATTCAGTTGTTCTCAGACTTCACTATATATCACAATCACTTGAGCAGGTGGATTAAAAAATACAGATTCTAACTCAGTAGTTCTAAACTGTCTCTCTGACATCTGTATTTTTAACACTCTCCCAAGGCAATTTTCATGCACATCAAAGTTTGGAAACTAGTGATGTATGTATCTGTTCTCTCCTGCTTTATGCCTTCATGCTGTGGGCTCATTCTCTCTTTCTCTCTCTCTTCACCTTCCCCCATGCGCATGCGATGGTGCATTCATTTCAAGCTTGGGGGCCAGCTGGTGATCACATTGGGATTTGGGCTTAGGAGGCAGTAGAAAGGCTCACAGTTCTTTAGAATGTGCTCTATTCTTGCTTATTCCAGCTCTTCCTGAGATCCTTCCATTGGGTATTGGCCATTGGGCACCACTGGGGCCCCTAAGATCAAAATGATGCCTTGTTTGCAATTGATATTGCATTTTGTGTAACTACTTCTCAGGAACCCAAGGGGAGGCAATGGGATTGTTAGAGCAAGTGTCAGACAGCTGTGCCCTAACTGAATTCCATCAGAAGTTCCTATTCCTTCTAACAGCTCTATCCAGCCCAGTTTGCCAGGTGGCCGGCACTTGGGCTCTGCAAAACATAGACAATGTCCCTCAGGTAATTGAGGGCGGTCATCATCCCACAGACCAGAACTGTCAATTTTCTATCTCTTCCAAGATCCCATCATGTTAACATCTGGCATAGTTCAACACCCNGCAATTTTCATGCACATCAAAGTTTGGAAACTAGTGATGTATGTATCTGTTCTCTCCTGCTTTATGCCTTCATGCTGTGGGCTCATTCTCTCTTTCTCTCTCTCTTCACCTTCCCCCATGCGCATGCGATGGTGCATTCATTTCAAGCTTGGGGGCCAGCTGGTGATCACATTGGGATTTGGGCTTAGGAGGCAGTAGAAAGGCTCACAGTTCTTTAGAATGTGCTCTATTCTTGCTTATTCCAGCTCTTCCTGAGATCCTTCCATTGGGTATTGGCCATTGGGCACCACTGGGGCCCCTAAGATCAAAATGATGCCTTGTTTGCAATTGATATTGCATTTTGTGTAACTACTTCTCAGGAACCCAAGGGGAGGCAATGGGATTGTTAGAGCAAGTGTCAGACAGCTGTGCCCTAACTGAATTCCATCAGAAGTTCCTATTCCTTCTAACAGCTCTATCCAGCCCAGTTTGCCAGGTGGCCGGCACTTGGGCTCTGCAAAACATAGACAATGTCCCTCAGGTAATTGAGGGCGGTCATCATCCCACAGACCAGAACTGTCAATTTTCTATCTCTTCCAAGATCCCATCATGCTAACATCTGGCATAGTTCAGCACCTGGAAGGGTTAGATTTGGTTTCCCAGCTCTGTCCTGGGCAAAGTCTCTTGAAAGCCTAGATCCCAACTGGCCAAGGATCTTGTCCACTGCCTATAATATGATGATCTGTATTCTTTTCTAAGGACAGGACAGGTTCATTTTAATCCAGCCAGGATTATGGACTGGATCAAGGGATTTGGAGTACAATATGGAATTCCCTATCTCACATTCTTCACCTTTTCCTTTTTTGCTTTTATTCACAGTTGAGGAGCTCACATACTACTAAGCCGGTTCAGGTTGGTGGAGTTGGGTGACCCAGAGGGTAGATTCAAATATATAAGGTGCAAGGTTTTATAAATAAACGGACAACTAGGAATGGGGGGGTATCACTGTAGAGAGAATATCTTGTTCTATTGGATTACACCTCAGTGTTCACATCTGTAAAGCAGGGCCAGCACTACCTTGCACAAAGTGCTTAACTCAGTATTTGGCTCATGACAAGCAACAGATGGCATCCTGATCTCACGGCTGAAGTTGTTGTTAAAGTTCTAACAGATTTATCTCAAACCCAAGAGATGAAACAGAAATATAACGACAAGTTCTTGTATCACTCTGGCTCAGGTTTGCCCAGGAAACTGAAGAGGCATAGGTAGCAGGGAGACAGGCTTCAGTGTTAGTAGGCAAACAGAAAACTATGGTTCAGACTTTGAAAGGAGAACTTCTAATGAAAGGAATAGATTTTAAAAAAACAACATCAAGATTTTATCTTGTTCTTGGAACAGAAACAGTAGGAAGAGAAATAAAAGGGCAAAGCAGATGAGGCAGATCTTATTAGGCTCCAGTAAACAGCCTTGGCCCTGCATGTGGGAGAGGAAATGCAGGGTGAATTTGAGAGGCAGCTTTTAGTTTTGAAATCCTGGCAGGATCCACATGAAAGAACCAGGCGAATGCCAGAGGGATGTTGAAACGGAACGTCAGAGGAAGAAGAGAGAGACCCTGTTGCTGCAGGAAAAGCGATGGCCACGAAAGGTGTTTACACTCACATCTAAGTAAGGGAAGTTTCCCAAAGCCTGAGAAATTCATAAGCTAAGAGAGGCAAAGTTGTAAGCAAGCAGTTGAGAAATTAGGCTTTCAGGAAATCCGAGGAGATAGCTATTTAGGAAGTATCACTCGATGGTACCCCATCTCTGAAATCTGAGGACTGGGAGGCCAGGACCCTGGGCAGCTCATACACAAGTTGGCATTGGAATGCCAGGAATTCAGGGGACAGAGGAAATAGGGCATTTTGAATATGAAAAACATTCAATATGAGAAATAGGTACCAGAGAAAGATGTAAAATTAAAGACATCTCTTTTGCACATTTCCAAACTTGGCTCGAATAATAACTATAGTTAGTGTTTACTGGGCATTAACGAGGTCC
>NC_048227.1:18296585-18297650 GCF_002007445.2 Ailuropoda melanoleuca | reverse complement strand
GAATAGGTTAAAAGTTCTTCTTTTCAGAGACTCACTTTAAAAATAACCTCTTTTTTCCCTCCAGAAAGTCTCCCTTTGTCTTCTTATTAGAATTGGCTTTTCGTAAATCTGGAATTTGTGGAAGAGCACTCCATACCAGCTTGGAAAAAAAAAAAATTGGTCCGACCGGGAAAAGAGGCAAGAGCAGGCTCCTAAGACTTCCTCTAACCTAGGAAAAAGGAGTCCTTAAAGATCACATGTGAATAAGGTGGAAGTGATTTCGTTTTTCTCTCTACCTACTGCCTCATACCAATTGGACTGAGTCCAATCCCAGTGCATTGAATGGACTGTACAATAGGAATTCTTAAAATTCAGTTGTTCTCAGGCTTCACTATATATCACAATCACTTGAGCAGGTGGATTAAAAAATACAGATTCTAACTCAGTAGTTCTAAACTGTCTCTCTGACATCTGTATTTTTAACACTCTCCCAAGGCAATTTTCATGCACATCAAAGTTTGGAAACTAGTGATGTATGTATCTGTTCTCTCCTGCTTTATGCCTTCATGCTGTGGGCTCATTCTCTCTTTCTCTCTCTCTTCACCTTCCCCCATGCGCATGCGATGGTGCATTCATTTCAAGCTTGGGGGCCAGCTGGTGATCACATTGGGATTTGGGCTTAGGAGGCAGTAGAAAGGCTCACAGTTCTTTAGAATGTGCTCTATTCTTGCTTATTCCAGCTCTTCCTGAGATCCTTCCATTGGGTATTGGCCATTGGGCACCACTGGGGCCCCTAAGATCAAAATGATGCCTTGTTTGCAATTGATATTGCATTTTGTGTAACTACTTCTCAGGAACCCAAGGGGAGGCAATGGGATTGTTAGAGCAAGTGTCAGACAGCTGTGCCCTAACTGAATTCCATCAGAAGTTCCTATTCCTTCTAACAGCTCTATCCAGCCCAGTTTGCCAGGTGGCCGGCACTTGGGCTCTGCAAAACATAGACAATGTCCCTCAGGTAATTGAGGGCGGTCATCATCCCACAGACCAGAACTGTCAATTTTCTATCTCTTCCAAGATCCCATCATG
>NC_048227.1:18274993-18296356 GCF_002007445.2 Ailuropoda melanoleuca | reverse complement strand
TCTCTCTCTCTTCACCTTCCCCCATGCGCATGCGATGGTGCATTCATTTCAAGCTTGGGGGCCAGCTGGTGATCACATTGGGATTTGGGCTTAGGAGGCAGTAGAAAGGCTCACAGTTCTTTAGAATGTGCTCTATTCTTGCTTATTCCAGCTCTTCCTGAGATCCTTCCATTGGGTATTGGCCATTGGGCACCACTGGGGCCCCTAAGATCAAAATGATGCCTTGTTTGCAATTGATATTGCATTTTGTGTAACTACTTCTCAGGAACCCAAGGGGAGGCAATGGGATTGTTAGAGCAAGTGTCAGACAGCTGTGCCCTAACTGAATTCCATCAGAAGTTCCTATTCCTTCTAACAGCTCTACCCAGCCCAGTTTGCCAGGTGGCCGGCACTTGGGCTCTGCAAAACATAGACAATGTCCCTCAGGTAATTGAGGGCGGTCATCATCCCACAGACCAGAACTGTCAATTTTCTATCTCTTCCAAGATCCCATCATGTTAACATCTGGCATAGTTCAACACATGGAAGGGTTAGATTTGGTTTCCCAGCTCTGTCCTGGGCAAAGTCTCTTGAAAGCCTAGATCCCAACTGGCCAAGGATCTTGTCCACTGCCTATAATATGATGATCTGTATTCTTTTCTAAGGACAGGACAGGTTCATTTTAATCCAGCCAGGATTATGGACTGGATCAAGGGATTTGGAGTACAATATGGAATTCCCTATCTCACATTCTTCACCTTTTCCTTTTTTGCTTTTATTCACAGTTGAGGAGCTCACATACTACTAAGCCGGTTCAGGTTGGTGGAGTTGGGTGACCCAGAGGGTAGATTCAAATACATAAGGTGCAAGGTTTTATAAATAAACGGACAACTAGGAATGGGGGGGTATCACTGTAGAGAGAATATCTTGTTCTATTGGATTACACCTCAGTGTTCACATCTGTAAAGCAGGGCCAGCACTACCTTGCACAAAGTGCTTAACTCAGTATTTGGCTCATGACAAGCAACAGATGGCATCCTGATCTCACGGCTGAAGTTGTTGTTAAAGTTCTAACAGATTTATCTCAAACCCAAGAGATGAAACAGAAATATAACGACAAGTTCTTGTACCACTCTGGCTCAGGTTTGCCCAGGAAACTGAAGAGGCATAGGTAGCAGGGAGACAGGCTTCAGTGTTAGTAGGCAAACAGAAAACTATGGTTCAGACTTTGAAAGGAGAACTTCTAATGAAAGGAATAGATTTTAAAAAAACAACATCAAGATTTTATCTTGTTCTTGGAACAGAAACAGTAGGAAGAGAAATAAAAGGGCAAAGCAGATGAGGCAGATCTTATTAGGCTCCAGTAAACAGCCTTGGCCCTGCATGTGGGAGAGGAAATGCAGGGTGAATTTGAGAGGCAGCTTTTAGTTGAAATCCTGGCAGGATCCACATGAAAGAACCAGGCGAATGCCAGAGGGATGTTGAAACGGAACGTCAGAGGAAGAAGAGAGAGACCCTGTTGCTGCAGGAAAAGCGATGGCCACGAAAGGTGTTTACACTCACATCTAAGTAAGGGAAGTTTCCCAAAGCCTGAGAAATTCATAAGCTAAGAGAGGCAAAGTTGTAAGCAAGCAGTTGAGAAATTAGGCTTTCAGGAAATCCGAGGAGATAGCTATTTAGGAAGTATCACTCGATGGTACCCCATCTCTGAAATCTGAGGACTGGGAGGCCAGGACCCTGGGCAGCTCATACACAAGTTGGCATTGGAATGCCAGGAATTCAGGGGACAGAGGAAATAGGGCATTTTGAATATGAAAAACATTCAATATGAGAAATAGGTACCAGAGAAAGATGTAAAATTAAAGACATCTCTTTTGCACATTTCCAAACTTGGCTCGAATAATAACTATAGTTAGTGTTTACTGGGCATTAACGAGGTCCTAGGTGCTCCTGTAAGCCCTTATGAAATGGATTATTCCATTTCATCTTTAGGGGTATGCATTTTACACATTTCAGTAGAAAAGGCAGACAGGCAGTGAAATTTTTCTCTGGGATTTGAGAAGCATGACGTCACAATCAATCTTTTGATTGGAGATGTTTACTTGGGTTTTAAGTTCACAAGACTCTAGAGGACTGTGAACAATTGACCCAAATGTACTGAAACGGGAATATCATTTTCTTTTTATTTGCTCTGCTTTCCTTACCTGCTTGCTGCCCTCAAATAAAAATGAGATTTTTTTATAGTCTATGGCTGTTAACAGCAATCAGATGGAAATTGGAAGAAGCATTTGGAGTGTGTCTGAAAATATCCTTTTTGAGGAGGAGGAGAAGGAAGATGCTATTGTACAAGGAAATTTGTGCTCACTCTAAGATCCTGAAACTTCCAAAACTTTGTAAAGATGGGATATATGAGAGAAATGGGTTTCGAAGTATCTAACTTTAGGAGGCTAAAGAAATACTATCAGTTCAAAGGGAAAATGGTAAGATTCCAGCTGTCTAATATGGCAACAGAAATCTTACCAGATACCTGAGGCATCTGGCTGTGACAAAGCAAAATAAGAAGGTTACAAGGAGTAGGAGAAGTGACTTTATCTATTGTTTTCATCTTTGATGCTTCTCTGGAAACAGAATTGTTTGGGAAAAGGAAGACATATACAGTGCTAGCTTTAATGAAGAAATATTGAATGTATATTACATTGCTAAGATCCTAATATATTTGGTCCATCCTATTATTTTAAGAACCTTGTATAACCCTCTCTGGAGAACTTGCATGGTTACATAACTGAACATCATTTGTACAAACATATTGGACCATTAACATTACCTTGAGATGTAGACTAGAATCATCTGGAAAACTTTCCCAAAACTACAAAGAAGGAGTTAAAACAGGAATGAGTTCTAGGGCTCCATGTGGCTCCATCTTGACATGAGATCACATTTAGGTAGTAATAGTTTCCATTTTTCTGTATACGCACGTTATGCAAGGCAGCATTCTACATTCATTCATACATTATCTCGTTTAATCCTTACGGCAACCCTATGAGATAGGCACTGCTATTAAATCTGGTCCAAGCCACCTGTCATCTCCCGATTTCACTCATGCCCTCCTAGTTTTCTGACAGTGCATCCCTCAGAAGAATCCATTTAGAACACAAGTTATACCATGTCCCCTGTCTGCTCAAACCCCTCTGATCACTCCTGATTGTGATGGGAACAAAAGCCAAGTTCCCTATTTTGGCCTATAAATTCCCATATGATCAAATTCTTCAAAACTTGTCCAACCTCGCCTCTTGATGTCGCCCTTCCTTCCTCACCCCACTTCAGCCACACTGACTTCCTCATTGTTTCCTGAATATGCTCCCACCCTAGGGCTACCTGGCTTTCTGGATGACACCCCCAACCAGACGACCACTAACCACATGGCTAATTCATCAATCCCCCTTCCAATTTATTTGCTCAGATGTCACTTTCTTAATGAGGCCTATTCCAATCAGTTTATTTTTAAAATATTCTGATATTTAAAATTCCGTCCTCCCCATGCACCAATCTTCCTTGTATCCTTTACCTTGCTCTACTTTGTCATAGCACTTAATTTACGTATTTACTGTATTTGTTATTCATCATCTATTTCCCCATACACGTATGTAGTTTTCAAGAGAATAGACATTTGGGTTTGCTTTATTCAGCAATGTATCCCAGGAACCTAACACAGTGTCTGGCACATAAAGGTATTCAATAGTCACTCGTGGAAAGAATAAACTAGTTCCAGGTTTACAATGAAGAAACTAAAACTATGACATCGAATGATTCAGGAACTAGCTGGAGGTCAAAACCCAGTATGACCCATAGAACCAGTGTACTGATCCCCTGAAAGAAACACAGCCATTCACCAAAATGTGAGTTAAAGGTGAGTTAAAGGTGATTTCTATCAAAAATCCCCCTCACTCCATAACCTATGCCCATAGGCTCCCTCTCACATGGATAGGAGTCTATGTCTTGCACAGAAATAGAAAGATGATAGATAGATGATTGGTAGATAGATAAGATAGATAGATAATAGAGAGACAGACAGTTAAGGAGATAGACAGATGATAGAAATTTACAACAAAAATTCATAACTACCCTGATTTACACAAAAGGGCCCAGACCCACCTTTGGTGAGAACTGGAGGCAGAGGATGAATGAGGAATGACTCATGCCAGAACTCTTAGTGGGGCAGAGAGGAGGCTCTGAATACTAATAAATTTTATAAGTTTTTCCTCTAAAACTTAAATTCTTAAAGCATTGTCTATGTGTGCTCTTACGCTGAGTCAGTAGATTTGGGATGAGGTGTTAAGTGCACCTCTGCTGGGGCACCTGGGGGGCTCAGTCGTTGAGCATCTGCCTTTGGCTCAAGTCATGATCCCAGGGTCTTGGGATCGAGCCCCGCATCGGGCTCCCTGCTTTGCGGGAAGCCTGCTTCTCCCTCTCCCACTCCCCCTGCTAGTGTTCCCTCTCTTGCTGTCTCTCTGTGTCCAATAGATAAATAATATCTTTAAAAAAAAAAAAAGTGCACCTCTGCTTAAGAAACCTTGGGATGAGAGTGGCCTGTAGTACTGTGCTCCACTCTCTAGTAGCCACAGGGTGGCCTTAATTGAACTAACACACGGTGTACGTTTAGAGGCTTCTTGAGACAAAGACACACAAATGCAAGCACTCATCTCATTGACATAGTTGGAGTCAGTGGTAAATACTGGAGAAGAGCCTCACAAAAAAGCAGGGAAGACTGTTCTGGGACTCCATCAGTCTCCTCCCCGGGTTGAGGGCCGGGGCGTGGGCAGCAACACACCTGGCTGATCACAGCCTTGGTCAATAAGACTGTGTTGTTCACAGGAGAATAGAACATGGGGTAAAAATTTCCAGCCCTCCTTTCAACCTCATTCTAAGAAGAGAGGGTTCCTATGTGGATTAGATCCAACTGGATCATGGTTCAAGAATGTAGAGTGTTTGATCAAACATTTTTTCTTCCAAAGAGCATGCTTTCTTGAATCTGACTTTCCCCCTGGGTTTACTTCTCTGTCTTGTCAAAATGTTCATCTGCTGCTCTTTCTAAGAGGAAAAAGCTCACCATCCTCCCTAGCTTTAGAAAGCCAAGAGATTACAGATGTAGTGAAGAGAAGGGCCATTTGCACCCCAACATTCATAGCAGCATTGTCCACAATAGCTAAACTGTGGAAGGAGCCAAGATGCCCTTCAAAGGACAAATGGATAAAGAAGATGTGGTCCATATATACAATGGAAAATTACTCAGTTATCAGAAAGAACGATTAACCAACATTTGCAGCAACATGGATGGCACTGGAGGAGATTATGCTAAGCGAAATAAGTCAAGCAGAGAAAGACAATTATCATATGGTTTCACTCATTTATGGAACATAAGAAGTAGGAAGATCGGTAGGAGAAGAAAGGGAAGAAGGAAGGGGGGTAAACAGAAGGGGAAATGAAGCATGAGAGACTGTGGACTCTGGGAAACAAACTGAGGGCTTCAGAGGGGAGGGGGGTGGGGGATTGGGATAGGCTGGTGATGGGTAGTAAGGAGGGCACGTATTGCATGGTGCACTGGGTGTTATACGCAAGTAAAGAATCATTGAACTTTACATCAAAAACTTGGGGTTTACTATACGGTAACTAACATAACATAATAAAAAATTATTATTAAAAAAAAAAGCAAGCCAAGCAAGAAGCAGGTAGGGCTTAAGAGCAAGAGAAATCTGGGATAGCCACCTAGGAGTCTCAAGGCATGTTCCTGGTCCCCAATTTGAGGAAGAAGTTTGCCCACAAGGGCAAACTGGCTTTTCTCGGTTCTGTGCATAACAGAATAATTAAGTGTTAACCATGAAGAGTTCAACAAATCCAAATGACCAGGGTGATCCCCAGCCCCACTCAGCAAGAGGGCCTGGGGATCTGCCCATCTGCCCCATGACAGGCACTGTCAGCCCCAGTGTCTGCGCTAACTGTGACCCTGGAAGGGGCCACTGAGACAGCTTCACCAGTAATGTAGGGACTAGTATCAGTTTGGTGGTCATAGGTCTGATATCTTTGTGCCTGGAGTGTGTCCTCAACACCAAATACTTAGCAAGCCACAGGCTCCCTCACCCACACAAATATATAAATCTGGGAATCCTGAACCCAAACCGACTGGCTGACCATCTCCTTCATATGAGGGAAGGGCATCAATTTTGCTAGGCATCAATGGATCGCCTAATTTGAATCAGACTGCAAGTCCAAAGCCAGGATGCTGTCAGCCAGCTTGACACTGAATATCTCAGGTTGTGGTCCTCACTCCTAAGACCCAACATTCTGAATGCTGATGTCTGCACAGTCAAACCCGGAATCAGATTTCTTCCCACTCATTCACGGACAACCCCTACCACTGGCTACCTTCCCCTCTCCCACCTCCCAGCGGTTAAAACTGAGACCACTCGAAGACACTCAGTTCACCCAGATAGAATAATCTCCCCCCAGAAATCTGCAGATCATTCATTCCTGATGCCTCCAGTGCTTGCCCTTCCTTCTCTTCGTCCCGGGAGCTGGAACCATCAAGCTGCCCAGATGGAAGCTTTCTCCTAGACGCGTCCTATAGAGTGCAGCCTCGCATGGGGAAGCTGACACAATGTCTTCAAACATTTTTAATTGCCCTGTCAAACTGACAATTATAGGACTAATTATTGAGGAGACAATACCAGATACACTGACTGAATCAAGTGTCAACTGAGTTTTTATGTAATTATGCAATTTAATGAATTGAAGGCTGCAGTAATGGACGATTGCTGGTTAATTAGGAACTCCCTTTATGCTAATAATGCCATTTATTTTAGACTCACGGCATTTATTTTCAGCGTCTAAAGCACTGGACACATCTTCCTCTGACACTGGCATGTTGAGTGTTTTTCAGAGGGTCTGGTTGCCAATTGTGCTATTTATAGGTAGCAGACTTCTTCCATTCACTGACTGAAGAGCTCCAACTGGCTCCTATTATATTATAAGCATCTCATTTCAGACCTAGAGTTTAATAATCCTGCTGCTGGGTAAGGTTCTGTGTCTTCCTTCTCCTGAGATCTAAGAGAGAGAAACTTAAGAGACTATGGCAGATGGTCCTCAAGGTGCACCCCATCAAGGTCAATTTAGCCAAAGGGGCAAGAGTTAACCTTTGTGTTGTACTCTTTTTTTTTTAAGATTTTATTTATTTATTCAACAGACAGAGACAGCCAGCGAGAGAGGGAACACAAGCAGGGGGAGTGGGAGAGGAAGAAGCAGGCTCATAGCGGAGGAGCCTGATGTGGGGCTCGATCCCACAACATCAGGATCACGCCCTGAGCCGAAGGCAGATGCTTAACGGCTGTGCCACCCAGGCGCCCCAACCTTTGTGTTGTATTCTAATTCCCTGACCCTCCTTATCTCCATGGATTGCTTTCCTAGCAATGTAGAGAGGTGGTTTTCACGCCGGGGCAATTTGGGCCCCCAGGAGACAGTTGGCAATGCCTGGAGACCTGTCTGGTTGTCCCGGCTGAGAGCTTGCTACTGGCATCTAGTGGGTAGAGACCAGAGCTGCTCTTGAACATTCTACAGTTCACAAGACAGCCCCACAACAAAGAATGATCTTGCCCCAAATGTCAATAGGGCTGAGGGCTGAGAAACGCCAGCACAGAGTATCAGTAATCAAGAAGCAAGTGGATTTTCAGCACACCAGCTTCATAGAGGAAAACAAATATTTTGCAGCATCTGAAACATGATAGAACTGTCAAGAGTATTGTGAAGTTGGTTCCATAAATTGTGAAACATGAGCCACTGTTATGTTTGTTCTGCAACAGTATAAGAACTTGGAGATTTTTTTTTCTCTTTATGAAAATAGAAAAGCAATGAGCACTCTCTCTTGGAAGAAGCCAGGGTCCTTGCCTTACCCTTTGGTCTCCAAACATCCGCCAACACAGACTTGTCTGTGACAGCGTTGTTCGTAGTCTGGAGCAAAGAGAGAAAACAAAGGAAGAATGTGGTCAGATTTTTGTAATGCTAAATTTAGCCAATTTTTCATTTTAAGACTGTCTCTTTTCCTGCTTTTCCAGAACACATATTGTGTTTTCGCCTGGACAGTATCCTTTTCTTTTCCTCTCACTTTTCTTTTTATTTTTTTTTTAAGATTTTATTTATTTATTTGATAGAGAGACAGCCAGAGAGAGAGGGAACACAAGCAGGGGGAGTGGGAGAGGAAGAAGCAGGCCCCCAGCAGAAGAGCCTGATGCAGGGCTCGATCCCAGAACACCGGGATCATGCCCTGAGCCGAAGGCAGACGCTTAATGACTGAGCCATCCAGGCGCCCCTTTTTTTAGTTTTTTTTTTAAGATTTTATTTATTTACTTGAGAGAGAGAGCAAGAGGGAGAGGGAGAAGCAGACTCCCCACTGAGCATAGAGCCCTATGCAGGGCTCGATACCAGGACCCCAAGATCATGACCTGAGCAGAAGGCAGACGCTTAAACGACTGAGTCATCCAGGTGCCCCTCACTTTACTTTTTCATGAATGAATTCTCTCGCATTCATTTTCAGTCTGTTGGTTGGATGGGTGCTGCACTCACTCCTATAATCCATGGTGGGTATAGGTTCCACGTTATTAGCCAGCCGTGAGAGACCCAGGAATCTACATGGGATTCATGATGGGGTATGTGGATGCTACCCTCCTGTGCTGGGATGGAGCTGGAATGACGAACACCTGTAGCTAAATGAAGCCATCTTTCCACTCCAAGGATGTTACTTGCCCAAGATGTGTAGTCAGCACAAGGAAGGTAAAGAAGAAGGAGATGGGGAGGAAGAGGAAAGAGAAAGAGAAAATCCTATCCTATCCTATCCTATCATTTGAGGTTTTGTTCCAGCCTTTCTATGGCCTGACAATCGCCCTACTCTTCAGCAACATAGATCCATGAATTATCTTCTGGTGTGAGCATCACCTCCTCATTCTCCTTTGGCTCGTCCTCCTTTGCTGAGACCCTAAATGCTTTGCTCCTCAGGGTTCTATGAAGGGTCCTCCTCTGTCCCCACTCTTCCCCTTCTTCAGTGAGGTTCTGTTCTCACCTCTTTCCTCAGCTACTATCCAAGGGTCGAGGACCCTCCATCTCATGTCCTTAGGCTTCATCTCTGTCCATATATTACCACGGCCTACGAGACAGCTCCCATGGAAGTCCCACCAACATACAAAGCCCACCAGACAGCTGCACCCCTCACCTTCCCTCCGCCCTGCGTTCCCCTGCAGGTGGGACAGCACTATCGTCCACCAGGGACCCAGGTCAGCACGTGGGTGCCCTCCTCCCTGAAATCTTCCCTTCTCTGCACCTATGATGTCTTGACTCTCCCACCACTTTGCCCTTTACTCCCTCACCTCTATCCCCCCTTACCCCTTTACATATTATAGTCTTTGTCCACACCAAACATGCACTCCTCCCCCCACGTGCTGTCAGCTCTGCTCGCAATGCCTTCTTATCCCCTCTTCCTGGAAGCCTTCCCAGGCTCCCAGGCATGGCTTAGGTGTTTCTGCATTATACTCCCAGCACACATCTCTTTTCATTGAAATTATTTACTTGGATAATAACTGCAGTGACTAAGCTTCCTATGTATCAGTTTACCCACATTCTCCTTCATTACTCCTGTCATTGCCTCAAAGGTAGACATTATGATGTCCATCCCACAGACGAGGAAAATAAGATAAGAGAGCTTGAATCAGTTGCTCAAAGTTGGGAGGCAGGAAAGAAGCAGGATGGGGATCTGGTATTGACCACACACTGCTGTTCAGCCTCCTGACTTGAAAAACTGGGTGTTTGTGGAGTCTGTACCTGCCATCTCTCACCACCAGCCAGGAACGCCACACTGGGTGTCAGTGAGTGCCGAGACTGGTTTAATTAATGTTTTGTTTTGTTTTTCTTCTGCAAAAGGTAGGGTTGGGTCACAGCCAACTTTCAAATTCTGTGACACAGTAGTTCTAACAAACCCTATCCAGTTTATAACCTGCAAAAATAAGTGACTCATCTGTTTCTGTCCTTGTATCAGTCATTTCCCATCTAAAAACAACTTGATCATGTGCAGTTTGCATTGTCCAAGGAGAGATGCAAAGTGAATCAAGCTCTTCGAAATCACTTTCTCCGCCTTCATCCCTTCCCACCTCAAAAGTCTCCATCAATAAAACAGATGGTACTCAAAGTTCCAAATCACCTGGCCCTCCTCCTGCCAACACCCCTGTCCTGCTTTAAAAAAAAAAAAAGGCACAGAGAAAAAAAACCCCAACATCTATGACAAAAACTGGAGAAAAGTGGTGTTCACTTGCTGGATTGGCATTGTCCTCTTTTCTAATACTGGATTCAATGCAGATCTAATTAGCTGGGCTCAGACCAGGAGAGAGAATTTGAATTGCATGGTTTGCCCCTTCTCAGAATTGCATGGCAACAAACCCATCTGGAATGAGGGTGACAATTATATATTTCATGTTAATGAGCAGATTGGATCCAAGGGCAGAGCATGCTGGGATTTCAGCAGCAGGGGCTGATGGGAAGTGGAGAAGCCCAACGTGGATGGGATGGGGAGATAGGTCAAACCCTAGCGCTTCTCCCAAGGACAGAGACCCATGGACCAAAGTTCCCTACTCTCGGGGACGCTAGACCGGCCAGCATCCAATACGACATCGTCCACGGTAATGAGCCGATAAAAGCAGCAGGGGCCCAGGTGACTGGGGGGTACTCCAAGTCTGGTTTGCGTGGGGAGATCAGAACTCCTGTTCATTTACAGCACAACTTCAGCAAATGGCGAAGAGAACCGGGAACAGAGTCCTACATCCTAGGTGGAAGAGGTTGGAATATCGAGAGACAATAGTAAAATTCAAGTCGGAGGGATGAACGCAGGGTATCAATTCAGTCCCAGCAGACAAGCGAATGTACAGGCAGGGAAATAAGGCCAAGGTGACAGAGCAGGGGCCAAGGAAGGCAGAGCAAGGGTGGCAAGCTCCAGGGCCCATGGAGGCCAGGGAAGGATTCTAAGCGAGTCAGGCAGCCCTGTGGAAACTGGTGACCTGGGAAGTGCGTGTCCCGAGGAAGGGCCCAGCTGCTCCTCAGCTCCAGCCCACTGTTACCAAGTGGGAAGAGGACTCCCAACATTTGCTGGTCTCCCATTTTTTCAAGAGAAGCCACAAATCCAGCATCTGTATGAAAACCCCACACATTTGAAATGTTGGCAGCTGGTGTCACGTATTTTAAGACACGTTGTAGATCAAACAAAATTGTCTGTGGGCCAGACATGAAGCCAGACGCTCCCTGTTAGAGACTTTGGGGTAAGGGCTCGTCGGAGCTCTCAGTGCTGCCCCCGGCACGGGGGGCATCGGCCCCGCAGTGACAGCAGCAGTATCAGAGGGGACACCTGCTAATAACTAAGGATTCCGACGGCTAGCCTCTACCAGGGGTATGAGGGCCGCGGGCATCCTCAGATGAGTCTTCAGTGACTTCAGAAATGTAAGACAGGACAGTAAGGCTCTCGCTGAGTCAGAACCCACAGAGTTAAGGAAAGGGATATTGGGGAAACGGGTACAGTGTGTACAACACTAAAGCAGGAGGACTTGCTCATGACTGCTACTCAGCAATTAATGAATGTCGTAGAGTCTGAAGGCCTCCACCCACATCCCCTTACCACTAACCTCACTCCCCACTTTTGAGCAGGTGCACGGGGCCCCACTCCATACTCCTGTGTAGGCACGTGGGTCACTGCTCACCACTTGCTTCCTTGAATCTCTTCCCAAATAAACCTCTATGCGCCCCCATCCTTGTCTTGGGTTGCTCCTGAACCAACATCAGGCAGTAGTTCTCAAGTGTGAGGACCCTCTCTTAGAGGCAGCGGGTTGATCAGATGGCCGATGTCAATGATTTTCTACGGATTGTAGAGGAAGCTCTTGAAACAAGGGACTGGGTATCTTGCATTTTTCTGGGGATCCTAAGAGTAAATTTTGTAAGTTTAATTCTCTCAATCTTGAAGAATCTTCTTGATGTAATGATCTGGTTAAAACTCTCTCTCTGAGGAATAGCTGAGCCAGTGGCATATAGCACACTATTTTTAGGTATTTGTGCCTCTGGTTTCTGTGTAAGCGAATCCTCAAGTACATTGAGGAGATCTTGCTTGAAATAACCTGAACTGATGTCTTCTGTAAAGGGCTAGAGACACTGGTGAGGCAAACAAGTCCTCTTCAAGGTGTTGAACTGTACATAATCTGTGATAGGATAAGGTTCGTTGGCTAGGACTGGTCACGGTCACCCATCATTTCCCTGGACTCAGCTGACCTGCAGAGAGGAAAGAAGAGCCCTCTGGGAAGCCAGATCCTGTCAAAAGTCCATCTGTTCCCTCAAAGACTGCTTAGTCATGTGTTCCACAGAGTTCGAACAAACTTAGTGTTCTGCTCTCCTTCAGAGCTCATGTAAGAGATTTTGGAGGTGGGCATCCTAGGAGCAGGCTGGTGGCAGCAGGCGACACTGAGAGTGGGTGGCCAGAGCAGAGAGGAAGAGCAGAATACCCGTGTGGGACAGATAGAGGACCCCCAAATCATAGCATCTGAGCTACTTATTGTGGGTGCGAAATCCCCGTGCACTTTCCCGGCACAAGGGGAGCAAACTCTGTAGTCTGTGAGATTGCTGTGCATAGTCTCACGCATGTTCTGGATACTCACATCACACACACACACACACACAGCCCACACTTCTCTCTCACACACACACACACATTCACCACACACACAACAGACACACTCCACAACTCTCTCTCACACACATACACGCACCACAACACCCATATTCACCACACACACTCACACGCATCAAGTACAAACTCCACACACCTCTCTCTTTCTCACACACATACACACATTCACCACACACACACATCAGGCACACTCCACATACCTCTCTCTCTCTCACACACACACACACGCCACACACACATTCACCACACTCACACACATCACAGACAAACTACATACTCCTCTCTTTCCCACATGCACGCACACGCACACGCACGCACAGTTACCCCAGTCACCCACACAGGCTCCTACCACACCCTAAAAGGAAGACAGAGTGAGAAAAGTGCCTTCCAGCCTCAGACACAAGCTGCGACAACAGTAACAAGGGCACAAGGAAGCAGGTTCCGGGAGAGTGGGTGGGAAACCCAGGGCACACTTCTACCGGCCTCATGTTGGGGGCCTGTAACCAGAATCCAAATCTTAATATCCCGTCGGGCCCAGGACATGCCCAGAAGCAATAGTAGGAGTGTCCTGCCTCTGTTTACACCACCCTGCTCCCAGCCCCACAGGTGGGACAGAAAGTGACACTGTCTACTGCTCCTTATTCACCATGTACCCTGGCATCCCACACTCCCCTGCCATGCAGTCCTGGCACCTTCCCAATGCCCAATTCCTACAGGGGACAGGCACATCTCCACGCTCCCCACTCCATCACAGAATAGCTGAAAAGCTCCAAACCGAAATCCTTCACAAGGATTGAAAACAGGTGGTACAGACAGCACCTGACGGAAGAAATTTTTGAGGCAGGGCCCAGGAAATGTATTGATCATAACCTTTCTGGAAGCAGAATCAGAAGAACTTTCTGTTTCCAATTATACAAAGTGACGTGAATGAAATGCTGGTGAGCACTGTCCGTCTGCTTTGCTGTTCAGCCCCCCACCTCTGAGGCTGCACCAAACCTTCAAGAAAAGACCATGTGTTCTCATCTGCTGCTACCTGAGTCAGAAAGTTAATTTCCAACGGTGGGATCTAAACCACAGAACATTTCTCTCTCCAGTACGGAGGGTGATGGTGAGTGTATCTCTCCATACCACCTCCTCCTTCTTCTCCATCTCCCTCATCTGCATGCCACAGTGCAAAGCCAGGGTCAAGGTCATTATGAGGAAGGAGACATAGAAGCTGTGGCTTCTGCCTGGCCCAGAAATAGCAGAAGCTGAGCTGATTCTCATGAGCCCGCGGAAATTATGCAGGGAGACAGGACAGGACCAGAGAAGTGCTGTAGGCAGTGAGCGTGGACAGTCCAGGGAAACTAAGAAGAGAACATCAGGCAGGCAGATGGGGATGGGACTACTTGGGATAAGGCGTTGCTTGTCACTAGAACAGTGTGAGCAGAGTCAGGACAACTCCTTGCTGAGGCATGGGGATTATATCCGCTTTGAATGCATCATTGTTCCCAGTCAGAGGTTCTCAAATTGGGCCATGCACCAGAATCTTCTAGAAAGATGTGATATTTCCAGACTGCACATCAGGATCTCTGGGAGAGAGACCTGAGAGTTTGTGATATTTTATGCTTCCAAGTGATTCCACTGTAGCTGGTCCCTTGGATGATTCCTAAAGTTTTCTTCCCACCCAGATACCCTATGCGCTGAGTCACTGCGTGAACTTGCATTCAGTTGAAACATGTAAGATCGCTTTTTGTAGGCAACATCATGTGATTCAATGAGATTCTAGCCTCAAACATGGAGATTTCCTCCATTGCAAAATGAAGGATGTTGGACTAGATCACTGGGTATCAACACTATTTTAGGCATGGAACTCTTTCTTCAAACAAAATCAGAGGCCTGCCATTTCCAGCACAATTTAAGAGATGATAACTTGAAAACCTTTATGAAATAAAACACCTAGAAATGAGGGATAAATGTGCTAAACATCCTTTGAAATGCATGCCAAGCTCACAAAAAAGTACAAGGAGTCCCGGGGTGGGGGATGGGAATAGTACAAGTCAGAAGAGGAGAGAAGAGCTGAGGTGATACTGCATTTGTCCCTGGGATGTGTGGCCTGTGATAATCAGGGAAGAGGGGTTGATGCATGTGTGGGGACTAGAGATGAGGCTCTGGGCACAGGAAGGAAGGGGACTGGACCACAGATGCATGCCTAAAGAGAAGTCAAGGGGCTACGCCCCAGAGAAGACACAAACCAGAATGAAACTACCCACCAGCAGAGGGAGATGACAAGGACACTTCCATGTCTTCCCCTCACAGAGGTTTGGGTCTGAGTTTACCCTCGACTCCCATGCTGATCAATTAACATTAAAACCAGCCCCAGGTGGCTGCTATCCCTGGACAACCTGAAAGAAGTAAAAATAATACTGCTCCGGGAAGACACATCACCACATTAGACCATATAGGATTCCCAGGAAATAATGCACTGTGAGCAAAAGCCAGCAGATGCTAGGACCATCAAGATTATATACCCAATAATGGAAACTGGTGCAGCCACCATGGAAAACAGCATGGAGGGTCCTCAAAACATTAACAATAGAGCTACCATAGGACTCAGCGATTCCACTTCTAGGTATATATCCAACGGATATAAAATCACTATCTCAAAAAGACGCCTGCACCCCCATATTCATTGCAGCATTATTTATAATAGCCAAGACATGGAAACAACCCAAGTGTCCAATGATGAATGAATAGATCAAGGAAATGTGATACACACACACACACACACACACACGGGAATATTATTCATCCACAAAAAAGAGGGAATCCAACCATTTGCGACAACATGGAAGGACCTTTACGGCATTATGCTAAGTAAAAAAGATGGAGAAAGACAGATACTGTATAATCTCATTTATATGTGTAATCTAGAAAATCCAAACTCATAGATACGGACAGCATGGTGGTGACTGCCAGAGGCAGGGGGTGGTCAAGAAGTACAAACTTGCAGTTATAAGATAAATAGGTTATGGGAAAGTCATGCACAGCGAGGGACTATAGTTTGTAATACTGTATTGTGTATTTGAAGGTTGCTAAGCGAGTAAGTCTTCAAAGTTTTACCACAAGAAAAAAAAATTGTAACTATGTGAGATGATGGATGGGAATGATACTTATCGTGGTGATGATTTTACAATATATACATACGTCAAACCAGTATGCTGTACAGCTTGGAGTAATACAATATCACGTGTCAAGTATACCTCAATAAAACTGGAAAAAATTAAGAATGAAAGTTAAAAAAAGATAATACGCCCAAGAACTTTAGTTTTATTATTATTATTCTTTTTAGAGAAAAAGAGGTGGGGAGGGAGAAGGAGAGAGAGAATCCCAAGCAGGCTCCACGCCCAGTGCAGAGCCTGATGTGGGGCTCAATCTCATGACCTTGAGATCATGACCTGAGCTGAAACCAAGAGTCAAGCGCTTAACTGACTGAGCCACTCAGGAAGCCCCCCTCCCCCAAGAACTTCAGACGATAAATCTTTGCAACAAAAACTATCAGAGATCGGACCCGGCATCCCTGTGTGTGTACATCAGATAAAGAGCTACTTGGGCCCCAAGGCGCCTGAGTGCTCCCCAAGGCACAGGTGGCACACCACCGGGTGAAAAGGACGTAAGGACTGCCATGTCCCACTGGCGGCAGAGGCTACAAACATTACCTCCCTCTGGCTCTCTCTCCTTCCCCTATCTTCTTTCCCCCTGCCTCACAAAGAGGTACTAATTATTGCTAGTCATCATGAGACCTGTTTCACCTCCTTCCTGTGCCATTTAGTCTCTATAACTTGGGGGAAAGTCTCTTAAACTTTCTCAGTTTCCTCATCCGTAAAATGGGTATGTGTTACCCTGGGTTGTGGATCACAGAAGGGAATGTGTTGGTGTCCTGTGGAAACTGACATCTCCAAAATAGAACAAAGGCAAATCACGAGCAGAATGACTCTACTTTTTATGGGTTTGTATAAGACTTAGTTTGAGAAAGAGCCATTTGCTAAGAATATATGAACAGAAGGAAAATTATGTTTGTACAAGTGGGAAACAATACATTTCAGCTGAGCCTGAAAGACAGGGTTTGTTTTTTTTTTAAGGTTGAAAATATAATGATAATGGTGGGAGTCATCTGCCCCCCAGCCCACCTGCCCATTCTGACCCATTCTTTACACTTCTTTGCTCTGCTCTGTGTCCCAAGAGGCTACCCCCTGGGGACTGCCTCACCCCACTCCTTTGCCCTCTGCCTTCTAGTTGGGTTTGGTCAATACAGGTCTCTGGAGGGTAAGAAGAGAGCAAAGTAGGGCTTGATGTGTTTCTTCTCCTCTTCCTCCTTGACCCAACCCACTACAACTATACTATATGGCTTCTTCTTGACTCTAGATCTTTCTGGGCTCCAGTTGGTGCCTTCTTCCATTTGTGCCTTCGACACTGGGAGGTTAAGGGCTTCTCACTGTAGCAAGGCACTAGTTGCCTTAACATCCCAGCCCTGTCTGCACCTGCTTTTAAACTCCTTCCTTCCCATCTCTGCATGCCCCCTGAACGAGTTAGGTGTCCTACTCACCCCTGACCGATCTGACCCTTCAGAATGAGACTCGGTCCTTCTCCTCCAGAGAGAAGAAATCCGATTGTTAGAAGTTCATTTATTCCGATTATTGTACCTGCCTGATAAAGTTGCTTAACTTCACGGAGTCTCAGTTTTTGCCTCTGAGAAATGGCCATAAATCAATATCTCATCTCTTTTGCTCACAAAGGGAAAATCTGAATATCCCTGAAAACAACCCCCAATTAAAAAGAAATGTGTCCTGCTGAAAAGGAATTACAGCCGCCAAAACACGATCACCAGCCCAGTCCCAGGTGTTCGTGGGTGACTGTCCTGCCAAGTTTGGAGGCCGGAGAGAGGAGAGGAAGAATTTGTAGCTTTTTGAAAAGAGACTATTTGAAAGACTGAAGCTTCTTAATTCTTCCTTGTGGAGAGAAAATTGGGCCCTAAATTATTTATTGTATTTTAAATTTACTGACAGAAGCAGTTTCGAAAACTTTGCTGTCCTTTTTGAAAATAATTAACCTACTTAAATGTTTTAAATCTTTTAAAATATTTCCTATTAAATGGTAAAATGAGGGGGAAATAATGTTGATTGGAACAGGCTGTTCAGAGGTGAGAGAAGGGAAATTCAAAGCCCCCTTTATGTCCAGGATCCCTGGGTGGGCTCCCACGTCAGCGGTAGATCAAGGCTCGTCCTGACCTTGACCTTTTACTGGGTCAGTCTTATTCAGAACTGGTGAACGGTGGGGGAGAGAGCTCCATTTTTTAGGAGTTCGCTGGAAAGAAGCAGGACTCCTTAAGACCTGGATTCCAGGCGAAGCAATCCCATTGGTTGCAAAGAGAAGCCAAGAGAAACCAGTATGAGCAAAAAAGATGACTGGTCCATTTACCCAGAATGCCCATGGGCAGGGCTGGCTTTAAGAAGCCAGTCAGGGCACTTTGGTCCCCTGGCCTCAGTGACCGCTCCAGAGGTGTGCACCTGACCCGACCTCGGAGAATGAGGCGTAATCACCTTTTCCTCCGAATGTGGCTAAGGTCATTTGCTCTCCCCTATGGGGCTTCTGGTAGGGAAAAGGGTTAGCACATTTGCCCCGGGACACTGATCCCCGCCTCTTATCTCTCCACCCTTCTTCCTCTGGGAACAGTCATGGGGTCGATTTTGTAGATCTTCGTATTTCTGGTGTCTGTATAGACCCCGCCATGTATGGAGTCCGGGGAAGTGGAGTCTGTCCTCAGCATCATGAGGAATGTCTGAACATCAAACAGGAATGAGTTTGCTCCACCGGCATACTCAGGCACAAGAAATAGCAGCTTATTTCCCTTCGTCCCAATGATCAAATTAAATCTGACTCTGACCGTTCACCTGGAAGGGAGCTCCATCTCCGTTATTGGGGGGCGGGGGGAGGGTCTCTTTGTCCAGCTCCCTGAAGGATCAAACAAGTACCAGGAGGCTTACATGGTCAGGTTTCTGGGTCATACTTGTCACCTGACATCAGGACCAGCGACCTAATTTGTGCAAAATGAGAATGTGGGGTCTCCCGTTCCAAGGTTTTTAAGATTTTTAAGTTGGTGTGAACAAGAAGCATTAGAACAAATGCTGGGTTAATAAATTGTCTCTTTTGTTAAAAAAAAAAAAAGAATTTTAAGATGGTGACAGAAATGCATTAAACAGAGTGCAGGGTCTTTAAGCGAGGGGCTCTGTGTGAATGCACAGGTCGCAGGCCCACGAGGCTGGTCTTGCCTAAATATATATTACTCTTACAATTCCTTACGGTCCCTTGAAGCTGTCTGTCCATGAGCTAGCATCTGAGCCCAGTAACCTTGATGAACCACATAGCCGTTCTGCTCCTAAGTCAGCCACTTCCAAGGGAACTGCAAAAAATCAGCACTCAGGGTTCTGATGCAATAGAGCCCCCAAACGTGTCTTCACCCCAAATCTTTGGCAAATGCTCTCCCAACTGAGGTCCCTTCTGTCTCCACACACCAAGGATCCCTGCAGCTCCTAACTCTTCCCTTGGGCAAAAGAAGCCCCAGGTCGCTAAGACTCAATTAAGACTCTGCTTGCACATCAATTTTGAGAAGGGAGGCAGATAGTCCTCATTTTTTAACAGCAGCGAAAACATAAAGCACATAGTACTAACTCAATACGTTATCCTGCAGGGGAGTGACATGGTCAGATTTATGTCCTAGAAAGATCTCTCTGGCCATAGTGTAGAAAATAGATTATGTGTGGGGCGGGGCGGAAGGGGGTGAGGAGGGAATGTAGAAATACCAAATAAGAAGCTGTTTCAGAGTCCAAGAGAGAAATAACAATGGCCTGAAGTGTCAGTGCAGATAAAGGGAAGTGGACGCATCCAAAAGATATTTGGAAGATCGTGGCAGATACCAAAATTTTCCGGCTCCAGCACCCACTCTCTCTATTACTAATAAAATCCCAAGCATGCTCTGGTTGGCAAGGTGTGTATTTAAAAATATCCACTTCCCAATCTTCCTTGCAGATAAGGATTGCCATGTAATTCAGCACTGGCCAAAAAGGAATATATATATATATATCAGAAGACAATGGGTGAAGTTTCCGGGCTTTTGAAAAGGAAACAGATTTAGCTGTCTTCAGTTATTTGCATTTTCCCTTCATGCTTTACCCTTTGTTCTGCCTGGAATCTGGGTGCTATGTCAGGAGGTGTGGCAGCCATCTTGGGGCCAAGAGGTAATAAGCATAAGGCCAAATTCCGTACTCTAGAGATGGTAGAAAGACAAGGTAGAGAGAGCCTGAGATATGGATGGCATCACAGAGCTGCTGAATAAGACTTCCTCCAGATTTCTTGTTACTTGAGAAAAGTAAACCTCTTTTTCATTTGGTCAGTATGATTAAGCTTTCTATTACATGTTTTAAAATGCAATCTCTAATTAATCCAGATATAGACCCAATAAGACTTAGGATAAATTTTGGCACAGGAATTCAGAAGTAGGCAGCAGTGCCTCCGGAGGACCCCAGCCAAACCCCCTGCACAAACTCCAAACCAACCATAAAGCAATGTTAAGCCAAATGTGAAGCTCAAAGAAGCTGCAACATGTAACAGGGGAAATATATTTAGGTCATAAACCTATTTCCTCCAAAATATTAAATCAACAGCAGGAGGACCCTCCACCTCTCTGGGCCAGTGTGTTTATGAGCAGAGAGGGGATTCTGATCCAAAGCTCTGGCAAAGAAAGTGAATTTACTCGAAAGCCCCTGAGCTGCATTTCCCAGGCGCAGAGCACAGGGCTTGGAGTCATAAATATCTGAGTTCTAATCCCACCTCCGTCATGCTAGATGTGTGGCCCTGAAAGTAAAGAGACTCCATTTCCTTATCTATAAAATGGAGCTTGTGATAGTGACATTTCACAGCATTGTCTTGAGAATTAAAACAATTAATGCATAAAAAGTAACTAGCTGCATCTGGCCCATATAAGTTCTCATAAAAATTAAGATCCCTTCCGCCACTTCTTCTTTCCTTTAGCTTCTTCCCCCCCTCCCTAGATCTGTCACCCTCCTCACCTACCCCTAAAGACTGAACTAACAAGGTAGAGTTCAAACCCTTCTAGGAAGAAGCATGTCTTTATCCCATTTTAGGAACAAAGAAACAAGACTCTGGTAATTACAATGCAGACAGGGACCCAGGTCTTCCGCCTTCCAGCCTCATGCTCTGTCAGCCTCGTGATGCTGCTTTTACTTACAGTCTCCTCACTGACAGTTCAGAAAGCTGGGCTCCAAGAACAGACGCTGGGACACAGCACGAGCAATAGCGAGAGGACCTGAAACCATTCGCTGGGCTCCACTCCTACGGGATGCTGTAAACCTTTGGCTCAATGTCTATTTTTGAGGGCTGATTACACACCAGGACTATCAGAGACTATTGGCTATCCACAATATCCATTTTTCTTTCCTCCTACGCAGCAGCGTACTACAATTCCCAGACTCCCTTGCAGTTGGAGCAGCCATATGAAAACTTAGAGCCCATCCATGCAATGAGAGCAGACATGATGTGAACCACTTGCAAGTCGGGTCCAGAAAGCCTCCCAA
>NC_048227.1:18067740-18274893 GCF_002007445.2 Ailuropoda melanoleuca | reverse complement strand
TCCCCATTAACAGAAGGGGAAGAGCCTTCCTGTGATGGGTCAGTGCAGCTTGGATGAGCTGGGGCTCGTCAACTGTGCCCATTCACTCAGGTCCCCCGTCAACATACTCTCCCTCCCACAGCCTCGGTGAGCTTCATAAAATGAAGTGATCTGCTCCTTCTGCTCGACAGCCCCCAGGAGGAAGACCCAAAGGCCTTATGGTGACATACATGGTCCAGCTCTCTCCTACCTCAGGCTGCACCTCCCCTTTGCTCCCTGAGTTCCAACCACTCCGGCTGCCTTTCAGCGCCGTCAACGTGCCGTGAGTCCTCCTGCCCCAGGGCCTTTGCATGTGCTGTCCTCACCACCCTGAATGCTTTCCAGTCGTCCGCTTCCCTTGCATCAAATCCCCTGAGAAGGTCTTAGAAGAATCATCAAAATACCACCTGAGATTCTCTCAAGACCACATGATGAGGATGCCTGTGATTTACGTGAGGTTAATAACTTCAGACTGGAAGCTAAATTAAGTAAACCAAAACCTTCACTTGCTTTTAAGAAAAAAGATTGCATCTGTGATGAGGAAGAATTATGCAGGGGTTGAAGGTCTTTTTGGTGACAGCTCTTCTTTGTTTCAGTGTTATACTCGCTTGCTTTGCTGATGAATGGATATAGAAACGTCTTTATATGCAGATTAAAGGAAAATCTGCCTGACGACAATCCAAATAAGGAAAAAGAAGGCTGAAATTGGAAGTCCCTGTAGTTCCTTCACTCTTTGCCCCAACAACATGGGACCAAGCATCCCCTCCCCGCACCCTCACTCCTAAATGAGCCCCTGGGAACAAACGTCACGAATGGCCATCTGCATTAGTTTTCCCAAAACTACCCTCCTTGCTGTGGCTCCCATCCCGACACACAGGCACACGTGCACACAGAGAGGCAGGGTGACAGCTGGCATGATAACTAAAAGAAATAAAGGTAAGATACAGTACAAAATATTCTTCCCCTCTTTTCCGGTGGTTCCTCAGGTCATTAGGAATTTACCGCCAAAAAGGATCTTGTCTGGAGGTCCCCGCCACCAGGCAGAAGGCCCCAAACAGCAGAGCCAAACAGCACCTGCTTGATACTGGCCCATCCTTTGGACCTGGGCTCAGCGTCCTTTCCTCGGAGAACCCACCCCTCGTCCCCGTCTCCACTGGACACCTTCATGGCTCCCAGAACTCCTTGCCCACCCCAGGCCTTAATTATGTGTCCACAGTGGGAGGACGTGGTTCAAGCCCGTTTCCTCTCCCCTCCGAGCTAAAAGCTCTACAAAGGTGACCCAAGCCCTGGTGGTTTCCTCCTGCTCTCGTGGGCTTGAAACTTGAAACTCAGTGGGAAGAACCCAAGACAGGCCCGCCGAGACTAAGAGCTGGGCTAGGAACCTCCCCACGTCGGAGCCTCGGCCTTCTTACTTGAGAAATAGCAGGCCTCCTAAAGCCCACGCTGCGTGGTCTGGATCTCGCGTGGTAGCTGGATCGGGAGTGGTTGCTGCCCTCCAAGCACCGGCTCAAAGGCCTCCTGCCCCACCGACTCTCACAGGGTGCAGGGGGCCTTTGGATGGTACGTACTGGCTATTGTCCTGTGCCACGGCCTCCTCCTCTCCTCCCAGCTTCTCCTCCTCCCACTCTCCCTCCTCTTCTTCCTGCTCTTTCCACAGTCAGGGCAGGGTGGAATAATCCTAAAGGATGAGATGAATAATCCTAAAGACTTATGTATCTCACACTCCTTAGGTAAGAACCATTATTCACCCATTTTACAGCTGCAAGAAACTGAGGCCTGCCAGGCCCAGGGAAGCTCAGGCCTGTGGCCTTTGTGTCTGACAGGGCTGGATTCAAACCCCAGCTCTGCCACTTGTTCATGGGCTGACTCTGGGCAAAGGCTCCCACATTTCTGACAACTCTGAACATGTTTATCTGAGGGAAAACAAAGAGCTTTCTTTAACTGCCAAAAAAATAAAAATAAAAGCACAGGAAGGGTGTTATTCTCCAAATACCAATCTCATTATTATGTCATGGAAAGTTAAGTGAATTTTTTAAAGTAAATTAGGTCAGTACTCCTAGGCTTCCCATTAAACTTCTAAGAAGGTCCAAATACCACAGCACAGCCCACATGGCCCCATACCACGGGCCCCTGCCCACCTCCTGAGCCCGCTTCCCACCAGGTTCCCTTCATTCCCTCCTTCCGTGCCCCCTTTCCACCAGTGCTTTTTGCTAGCTGATCCCCCAACCTGGGATGCTCCCCCTGCAGGCTTTTCTCTGTCTGGCCCATACTCCTCATTCATAAGTCAGCTTAAATGTCACCTCCTCAGAGAAGCCCTCCCTGACTACCTTATCGAACACTCTCACGTGTTCACACGATGGTGCTCATCTTCCCCATGATCTATGTTACCATCTGACACTTTATGAGGGTGCTTGATGATTGTCTTTCTGTCCCCTTTGGCAGAGAAAGCTGGGGCCTCCTGTCTTGTCCAGCATTTCATCCACAGCACCTAGAACTGTGCCTGACTCATAGGAGGTGCTCAATAAATATTTCTTGAAAGAACGCTTGAAAGGGGATCAAGAATATAGAACGCGTGGCATGGAGTAAGCATTCAGCCTAGCCCAGGTGGGCTAGAGGATGCTTCGGTCCTTCTTAATGACCTGCCACAGGGTCTGTGTTTCTGCTGTTAGATTCTGAACACAGGCACAGGCAACACATAAAATGATGGGCATGGCTGTGTTCCAATAAAGCTTTATTTACAAAAATGGGCAGCCAGCTTAATTTAGCTCACCAGTCCTGGTTTTTCAATTCCTAGTCTAGGAGAATCCCCGCCAGGGGACCTGTTGTACAAAATGCAGGTTATGGTCCAGGAACCAGCATTCACAAGACACTTGAGACTTGGTCAAGGTACCTGACAAGGCCTGCGTTAGCAGGACCCTGAACACCAATTACAACAGAGGCACGGACCATAAACTTTATTGTTCAGCAGGACTTTGGCCCCCAACTTGGCGTTCTGCTGATTTTCCAAAGAGCAGCGGAGGTGGGCTCAGTGCTGTGATCACTGATGCGTCAGGGAAAGGGAGCCTGCACGTTTAATTAAATGTTATTCAAGAAATAAAATTCAGGCCCTCAGCTGACAACGCAGAATATTAAAGCATCAATTTCCTGAAGGAAACCTGCCTTAATGAGATTCTCCAAATAAATGGAAGGGGGGGAAGAAACATATTAATCCCAGCTGGTAATGTCGGCCCCATCAACCCAGAGCGATGTCTTGATGAACAAAAACTGATGATATTGGTTTACTAGGAAAAGAAGGTGTGCGAGTCTCTGGGTTCCAGAGACACCAGATCTCTGGGAAGAAGACCCTTCTTTCTCATGAGCCCCTAGGATGGGGAGAAGCCGTACCAAGCTGCATCCTCAGGGCCAAAGGTGATAATGATTGGAGTCAAGCTGGGAGGTCTGCCCTTGGTCCTGTCCCAGACAACCTTTTCATTAGTGACTTGGGAGGGAATAAGGGGGCATATTGACCTCATTTGTTGATAAGCTGAAACTAAAGCTGAATTAACTTATGTAAGGTACCTGAAACACTTAGAACAAAACAGAGGCCTATTACCTTTCCCCGCCAAACCCGTCAATCCCTTCTGTGCCCCAAAACCAGTGTGAATAAGATCGATTTACTCAACTGAATACCATGTTCATGGCCTTCACCATTCTTTTCCTCCCTGTTCGGTTATTAACTTAACATATTCCCTTGAATTTGACTCATTCATTATCTCAGACAGATTTTAAATGACACTTTAGATCACTACTGGAAATGAAAAACTGGCATTGCCCCCAGCAAAAAGTAGCCAGAAAGACAAATCTGATGACAATTTAACACTACTGTGGCTCAGTATCATTTGCCAGATGAAAACCACGAGCCTGAGATTCACTCCTTTTTTGTTAGAGTTAGTTTTGTTAGTTAACCTTTGCTCAAAGGTTGGAAAGGGGTTAACCGCATACTGGAACTGTAGACGGTGTCAGCCACCTGGTGACGTCATGCCTCTGTACTATGACCTCTGCCTGAAGTCAGCCCAAATCTCTTTCTATTATTGATGCTCACAGAACCCTAACTGATGGCCATGCAGACTTTTGATTATCAGCTCTCCCCAGCCCTGGTGTTGCGGGGTTCTTGCCTCACGGAGCTGAAGAATGAATCTTGCGGACAAGAGGAGGAAGTGAAGTGAAAGTTTATTAAGGGAAGGTGAAAACTGAAAGGACAAAACAAGAGCTCTCTAGAGTGAGAAGGGTCCTGGACGGGTTGCCATTGAGGGCTTTTGTGACCGGTCTACTATAGATAACTGACAAGGGAACTTGGTAAATATCTTGTCAATAACATGAAGACAAACAAGGTGGATGTGTCAATACCATGAAAATATCTCTCCTATATTTAGAACAAACAAGGTGGGTTTGTTACATTCCCTTCTCTCCAGCTAATATCTTGTCTATAACATTTCTCCACATCTGGGATTTCTGGGAGCCTGGTCGAGTAGCCCCCCCTGCAGGAGCCTAGTCATGTAGCCCGCTACCTGTCATCTCTCCCTACCTCGCCTCGCCTGTCCCCTACTCGCGGGGACCTACCCTTAGGCCTCCATAGAGAAGCTTCATTCTGGGACATGAAATGAAACGAGGCTCTATTCCCAGCATAACCAGTTCACAGTGAGAGGCTGTTGAGGCCTCTCCGGCTGCAAGTCGGATCAGCTGGGGAGCCGGGGCAAGACTGACCCTTTCTGACTCGTTTGGTACTATCTCCCCAGATGTGGTGCTTGGCACACAGTAGGCATCATGCCCACGGGTGCTGGATGCTCTTGGACTCAATACAGCAACAGGCTGCTCTGCTGTGCAGCGGACAATGCTTCCCGGGGCTCGGGAAGAAAGTCTGTGTGCGTATTTTCCCTTCTAATTCTGTGCCTAGGGACTGGAGGGAGCATTTCCCAGAATGACGGCGGAGGGTGTCAATCTTGATTATGGGGGGGATGAATCTTCTTGGGGGAAGTTTGATGGAATGTCCAGCAGTCACTATTAGTCTTCATTGAATACTAAATATAAATATAAAGAATCAGAAAAGACAACCAGATTGTGAAAAATCTCCCGAATTTGTTTTTGCAGTGCTGTTAAATCCATTTCTGATTAAAATAATTCATCACTTATCTATAGCAAGCAATAGTGGATGGTTATCCATATGTGAATCTGTCTTAGAAATATGCACCAACTTAAAGTGATTTTTAATAAAAATACATTATTTTTAGCCAGCAATTTTGTTCCGAGGGCTGGGTGCTGACAAAGGGAAGGGAGCTGTTCTCTGAGTCAGTGAATGTTTTCCAAAAAATAAATTAAGGGGAAAACAAGAGAGGCAGCTAGCTCCCAATGCGATACAAATTCATGGTGCTTACCTTTGCCTCAAATTTCACTGTTCTTTGGTGGGGGACGGGGGTGGGTTGTGGCTGGTGTTTGGGTTTTAATAAAATCCATCAGACAGCTCCTGACAACTCTGGCTGGGTTTGTGGTTTCCTTGAAAAGTGTCATGACTTGGAGGAAAATTTGAAAAATGGCCCGGCACATGCCCAGACTTGAAGAGTCTTTGGGGTGGCATTCAAGGCCCCTGCACAGCCCCGTCTCAACCCAATATTCCCTGCTGCCCAGGTCTGCAAACCTCTGCTTCAGCCGCAGAAAATTTGAACAACAGGCACAATGTGTTCTCTCTGAAATAAAAGAGGGGGAGACCAGAAAACATTCATATATGCCTGCATTTGCATGAAGTCTGGAAAGGTGCTCAGGAGACAAAAGGAAGTGGTTCCGTGGAGGGGGAAGCAGGGAGGAGGCTGGGAAGTGCGGGTGGAGGAAGGGGTGGGGAAGGAGGGAGATATTCACTACGCATCATTTTTTGCTGGTAGATTCTCAAACTAGGTGAATGTAACACTGGTTTAGAAATGCAAGGGAAGGAAGGGAGGAGGGAACGGAAGTAAGAGGGAGAAAGGGCAGGAGGGAGGGAGGAAGGAATTCTCATTATTCCAGAGACGCAGTTGCAGACCTTTGCACTTGCTAGCCCCACCTCCTGCAGGACTTGTTGGACCTAACACCACACGCCACCAGCCCACCCTCCCATCCCGCCTGAGGGATGAGCCAACAAGAGCTCCTCTGGGCTCCAAATCACCTTGGGCAGAAAGCAAACTCCCCGGGGCAGCATGTAGATGCCTTGTTCTCTGTCGTAGCACCAGGCTGTAGCACAATGCCCAACACATAGTAGATGTTCAATAAATATTTGTTGAATGAATGAATGAGGAGCCATAAGAAGGCTGCGTAACATAATGGTTAAGAGCATGGGGGCTGGTGTCAGGCGGATATGACTAATAGGGGCTGTGTGACTTTAGAAATGTGAATTAACCTCTCTGAGATCCAATGTCTCCCCCCAGGGGTTCCTGGCAAAGACTCGGTAAGGTCACTTGTGTGTAATGAACACGCAGTGTTAGCTACGTTGTTGTGGTTGTCTTGGGGGGGGGCAGTTGCCACACTGTATGACAGACACCTGCCATATTCCTGCCGCCACACCCAGACTGGACACTCTTGAGGACAGGGACCCATTCCTGTCCCTATCATCTTTTTGCAGTGCCAGCCCTAGAGTAGAAGCCAGCAAGGAAAGGTTTGTTGACTGACTTAAAGAGGGAACAAATGAACGAGGAGACTTCTGCCAGAGGGGAAGGAGAAGAGAAGCAGATGGGCAGATGGGACCCACCCTTGCTGGTAACTGGGACCCCAGCCATGCAAAGCACCCCAGAGCTGGAAGTCCCCAGCAGTCAGATCTCAGCCTTGCAGCAATCCACCACCAGGGATTCAAAATGAGTTGAGAGTTGGAGCCAGAAGCTTGGCCATTCCTCCAATAGGAGCCCTGCTCAGCCAGCCCTCACCTCCTCACCCCCCTGCTGTAGGGGGGTGCCTGGCACCTTAGCCCTCTACCCATTGGCCTCTGTGCCCAGGCAGCCCTCTCCTGGTATGGCTTTTCCGTGGGTGCCAGCTTGCCCCAGTCCTGGCATGTGCCACATTACACTATCCCCCCTTCCTACCACCCCCCAACTGGTCCAGTGCACCGCACTGGGTTTCCATCTTTCACATGTAACACACGTAGTTCCTGCTTGTTGAACCAGATGCGGCACTTTGCAGGGTGTTGTCATGTAAGTTTCTGCCTTTCCAAAGGGAGAAACTGAGGACTGAGGAAGTTCGATGACTCTCTCACTATTGCATAGCTATTCAGAGGCCAGGACGTCATCAAAGGTCTCTTGTATTCTAGGATAAGGGCTCCTAATTACACCCCAGGCTGCCCTCCCTGTGAGACCCATGACACAGGCTCGCTGATGGTTACACCCCTATTCCACCCTAACAGCTCTTTCGGTTCCAACTGGAGATGCAGCATCCCAAGCAAAGTATGTCCCGCAACCTCTCTGAATACCTCCCAAGATGGGGAGCTCACTCCCTCACTGCCTCTTCCTGTCTAGTTTCCTTTTACCACACTGGTAGGCAGGCTGATGCTTCTTGGAGTTTCCCAGATCAGGTGGCAGGGCCCTGCTACCCCCACTCTGACTCCTACCCCAGAGCTCAGCCTGGCATGCACCTTCAGAGGGAAGCCCCCATCCTTCATGCCTCGGCACAGCGTTAGGCACATAGTCGATGCTTAACACAGCTGTCTAGGTTTTCCCTTGGGCAACTGGACCCCAATGGAGGGACCCGCCCCTTGGGCCAGGCTGTATCTGAGGTACCTGGACTTTCCTTCAAGTTCACCTGTGTTGATGCCTTCACAGCTTGCATTGGGTGGCTGGGAGGGCAGGCAGCTCTCCTGCTGAAGTATTAATCGCCCTGGGTGGGCGAACCCCATTCCTATTTACTCCACTCACTCTTTCTTTCATGAAACATTCACTGTGAATACTCTGCTGGGCATGGAAATCCTACACACAGAGCAGATGGTCTCTGACCTCAGAGAGATTCCTGTGGAATCAACCCTGGCCATAGAAAGGGAAACAGCAGAGAGCTGGTCCCACTGTCATTAATCCACACCGCATCCTCTTGCTTGAATGCTGCGTACTGTGTGCTCCGGGACAAAGGGCATCTGTCTGTGGGTCACCGTTTTCTCCCTGGCAGGGAGCAGGTGCCTGTGGGAGCCCAGTGCCGATCGGGGGGAGGAAGGACTGAATGAATGAAACTCCTAGAGGTTTATACAATGTGCCGTTGGAACCTAGAGGGCAGATGCCAGCATCTTGGAAAAGAGAGTGTGAAACAATGAGTTTAACCTCGTGGATTGTGTGCCGGTGAGTATGGGTATCGGGAAGACCACAACCCAGCAGAAGGGACTGCCCAGAAAAGGCAGAGACGTGGCAAGGAATGATGGTTTGCAAAGTTACAAGTGTTTCAGGAGGCTGCAGAAAGCACTCGGTCTCCCACAAACACACTTCATTCTCTGCATTTTGAGCACAGCCCAGAGTCTGCAATAGGACCGGTGGCAGGCAGTTGTGGCTGGCGCAAGGGAGGAAGGAGGGTGGCAACCACACCTGTCGGGAGCACACTCCCCTCCTGTTTCCCCCCTTTCTGTCCAGCCTGGGTTCCCAGACCTGCAGATGTGACCTTGAGCATCTGCCTCCCATGGGATGGAGACTGTCAGTGCCTCCAAAGCAGACAGGCTTGTGCTAAAATTCATGGCACTCTCCAGCGACTGGGCAGGTGACGTGCCCTTTCCTGGGTCTGACAGATCCCTGGGCTGCTCATCGACCAGTGTGGCTCCCCCACACTGTGATTAGCCGGGGTGCCATGACAGCCAGCTGACATTAATTATCTGTGAGTTACAGGCATGTGAGAGCACAAACAGAGGGCTGTTAGCGGAGCAAAGCGGTGTCATTACAGCTCCTGGGCTTTGCAGCCAGGACCACAAGCAGGGACATGGCTTTGCAAGTTCAAGGAGGGGTGGGCGAGGCCAGCAGCCCTTCCCAGCAGGCTCTGGGTTATACACAAACAACCTTTGGATTATTTCATAAGAAGGTCAGGCTCGCGGTGGTGAGCAGTGCATTACCCAGCTCCCTGCCCCGACCCCCAATCAGATCCGTCCCCACAGCCTGACAGTTCTGTCTCCTGAACAGTGGTCACATCTGGTTCTCTGCATTCCCCCGCTGCCAGCCAGCTCTCAGCGCCACATTTGCCCCGACTTTGTCCTCCCCTCTAACCCAGGTCCTCCCTGCACCCAGCATCCAGAACGGGCCTTCCAAAGTCTACATCCAATCCTGCCACCCCTCTACACAGAGTCCACATCCCTGCAAACCCAACTTGTGGCCCTGCTGGACCCTCCAGCTTCTTCTCCACCTCGGCTCTCTGCTCCCCCATCACATGCACTGTCAAGGGCTTTCCCAACCAGTCCCCTTGGCCTCTTGCCCCATGGCCTTTGCACATGCTGTTCCCTCTGATTGGAATTCTCTCCCTCCATCCCCCACTTCCTTAAATGTCACATCATGCCTCCCTTCCACCACGAAGCTTCCCTCAAGTCCCAAACCCCAGCAAGATCCTGGTCTCACAAGGAGACAGCACAGCATAGAGGCCAAAGGCACAAAAGCTGGCATCAAGCAGCCTGGGTTCAAAACCCAGTCCATCTTCTGGCTGTGTGATGCCAGGCAAGGTACTTAACCTCTCCGAGCCTCAGCTTCCCCCTCTATAAACAATCCCACAATCCCTGTTTGATGGACTAAAGGAGGTAACAGGTACGAGGCCCTTGGAGCAGAGCATGGCACGTGAGCGCTATGCCAGCATTAGCCGCTGGATGTTTATACATTCCCTGATTTTCTGGAACTAGAGCCTCAATCGTGGGATAATTTGATTAATTCCATCATCTTCTTCTGCACTACTGACGTTTGGGGATGGATATCTTTGTCGTGGGGCCATCCCATGGATTGTAGGACGTTGAGCAGTGTCCCTGGGCTCTGTTCCCTAGATGCCAAGTAACATCCTTCTAATCGTGACAACCAAAAATGTCTCTGGACTTTGACCAGTGTTCCCTGGGGGCAAGATCATCCTTGGCGGTGGGGGGAGAACCCCAGCTCCTGTCTCTATGAGAGCAGTGGGCACAGGTGGTCTCCAGCAATATTTCTTCCCGGCACCCAGCACTGTGCCTGGCCCAAGACAAGGGCTCATTAAATACATGCTCAGTGGATCAGCGAATGAGTGAGTAGATGAATGAAGGCGTAGCAAGAGACATGGGTAGAATAAAGATGTCAGGGGATATGAAGTCAGAAGATCTGGGGTCACGTGCGGCTTCCGCTCGTCCCAGAGGGCATCACCCAGGGCCAATCGCTTCACTCCTGTCTTCCCATCTGTGAAATGAGGGTGGTGACAGTGGTCACGATCTCTGTCCCATCACAGGGGTGTTACGAGGCTCAGACAAGCAAATGGATGATAAAGTGCTTTATAAACTGTAGAGTGCCATACAGATGAGCAGGTTTGTAGGCGGCCCCTTGGAAATCGATAGACGTCTCTCCTCTCACTACGCTGCACTGGCCCCGTCTGGCATCATCTGGACTCTGACAGGCATGGGTGTATAATAGATGGAGTACATCAGGAAGAGAATATATCCCTTCGCCTCCCTTTTAATATCACTGTAAATATGTCTTACGGGGGAGATCATCGAGATACAGAGCGTGTAACGGTGCTGATGGAGTCCGACCAATAGGATCTCACATCTGCCGCGAGGGCAGTTTCCCCGTCATTGATTCATAATGGATGGTGTCCTGGGTAGATTGTGGTGCCAAGTATATTTCGAAGGCTAGCAAGCCCAGAGCGCTGAATTACACTGCGTTTCTAATAAGGAGAGGCACCATGTGGTAGCAGGAGAGCTCTGTGCTTGGGTCTGGCCAACCCAGGTGCAGATCCCGGCTGTGTGAGCTCAGGCACATCACCTACCCTCTCTGGGCCCCATGAACTTATCTATTCTATGGGACCAGAGAAGGCGGGACAGCATCAGAAGCTATTTGAAAAGGACGTCTATTTGGAGAAGGGGCAAGACAGTGTGGGAGAGCAGGATGACTCTGTTCTCAGTGATTTCCAAGTATCTGTCAAACGTGCTAATAGTATTTAGTTGCAGGCAATGACCCCTCTTAGGGGACTGGGAAACTCAATGACTTGTGCAGTGGGTAGGACATGGAGCCCAACCGAGGAACTGGGAATTTGGCTCAAGGACCCTGGCCCCCCTTTCATATCCCAAAATGTGAACCGGAGGTGCTTAGCACTTCTGTCTCGGACGCTTGTTGCAATGGTAGAAGAGAAGAACCGAGACAATGTATAGCCATTGCTTAACTCAAAGCCTGGTACATGGAAGCTTCTCGGTCAGTGAAAGGAGCCCCACGTGTCAAGTCCCTTCCATCCTGAGACAGAACTTATCTTTCCTGTTCTCCTGGAAGGTCATTGTTGTTTTCGTAAAACTAAAGGTATCCTAGTTTCTGGCTTCTGGAAGATTCAGAACACCTGACATTGCCAAGGCCATGATTCCCAGATGATCATAACAGGTGTCCAGGACTGTCTATTTTCAACCCGGCCTGTGGTCACCATTTTGCCAAAGTCCAAACCGGGGTTATTTCTCTTCGTAGATCATAGGCTGGTCCCATTAGCATTTGTGTTTTCAACCTTCCTGTTTCCACAAGGGGCAGTGCAGGCTGGTGGTCGGCCACCAGGCTGTTAGATACCACTGAGTGACCCGCCTCTGGCCCCAGCGTAGGAGACTGGCTCTGGGACCTCGCTGGGCCTCCAGATCCCTGAGGAGCCTGCTGGGGGTCTGGTGGGGGCCGGCCTGATGGGAGCCCAAGTGACCGGACCAGACGCCGCCACGGTATTTCTCTTAAAAAGCATGACATGAACTTAGATAAAGATGAAATTGGTTTGGGAGAGGCAGGTCCTGTGCTCTCCGCGCTGTGCCTGCTGGGAAGAAACCTTCCTCCTGGTGCTGACATTCTCCACGCCAGCTCGGCGAATTCCCCCCGAAACTGTGAAATTGCATAAAAAGATCTGATCAAAGCCCCCATTGGCCGCCAAGCTGTAATGACTTCTGTGATTTTTCTTAACCGGATTTTAATTTTTATGTTTATTATTTGGGGACTGATGGAGCAGAGGAAACCGCTCAGCCTCTGGATTCCACTTTCGCTCTCTCCTGTGAAGCACTTTAACGACTTGGGAAAACTCAATTGCAGAAGAAAGGCATTTGGCACTCAGTGTTTCATGTTTTGTTCCCACTCCCCAGGCTTGGAGACAGCTCAGGAACTTAATTAAAATCAATGGAGAAAAAGAATTGAATAAATCACCACAAAACATCTCTGAAAGTCTGTATCACAGTGCAGCGGCGTAGCAGTGGAAAAGATGTCCCGTTCCCTCTCTCTCCCTCTGGAAAGGGGCAAAATTAAAATGATCTCACAGTGCACTTGATATCTGCCTCCCTCTCTCTCTCTTTCCCTCTCTCTGCCCCTACAAGCAGAAATCTGAGGGGGAGACCATCAAGAGATCAAGGGCGAGGGTCTGCCCCTCATCCACAAGCGAGGTCACTACCACACAGAAAAAACCTCCATCCGTTACGGAACACGAAGCATGTAGCATTTGGCTTCCTCAAGCGACCCTACAAAGTCATGGTGCTTGGACCCCATTTTGCAAATGAGGTTCAGTCGTTCTCCCTGATTCACCTGGGCTTCCCCCGGCTCCCGGTGCTCCTCCTTTACCTTGGACTTGGCAAGATCTCCAAACCAGTGATTTGGGCACTTGTAGACAGATTGTGTGCAGGGGCTCTGAAGCATACCCAGAAAGGGACGGGAGAGGTCTCTACAGGACCTCTCCACCTGACCCCTGCCTCTGGGCACAATTACACTTAACCACCTCTGTCCCCAAGAGAATTGAGCGGGTTCCATAAGGTGCCAGAGGAAGAAATTCTCTTCCAGTCTTGAAAATGCAGTTAAGTCTCTAACATCCTTCATTCTGCATGAGTGGTCCTTGTCCAGAGCCAATCTGAACACTTTGGACTTTCAGCTGGATCCCGTCCTTGGGGTACATAGGAAAGTAAGTGATGGGCCGTCTTCTGCCCTCATCCGCCCCCGACCTCACACCCTCTCCAAAGTTCTGCCCTCTTGCCAGATACAACACCCAACCCAGTGCCTGGGGCAAAGCCTGTGTTTGCTGAATGTTAATTCCTCGCTTCCGCTCCTTCCTTCCACCATGCCCGAGCCCTGGCGTTGCAGAAGTCACTGGCCACCCTCTCCATCTCTTGGAGCTGCTTACGGTCTAGAAAGAAGGCCCACACTTCAGACATAGCTACGATGCAGAGAGGTAAGCGTGATCACAGAGCTAAAACCACTGAGGATCCCCAGGGAAGGACCTGCTCTGCCTTTTATTTTTATTTTTTTTAAAGATTTTATTTATTTATTGGACAGCGAGAGACAGTGAGAGAGGGAACATAGCAGGAAGGAGCTGGAGAGGGAGAAGCAGGCTCCTAGCTGAGCAGGGAGTCCGATGCGGGGCTCCATCCCAGGACGCCGGGATAGTGACCTGAGCTGAAGGCAGACGCTTAATGACTGAGTCACCTAGGCGCCCCCGCTTTGCCTTTTGTGACCCAGTGCCCCTCATGTCACTGTGCCTAGAACCTTCCTGTCACCCTTGGGGAGAAGGCCAGGTGCCTGGGCCCTGCCTGACTTGACTCAGCCTTGCGTATTGTCATCTCTCACGCTAGCCCTCACTCCCCGGCCTCAGGATCCTCATGCAAACTCCTCCTTACTCCTGACACAGTCCTGCCTCCCCGCTTCAACAGGCCAAACCCTATTCATCTTCCATATCTCTGCTTAAATGCCGCTGTCCCAGGAAGGCCCTCAGTACCTCCCACCCAAAAGCTGGTGCACGTCCCTTGCTCTGGGCTCAAGCCACACGGCACCCAACAGATCCCTTTTTTAAACACGCACACACTGAACGAGTAGTTGGTCACCAGTGGCCGTCTCTCCGAAGGACAGCGAGCATCCCAACAGGGTGAGGAAGAGCCTAGGTTTTTAAAGACATCACCGGGCAACTCTCAGACCTCCGGAGATGGTCTCAGGGAAACAATGAGTATCCTAAGGATTTGGGCCACTGTTCCTTGAGCAGTGTGTCGCTCACAGCTGAGTGTCTTCCTAACTGCTACAAGGGCTATGATTCAACCTGGGGGAACGATGGATCTGTAGTGGGTGGGCAAACGAGGGGGAGTCAGTAAAATAAAAAGAGACAGATGTCTTGGAACGTGGAGAGAATATCAAAACACAATCGGGGCCAAGTGCTGCAAGCAACTTCATTACAACAATGCATGATAATTCCCCACTGATTTTCACAAGCAGGGGGCTGCTGACGTAGATGAAAAGTTGGTGTTTCCCCCAAGTTTGTACGTTGACATCCTAACCCCCAATGTAATGGGTGCTAGGAAGTGAGGCCTTTGGGAGGTGAGGCGGTCAGAAGGGTAGAGCCCTCGTGAATGAGATTCGTGCCCTTATAAAAGAGACTCCAGAGGGCTCCCTTGCCCCTTCTGCTATGTGAGGACAGAGGGAGGAAAGAGCCATGTATGAATCAGGAAGTAGGAACTCACCAGATGCCAAATCTGACGGCGCCTTGATATTGGACTTCCCAGCTTCCGGAACTGCAAGAAGTAAGTTTCTGTTGTTGGTAAGCCCCCCAGTCTATGGCGTTCTGCTATAGCAGCCAAACCAACTAAGACAAATCACTGATGTATTTAAGTAGGGGAAGAGGGGTTTTTTTTGGTGGGGGGTAGAGTGGAAGATCACAAGAATTGAGAAGTACAGTAAACACTTGGGGGAGCATCAGGGTACATTCACCCTTCCTCCGTTCCTCCCTTTTGGGTGGGACTCATGCCTGACTCCAGGGATGATCATTTAGCCCAAACAAATCCCCCCAACTACAGCATTAGCCCAGAGGCTGGCATGTGCCCAAAGATGGGCTAATCAAAGTGGAATCTGAGCTTTGTGTTAGATAACAGGAAGACATTCTCTTTCTCTCTCTCTCTCTCTCTGTTACAGTATCAGGGAGGAAAGTAAGAAAATATATTGCTCCTCATAAAAGTGCGGTAAAAGATGACGTACAAACAGCCCCTCTGTTATGCTGAAATATTGTCATTCTGTGATTAACACTCCATGCATCAACCTAGTACTGCAGATACTCTTTTTCGCACTGGACTTGAACGTGGAAGGGTGTGAGGATGAAGCCATGTTGTCATCATGCAGATAGTGACTCTGAAAATGGATCCACCCCAGAAACAGCAAGAAGGAGGAAAGATCTGGTGACCTCATGTGAGCACCTGAATCAAGCCATACCTGAAGCCAGAACATCCAGAACTCCAGCAACATATGCCCTTACCATTTTCCTCCCAGTTTGCCCTAGAGTTGTGTAGGGTTGCCACTTGTGTACAAAGATTCCTGAGAAAAGGAGTGACATGGAGTGGAGGAAGTGGTGCTCAGTGGTTATCACTGTCCTTCTTATTCAAAAGCTGGCGCTAGCAGGCAATGACTAAACCCCTCCCCAGCCCTCTCACCGGATTGCCCTGTTTAGCCACCATCATTTGGCCAGCAGCTGTCATTTCTGCCTTACATGATGGGAAAGGAGGGGAGGGGTTGCCCAGCTCCTTCAATCCCTTTCTGTCTGAGTGCCCTGGGGTCTCACACTCCTCTCCTCCATCTGCAGAAAACAACCCACTCACCCAATTTATCACTCCTTGTTTTCATTTGCTTGTGTGTTTATCAGCTTTCAGTGAGATGCTCTGATTGTTCCCAAAAAGTACATCCAAGGGAAGGCACTGACTTCAGAGTAACCAGCAGTCTCTATGCTACGAAGCAGTCCTGTTGAGATTATCCACGTGGGGCCCAGAGCTTTTTGCCAAGAGCTCCTAATAATTCTCTGAGCATGGCTTCCTTCAAGCTCTGAATCACAGAGGGGCAGAGGCTGCTGCTGGGGGCTAAGTGGTTGGAGCTGTGCGGGTTAGAGGTTCACAGGGGTAGGGAGGCCACAGATCACTGCAGTCACAGGGATGCTTGATGTGTCATTGGTACACTCCACCCATCACCCCAGGACCTTGCTCAGGAGAGAGACGGGAAGTGGGAAAGGGGCCAGAAGCATACAGATGCCCTGATGTGAGAACTTTCTGATAGGCCCAGTCACCCATTTGAGATGAGCTGGAGAAGCACAATCTGATATTTTTAGCTTAGCAAGTGAGATCAAAGAGACCAGATATGGACTAGAGAGATGGTATGCTACATCTGTCAGGATGTGGTCTGGAACTAGGAGTCCATCTGACACCAAATACAAAACAATACACCCAGGCAGGGTCATGGAGGGGAGATCTGGGAGAATACTAAAATCTAAAGTCAGGATCACAAACTCAAATGACTCTAGGGCTAAAGTAGGAAAAATAACTGGAGGAACCGTGCTGAGAATAGATCATGGAGAACCAGAGAACTAAAGTTCCATCAAGATAAGCACCTGCTATTCAACTCAAACTAGGTAGAAATGAAGGTCAGTGTTGTCCATTTATGCTGGAGAAGCCAGAAATCTATAGGATTTTTTTCTTTAAAGTGGAATCATTTAATTTTTAAACACTGGCCACTAATGTGATTTTTTTTCCTTTTTAGAAACAATATGGACTTTCGATTCTGGTTGGGCATGTGAGGAGCTTAAAGATTGTCACTCAATCCCAACCACAAGTAAAAAGCTGAGCAAACTGAAAAACCCACAACTTTTCTTCGATCCTTCAGACAAGAAGTCACAAGGCAAGTGGCTGCCCCCAAAACTGGTGAGACAGACAGGCAGATACAGGGAATCACAACTCACCAAGCAGAAACCCACAGGCAGCAATGGGTTTCTGCATGGGAATCTGCGTGGGAACCAGCTGTGGGTAGGGAAATCTGAAATGGGGCTGACAAGTTACTGGAGGCTCAGTGCGGACAATCGGGGAGAGGAAAGTCAGTGGGGCCCAGTCATCGGGGCAGGAGGGAGGGCACACTTCGGTGAGTTATACCTCCAGGAGTCCAACCTAGTTCTCGCAGTGAATATGGGGGGGAAAATCTGCTTGTACTTTTGGAAGGGGGAAGGGAAAAGAAAGCATCCTGACGCCACCCACACATTCTGTTGTTAACAAGGCCTGCCCTCAAGAGAAGCTATGTTGCCAGGGCTCAATCTGCTGTGGTTCCATCAGACCCGAAGCCACCTGGAGAAGGGAAGTACCCAGCTCCAGTCCCCTCTCCCCATTTTGTCCCACCTAAGGGGAAAAACTATTGAGAAGCACTGAAGAAGTTCACATTTCCGGGGCATGGGCTCACCAGGAGACTGAGACCTAATCACAGCACCACAGAATGCTTCCCTTCCCTCCACACCTTAGGACTCCATCACTAAAGGCCTATTTGCCACCATTCCTTTTACCCAGCATATCATATCCACCTTTTGACAAAAAATAACAAGACATACTAAAAGACACAGATTGAAGAGACTGAATAAAATCAGAGTCTGATATGGCAAGAATATTGGAACGATCAGAGCAAGGACTTTTTTTTTTAACTATGATGAATAAACTAAGGGCTTTCATGGAAGAAACAGACAACAGACAGATAATATAAGCAGAGGGATAGAAATTTTAAGAAAGAGTTTTAAAAATGCTAAAAATCACAACAGTATAATATAAATGAAGAATACCTTTCATGGGCTCATTAGAAGACTTGACATGGCTGAAGAAAGAGTCTCTGAGCTTGGGGATATGAGAATAGAAACTTCTAAAACCGAAAAGCAAAAAGAGACTGGAAAAATATCCAAACAGAACAGAATGGAGTATCCAGGAACTGTGAACGGTTGCAAAAGGTATAACATATGTGCAATGGTAATACCAGAAGGAGAAGAAAGAAAGAAAAGAAGGAAGGCAATGTTTGAAGCAGTAATAACTGAGAATGTCCCCTCAAATTAATGTCAGACACCAAACCACATATCTAGGAAGCTTGGAGAACACCAACAGGATAAATGCAAAAAAACAACTCCACTTAGCCATATTGTATTCAAACTTCAGAAAATCAGAGATAAGGAAAAAAATCTTGAAAAGCCAGAAAAAAAATATCCTTACCTATCTATAAAGGAGCAAAGATAAGAATTAAATCTGACTTCTCCTCAAAAACCATGCAAGTAAGAAGACAGTGGAGTGAAATGTCTAGTGTTGAGAGGAAAAAAACCCACAACCTCAAATCCCATACTCTGCAAAATTATCCTTTAGAAATGAAGGAGAAATAAAGACTTTCTCAAAAAGAAATTGAGAGAATTTATTGCCAGTAGACATGCCTGGAAAGAAATATTAAAAGAAGTTCTTCAGACAGAAGGAAAGTAATACAGGTCAAAAAATACAACTTACTAAAATTTATGTGATACAGTGAAAGCAGTGCTTAGAGGGAAATTTATATTATTGACTGTGTATATCAGAAAAGAGAAAGATTTAAAATCAATAATCTAAACTTCCACCATACGACACTAGAAAAGGAGCAAATTAAATTCCAAGTAAGCAGAAGAAAATAATTAAAATTAGAGCAGAAATTAAGGGAATTAAAAACCTGTAGAGAACATCAACAAAACCAAAAACTGGGTGTTTGAAAAGATCAATGAAATTGATATAACTCTAGTCAGGCTAAACTAAGAGAGAGAGAAATTACTGATATTGGAAATGAAAGAGGGTACATCACTACAGATCCTGCAGGCTTTAAAATGATAACACAGGAATAGTAAGAACAACTCTCTACTCACATATTTCATAACCTAGATGAAATAGACCAGTTTCTTGATAGACAGAATCAGTCAAAATCACACAAGAAGACACAGGTAATCTGAATAAACTTATATTTATTAAAGAAGTCAAGTCAATAATGAACAATCTAGGGGCTCCTGGGTGGTGCAGTCGTTAAGCGTCTGCCTTCGGCTCAGGGAGTGATCCAGGTGTTCTGGGATCGAGCCCCACATCAGGCTCTTCCCCTGGGAGCCTGCTTCTTCCTCTCCCACTCCTCCTGCTTGTGTTCCCTCTCTGGCTGGCTGTCTCTCTCTGTTAAATAACTAAAATCTTTTAAAAAAAAATAATGAACAGTCTTCCAAAACAGAAAGCACCAGTCCCTGATGGGTTCACTGATGAGTTCTATCAAACATTTAAGGAAGATAGCACACCAAATCTTTACAATGTCTTCCAGAAGATAGAGGCCAAGAGAATGTTTCCTAACTCATCCCACGAGGCTAGCATTACCCTAATACCCAAACAAGATGAAGGCATTATAAGAATGGAGAACTACAGACTGATATAACTCTCGTGGACATAGAAGAAGGCACTTAAGCAGACTTAAACTGAGAGAAAGCCATGAGGACAGCTATGGGATGTGTACTTGAAGGAGAAGAAACAAGTGCAAAATCCCCGAGGCTGGAACACGTACAGGTAATAGCAAGAAGAATAATGGAAGATGAGAGCAGAGGATCAATAGATGAGGGACTCCTCCATAGTAAGGGCTCTGGCTTTTAATAGGAGTTGAGCAGCCATTGGTTCTGAACGGAGGAGTGACATGACACAGCTGTCTTTTAACACAATAGGTATGAATCTCAGTCCACAAACTCAGTAAAGGAAAGGAATATCATCTCATTTCACTCAAGGCAACCTGACTGTGACTCTTCTCTCCCTGGAGAGAAGCCCCATCTCAATCATTACAGCATCCCCTTCCTTGGTCTAAAGTCATTCTTGGATAAGGCAATGTGTATGGAGACCACAATGGGATGGTCTGCCTCTAACTGAATTTCACCATGGTCATCACCAGTACCCTTGTCGTGTGATCTGCGAGGGGTCCTGGGTCATGGAGGAGCCATTGCCTGGGGCTCCGTACCTAGGATCCTATCCTCCTACGCAGGGCTCAAAAACTATATTTGTCCAGAGAACTCCAGGTGCTGTAACAAATAAATCTAAAATTTCAGGGGCTTCATGAAATGGAAGAGAATTTGCTCCTGTGCTATTTCTGCATAGGTCATCCTGGATGATGGGGAATTCTCTTCCATGTGGGGATGTAGGGACCCAAACGTCTTGCATAGTGCAACTCTGCCACCCCTAGATAATCAGAGATCCTCTGTGCCCAGGGAGAAGGGGAAAGAGAAAGAGGAAAACCACGTCCACTTCCTAGCCACCTTGGCCTAAACTTCATACACATTATTTCTACTTACATTCCACCGGGGAGAACTAATCATATAATCCCACACAGAGACAAGAGAGGCTGGAAGAGGCTGCTGACACTGGAAGACAATGAGAAAGGTAACGAGGCTGAACCAGGGCCAGTGGTGCCCTAATCAGCAGCCATGTGTAGCCCGAGCATGCACGAGTTACATGAATGTCGACAGGGCCAAAAGAACATGGGCTGATGAATACCAGGTGGGATTTAAGAGGCGCCTGGGTGGCCCAGTCAGTTGAGCGTTTGATTCTTAATTTCAGCTTAGGTCATGATCTCAGGGTCATGGGATCGAGCCCCATGTTGGGCTCTGCACTCAGGGCAGAGTCTGCTTGAGATTCTCTCTTCCTCTCCCTCTGCCCCTCCCCCTGCTCACACTCTCTCTCTCAAATAAAATAAATAAAATCTTTTAAAAAAGAAAAAAGGAAAGAGAGTCTGCTTGAGTTTGAATTCCTACTCTGTCACTTCCTTGTTGAGTCCACTGGGTCAAGGCAGACAACATCTATGAGCCTCTGCTCCCCCACTGGATCCAGGGACATATAAAGGACATAAAACACTTAGCACGGTGCCTAGCACATAAGAAACTCGCAGTAAATGGTATCTAATATTTTTGCCACACACTGCAAGCCCCTGCACTCTGGAATTTCTATCCTACCCAGGGCCTGTATCCATGAGTCCTGACCCCGTTACGGGCTCTGTTCTGGGAAACCAAATATTCCCAACCAGGAACGCAGAGCAGACCAGTACGATATAAGGGATTGCTGGCAAGTTAGGGCAGAGAACGCAAGCACATGTTTCAATAAAATTTCACGGATGAAAGACAAGGCTGGTAAAAAGGATGGATGGAAGGGTAGAAAGAAGGGAGACAGGAAGTGTGTTAGGAAGAGAGTTGGAAAGAGGGAAGAAATCAGTTAGAAAGGAGGAGAGAAAGAAGGGAGAGGAGCTAGGGAGGGAGGGAGGGAGGGAGCGTACTGGAAGGCAAGAGAGGTGTGCTCTGCTGCGTCTTTGAGAATCTATGGATTTCTCTGGCCAGAGCCAAGTGTCACTATGCTCTGGTGCCGGTCCCAAATGCCCAGTGGTGAGCTACCGCTAACCAGCCCCAAGTGCAGCGGCAAGCCCCCCGTAGCTGCGGCTTAATAAAGGACTCGTCAGTTTATTGTCAAGAGCATGTGCCAATCTCATTCAAATCAATTAATTCCTTAATCATGCTGTGAATGGAGCAGGATGTGAAGCGCCCATGTGGGAGCAATGAATATTAGCCGTATTTAACTGCCAAACACTTCTGATACCATAAAGCATCCTTGAGGTTGCACAATAAAATCCAAAGTTTAATTGGTGGGTAACAAGGCCCCAGGCAATTGTACCTTATTAATGCTGACAACAGGAATATGTATGCAAGGCCGCAACAGCCGGCTACTTAGAGCAATGCCAGCCGCCAGCCCCAGGAACAGGAAGTGATTAGTGTGGCCCAATTGCAGAAAGATTTAGAATCTCTTTCACCAATGGATCTTTTTCAAACACCATGCTGTAAATACATCATCGCCTCCATCCAGCTATACCTCAGGGAATGATTTGTAAAAGGCAGAGAAGTGGAGGATACAGGCTTATGGGTGCAGATAGGCAGATACTGGAGAAATATCAGGCAGGCAGGTTGGGGCCACCCTATAAGGTTGCACAGGTTGTGTACTGCACAAGGCTTCTAGTGGAAGGGAAGCGAACAGGGGCTGAAATCCTGGCCTGAGCTCTGCCCACCAAGCTCTGTGCCTTGGCATGAGGCTATGTCTGCCCTGAGAAGGGCAAGGTTTTTTCCTAATCCAGCCATCCAGAGGGTAAATTGCTTAAGCTCTTTGAAACAATTTTTCCATTTGACGAGATGGGACTAGATGAGAGGTGTCTTCTGAACGTCACATTACTTAATCGTGTTTTGTCCGTCCAACAAACATGTATCAATACCTACTATCATCTCCGCATTAGTCTAGAACCTGGAGATAAGGCTCCTCCCTCCCCAACTTGGGGAAAAGGCAGAAACCCAGGCAGATAATTATGCCAGCAGTACTTTGGCGGGAAGAGTGGGAACACATCTCAGTTCCAGTTTAGGAAGCGCCTGTGGCCTTTCTCCTGTGGCCCCTCTCTGGCAGCCTCCCACGGCAGCGGCCCCAAGTAGCACATTAATGATGCACTTGTCACATTGCTTCATCTCTCTTCCTCACCTGTCCCCGCTGCCAAGCTGGGGGCTCCGGGAAGTCATAACTAGGCCTTATTCATCTCTGGCGCCCCCAAAATCTAGCCTAGTGTCTGACACACGGTGCAGGGTAGTGATGGTTTAATGGAGTTTCTATACTCTAAACACTTTTTATACATAGGATTCCTTAATTCCCTATGTTTGTTCTGCGAGGGATCATTACATTGTCTCTCAGCACCCCCAACGCTCTCTGGGCCATACTGCAGTGGGTGGCACACATTTTCTAGAAAGGGCCAGGACAGTAAATATTTCAGGTTTGGTGGCCCTTAGAGTCCCTGTCACAGCTCCTGAACTCTGCCGCTATAGCCCAGAAGCAAACCACTGACAACAGGAAAAGAAGTGGACATATCTGGGATTTATGGACTGAAATTGAAATTTCATACGCTTTTCACGTGTCATGAAAGATTCTTCTTTTTTTGAATTTCTCAACCACTTAAAAATGTAAAAACCATTCTTCAATCGTGGGCCGCACACAAAAAAGCAGCAGGCCAGATTTGGCCGCTGTCCCCTACTTTTGCCAACCTCTGTTCTACTCTGTGATGAGGGGGCTGGAGGTCTACATGCTATGTTTCCCAGAATCCCTTGATGCCTGGACTTCTGTTGGGTTTTTCTGGGAGGAGGCACTGCAGAAGGTCGGCAGGAAGAGAGAAGGGGCTTGCTCTTGTCTAGCTTCTGTAATAGCCCCCCAACAGAAGACGACAGCTGAAGATCTAGCCAGTTCCGGCCCTGGTGACTCTGTGTCCCCAGAGCCATGAGAACTGCCTGAGCAGGACTTCTTTTCGAGGTCCAAGTGCCCACCTACAAGGGCTCCTCCTATGAGCTCATATGTTCGGCAACATTACCTCTTCCCTTTCAGTCCCCAGAACTAGGGAATCATTGCTGCTTCCTGCATTTCTAATATTTAGGACACTTTGACCTCCCCTTTGTGTTTTCAGGTCCCTAATGCCTGAGGAACCAACTCCCTGCATTAAATCCTCTCTATTTGAAATACCTAGTGTGATTTCTGTTTTCCTGACAAAACCCCAACTACTACAGCTCCATTTTATAAGCAAGAAAACGGAGTCTCCAGGAGGGCTGAGCTTTATCTAGGTCCACGTAGGCGGTAAAGCAGAAGTGTTTGTCCAATATCACAGAAGAGGGAAAAGGTAGATTTATACTGGAACCCATCACTGTCTGACCCCAAAGCCTATACACTCTTAGCCAGCATACGGCCTGAAAGGGAGGGTTCACCACTCGTACTGCTCCCAGCAAAGCTCTGAGCACCCCGCAGCCACTGTGTTCTGATAGCTGAATGAATAAATGAATGGGTGATCTTGTCTTATCTCTGAGCCTAGCATTGGCTTGGGCATGCAGTAAGGTGTAACAGATGAGTGTTGGAGGAAAAATACAGAATTAATGTTTCGGGCCAGTAGTTCTCAGTTCCAGCTGCACACTTAAATCTCAAAAACTTTAAAACCATGCCCAAACCCTACTCTAGAGCAAATGGCCCAGCATCAGGCATCAGTATTTTTCTTATGAGTCCCCGGGTGATTGTAACACGCGGCTGGGATGGAGAATTGCAGCGTTAGAGAAAGCTTTGCTGGGGCCCAGTCTTGCTCAAAAGATCACTGGAGCAACGTGTGGTGGGTCCTCCCCAGCAGGCGGTACCATCCACACCACCCCAGGGACACGATCCCATCTGAAGGTGAAGGTCCCTTTGTTCAGGCAGCATGTAAATCCTCCCCAAGGTGGCAAATCAGACTCCAATTCAATCACGTTTGCTGACCACCTACTATGTGCTAGGCACTGTGCTGTTAAAGTTCATCTTAACGGATGCATACGTTACTTTGTCATCGAGAGACTAATAGAAACACGGACAACGGTCAGACCACATATGACAGAACTCTGACTCACAACCTCTGGAACAATCAGCCTAAAATAGTCAGGATTTGATTGACAACTGCCAATCTCCTTATTATTATTATTTTGCCACATCTTCTAACTCAGGACCAACCAGAGAAAGCCAAACATGTTCCTCCCAAGGCAAGAACATTAAGATACTTCTAGGTTTCTCACTACCAGCTTCCTCATGCCCACAACCTCCAAATGGGGCCCTACTGAAGCCTCGTGCACGATGAAGCTTTCTCGCCCCCTGGACAGCCTTTGAGTCTCTGGCAAACAGGAGTGGTGGATGGTGCCCAACTCCCCTGCTACAAGCAGCTCTGAGTCAGCGGCTTCTGTTCTCCTTTGGGTGATCGTCATTTATTTCTACGTGATTATCTATAATATTTTAATTGTGCCTTTTTTTTTTTAACAGGCGTGAAACGGAAGCTTAAAAATGTTAGGTGACGTCAGAGGTCACCCAGCTGGAAAGAGCTGAGGAGGGTTTGAAGCAGGGAGAAGCAGGGTAGCACTAGGAGGAGACGTGTAGAGCAAGGGCAGAGCATAAGCTATGACGTAAGGAAGAATGGCTGAAATCCCGGGCACGAGCAAGGTTAAAGAGCCTTCTGGACCTTGCCTGGGTCACTCGATTCTCTCTGTACTAAGGTTCCTCAAATCTGTAATGGAGATAACATTTCACAAGGAATAGAGTTTCCTGGGTCCGAGTAAAACCTCTGGAATAAAATTCAAACTCTGATTGAGTTACTTGCCAGCAGAGTAAAATTGTTCAACTGGACTGGGCCTCAGTATTTTCACCCCCAACATGAGGATAATTCATTTATCACAGGGTTATTAAGAGAATTCGATACATTTTGAAGCGCTTATGTGGCACCGACTGTGTAAGTATCAGGCCCTGCAATGTGTTTTACAGGCATTAGTATCCTTAATTTTCATGACAATGCCATGGGTTAGGCACTATTTTTACCACCTCCAGTTTATCGATGGGAAAACTGAAGGAAAAAGAAATTAGAGGGGATCCTGGATGGCTCAGTCATTAAGCGTCTGTCTTTGGCTCAGGTCATGATCCCAGGGTCCTGGGATCGAGCCCTGCATTGGACTCCCTGCTCTGCTGGGAGCCTGCTTCTTCCTCTCCCACTCCCCCTGCTTGTGTTCCCTCTCTCGCTGGCTGTCTCTCTGTCAGATAAATAAATAAAATCTTAGAAAGAAAAAAGAAAAAGGAATTAGAGGGATGCCTGGGTGGTTCAGTCAGTTAAGCATCTGACTCTTGGTTTCAGCTAAGATCATGATCTCAGGGCATAGGGATCGAGCCCCTTGTCAGGCTCCCTGCTCAGCACGGAGTCTGCTTGAGGTTCTCTCCCTCTCCCTCTGCTTTTCCCCCAGATCCAGCTCTGTCTCTCTATCTAAAATAAGTAAATAAATAAAATCTTTTAAAAAAAAATAAAGAAATTAGAGAACTCGCCCAAGGGCCCTCAGCCAGGAAAAGGTGGATCTTGTATTAGAGCCCCACACATCAGTACACAGTTCTGCTTCTTGAATAATGAAGTAGGCAAAACATTGACCTCCGTGCCTGACACACGGTAAGCTCAAAGGCAGGAGGAAAGAGTAGTAATGGGTTGGTGTAATTTCAAAACTGTTTTCCAGTACAGACTAATGCCTTCCAGGAAGCCGACATGCTACAAAAGATCACTCACGTAACAGTGAGGGTGAGAGACTGAGAGACAGAGACAGACAGACGGACAGCACAGACGAGTCTGATTTAACAAAATTGTTCAAGAGTCCAGCAGGATGAATAAACTCAGGGGGGCAGTTCCCAGAAAAAGAAATCTAAATGGATTTTAAATACGTGAAAGCGTGCTGAATTTCATCTAATATTTTCTGAAATTTATTTTTTAAAATAAGATACTATTTTTTAGAAATTGTAGAAATTGACAAGCTGATCTGAAGATGTGTGTATAAATGAGGGATCTAGTATAGGCAAAAAAATCTTGAAACAGAACAAATTTGGAGGACTCCTACAACTTGATTTCAAGACTTATAATAAAACTACAGTAATCAAGAGAGTCTGACACTGGCATAAGGATCACTGAACAGTCGAGAAAAGCCAGAAAAAGCCCCACACGTAGTCAGTTGATTTTCTTTTCCCCACTGAAGTGAGTAAGCAATTCAATGGCAGAAAGAAAAAGCTTTTTTTTTTTCTAATTTAAATTCAATTAGCCCACGTATAGTACATCATTAGTTTTTGGTGTATTGTTTAATGATTCATTAGTTGCATATGACACCCAATGCTCATCACATCAAGTGCCTTCCTTAATGCCCATCACCCAGTTACCCCATCTTCCCACTCACCTCCCTTTCCACAACTCTCAGTTTGTTTCCCGGAGTCAAGAGTCTCTCACGGTCTGGCTCCCTCTCTGATTTCTTTCAAAGCTGGGGGCATCACGATGCCTGGTTTCAAGCTATATTACAAAGCTGTGATCATCAAGACAGTATGGTACTGGCACAAAAACAGATACATAAGATCAATGGAAGAGAATAGAGAGCCCAGAAATGGACCCTCGACTTATGGTCAACTAATCCTCAAAAAAGCAGGAAAGAATATCCACTGGAAAAAAGACAGTCTCTTCAATAAATGGTGCTGAGAAAACTGGACAGCCACATGCAGAAGAATGAGACTAGATCATTCTTTTACACCATACACAAAAATAAACTCAAAATGGATGAAAGACCTCAATGTGAGACAGGAATCCATCAAAATCCTAGAGGAGAACATAGGCAGTAACCTCCTCAACATTGGCCACAGCAACTTCTTGCAAGACAGGTCTCTAAAGGCAAGGGAAACAAAAACAAAAATGAACTATTGGGACTTCATCAAGATAAAATGCTTCTGCATGGCAAGGGCAAGAGTTAGCAAAACTAAAAGGCAACCTACAGAAAGGGAGAAGAAAAAGCTTTTTAACAAATAGCATTGGAACAGCTGAATAAACATAGGGGAAAAAAATGAACCTTGATCTCTGCCTTACACCACATACAAAAAATTAATTCAAGATGGATCACAGACTAAACTTAAAAGATAAAACTATTACGAACATGGGAGAATACAACTCTGGCAATGATTTTTTATGAAAGAAAAAGTACTAACCATAGAAGAAAATAAATTGGAACTCATCAATATTTTAAAATTTTGCTCATCAAGTTACATATTAAAAAATCGGTAAGCCACAGACTGGACGAAAATACATACCTGACAAAAGAACAGTATCTATAATATGCAAAGAACTTCTACAAATCAATAATAAAAGACAAACAACACAATAAAAATTGTCAAGACTTGAAGAGATATTTTACAAAGAGGATATATGAATGGCTGAGAAGCACATGAAAAGGCGCTCCATTGGAAACTCATTGAAATACATATTTGAACTCATTGAAGCACATATTTGAACTCATTGAAACACACCCGAAACACATAGAATGATCAAAATGTAAAAGACTGACAACACCAAATATCAGGGAACAGGTGGAGCAGCCAGAACTCTCATGCATTACTGTTGGGGGTGTAAATGGTACAGCCACTTTGAAAAGCACTCCTGTAGTGTCTTATATAGATAAATATACATTTACCTTATGATTATTCTACTCCCAGACATGCATCCAAGGGAAATGAGAGCGTACTTCCACACTAAGACTTGTTCAAGAATGTTATTGACAGCTTTATTTATAATAGCCCAAACAGGAAAACAACCCAAATGTCCATCAAGAGAACAGATCAACCAATCTTGATACGGCCCCACAATGGAATACTATTCAGCCATGAAAATGGATGAACACAATAATAGCATGTATGAATCTCACAGACCCTCTGTCGGTCAAAAGAAGTCAGACACAAGAGAGTACACAGAGTATAATTCCATTGAAATGAAGTTTAAGAACAAAATCAATGGTGATAAAAACCAGAGCCGAGCTCCTTGGAGCAGGAGCCAAGAGAGATAGGAAAGAGGCATGAGAAAGCCTTCAGAAGTGATGGAATGATTCTCAGTCTTGACTGGGGGTGTGGGTTGCAGGGGTTTATGCGTCTGTCAAAACCAATTGCACTATGCAGTTAGGTCTGCGCATATTACTGCTCGTGAATTACACCTCGATAGATTGTTTGCGAGGGTGTGAGAAAATGCACCAGCATACGTTCCTGGGGAGAGTATAAATGTGCAACCTCTCTGAAGGGCAATTTTGACAAAACCTATCAAAATGAGCAATACAGACACACACTTGACCCAGTCATTTCACTTCTAAGAGTCATCCTACAGATATATTCATGTGTGATGTAGAGACGGTTGTACCACGATATTCTTTGCAGAATTGTTTGTGGTAGCAAAAGACTGGAAATAACATGGCAATCCATCCATAAAGGACAGGGTAAAAAATTACAGTGCTACATTTTAATAGAATACCATGCATCTGTTAAAATAATAAGGGAGACTGCTACATACTGATATGGAATGATATTCAAGATGTAAGATATACTGATGCCCAGAAAAACAAAGGTGTAGAACAGAGTTTATAATATCCTCCCATCGGTGTAAAAATAAATGTGTGCGTGTAACGTATCTTGAGAGGTACATAAAAAAACTGGACATGGCCGTTGCCTCTGGAAACAGGGACTGGCGGACTTGGAGACTGGAGGTTAGAGCGGGGCAAGGGGGAGAATTATTTTCGCCATATTACCTCTTTTATGGTTTGAATTATTTTGTTGTTTTCTTATAACCACATGGGTATTATGTAAATCAAGATTCTTTTTTAAAGCAAAGGAAAAGACCAACGCTTGCGGGGCCAATCCATTTTCCCTGGCACTTGACCCAGACCGCTTTAGATCCTGTGCACTGTGAACCCTAAAGTCTGTCCTGCCTGCTCTTATTAATATGTGCCCCCATCATTTCTGTCTCCGTGACAGTCATCCTCAGATCTGACCTCAGCCCCACCCACGGCCTCAGCTCTGCTCTCCTACAGGACCACCGGCCCTCACCTAGCAGGTATGTTCCCACCCCACGCTGCCTCCTGCCACTCCACATTTCAGTTATTGGATTTTCCAGCTTTTTACTTAGCCCCAGCTTTTTCCAAGCAAAACAGATCCGCCCATAGCCAGGACCATGTCTAGCCAACCAGATATATGCCCCCAAATGAGACCATGAAATATCCCTGTAATTTCCAGATGCCTTAAGACATACACACTTAAATATTTAGTAGATTATAAATGACCTAAAGCTTTAGTCCAGCTTTTAAACATAACTTAATGAGCCTATGTGGACGGTTTGCCCCCAGCCCGAATGCGGAGATAATTGTGCCTCTCCTGATGAATAAGAGGGTGGGTGCAGAGGAATGGCTGTGCAATATTAATGAAAGTGTCCTAGGGGCTTGGTACCCACTCCAGGGACAGATTTGCTGCTCGCAGCTTTCTCTCTGATCCTGCAGTTTGCAGACTGCTGCACAGACATTTGTAGGGAAGAGAGTCAAAACAACCGGTCTCAAGCCTGACTCCGCCACTGATTTTCTGTGCGGCCTTGAGCATGTCACGTCCCCTCTCTGGGCCTCTGGGCCCTTCTCTGTTGCATTAGGGTAATCTCTAAGGCACTTGCAGCAGCGTCCAGCTCCAGACTTCTGAGTGCCTGCAATTACAATTATTTGTTAAAATATGTTTCACAACAAAAGAAGGGGAAATAGGCAGCAAGGGTGTTTAAAAAAAAAAAACTTTTTAAAATGGGCTAAAAATAAGAAGAAGAAGAAATACTACATCTCTTTTAATCCTTATGCTCCAGCAGCGTCGGCATCACCTGGGAGGTCATTAAAAATGGAGAATCTCAGGTCTCCCCCCAGACCTGCTGAATCAGAATCTGAGGTTTAACAAGATCCTACGGTAATTTGTACTGAGCCCCCAGGGGCCATAAAAAAGTACTCCAGGAGTCTTCTGTAAAACCGGCAGCTTTGGGAAAGGGTCTTCTCCATGTCTTCAGGCCACTCTGGCCCCAGTAGATGAGCTAGATGCACTCACAACACCAAATGCCGACAGAGGTCAGGCAAGTGACACAAACTGGCAAAGGAGCCTGGGTGTGGGGCAGTAGGGAGGGGTGGGGGCTGTGGCTAAGTGGAAAGTGTTCGTCTTAGGTGGCCTTATAAAACGGGCTGGATCAGGGCAGCCTGACTGTGACTCAGCATCAATCAACTTTTGTTGTATAGGAATTCAGGGTCTATGTTGCCATATCTTGTGATTTTTTTAATATATATAAATTAACCTAGGTATTCAGATTTCTATGTAAAATCTCTATCTTTTTAAAAGATTTTATTTATTTATTTTAGAGAGAGAGAGACAGCATGAGCGGAAGGGAGAGAGAGAATCTCAAGCAGACTCTGCTGAGTGTGGAGCCTGACATGGGGCTCGATCTCAGGAGCCTGAGATCATGACCTGAGCTGAAATCAAGAGTCAGACACTTAACCCACTGCACCACCCAGGCGCTCCTAAGTGAAATCTCTTAATGGTGAAAATATCATCAGGTCAAACATAGCACATTTTAAAGCTAGAGATAATAGTGATTTCCAAAGCCTTAAGCAAGACCAAACTTGATGAGTTCAAAACACAAAAAGGAGGTTCTAAGCTGGCTGGAGTATGATGAGAAATGGGGGAAGTAGAACAAGACTAGAAGTGGGATGGGAGTGCTGGTCACCTATGGAGGAGGCAGGATGATGTGGCATTTGTTGGTGAACCAAGGGGTTAAAAGCACAGGGACTGGAGCCCAAAGCCTGCTCTTCTCCACCTCTGTGACCTTAGATCAGTTATTTCGTTCTTACATACCTCTGTTTCCTTATCTGTAAAATGGAGTTAATAATGGCATGAACCTCCAAGGTCAATATAAGGAGGCAGTGATCAATACAATTAGGCACTTTGAATAATGGCCAGACCTAAGTAAGCACTCACTAATTGCTTATTGTCCTTGCTATCATTTGCCTTTAGCCCTGCAAATGTCATGAGTCCCTGCACCTGCCAACCCACATACTAGACCTTTTCAGCAGGCTCACCAGCTATCTCCTCTCTGAAACCTTCAGACAAAGAAGAGGCACACAAAGATCTGTAGAAGGTTCCTTTTTGCAAGGCTTTTCCTCTGATGATGTCTCAGGCTGCCCCGACCCAGCCCCCGGCAGGCTGTTGGTGCTGAACATTCTTTTTTCCCCCAGTGCTTTGTTTTGTTAGTGGGCTCAGTGTTCAAGGCCCTCTGCAGGCTGCCCACTAGCAAAGCAAGGCCATTTCCTCATTCAACAAATACGTATCACGTCTCAATAACGTGCTAGGCCCTGAACTAAACGCAGTGATGAACAAGATCCCCGACCCTGTGGTTTTCTCGTTCTAGAGGAGTGGATAGATAATAGCCCACACATACACAAATAAACAGGACAATGATATTAAATGAAAATAAACAATGATAGTTATGTGACCGTCTGAAAGCAGTAAATTCCACCACGGTGAAGAGGTCAAAACAGGAATGACATTTCAGAGAGGGCCCTCCCGCTGCATCGCAAGGTACGAGGTCTGGAATTAATCTGCCTTGAGCAAAAGTTCAAGCTTTAGTCATGAGCTCATCCAACACTCATTCAACCATTATTCCTTTACTCGTTCATCCAATCATTCATTCCACATGTATCTAGTGAGGCCAAAGAGTTGCCAGGCTTTCTACTAAACAGTAGGGAAACTGAGAGGAAGAGACATGGTTCTTACCTTGAGAGAACTTCCCGGTCTGGTTAGGGGTGAAGTTGTATTATAGTCATTAATAAACAACTAACTTAAATAACTCTTCACCTTATAAAAAGCAGACCTGCCTGTGGGCTCTTACACTTGGAGAAACTCAATGAACTTCAGCTTTCTCAGCTTCTTGATGCCCCCAAACCACCCAAGTTCAACTAACAGTAGTACTGTCTAGTGAGGACAAGGTAAAACTGCAGACACAAGATCCCCTGAGAGAGATCGTCTTATCTAGAGGTACTGCCATAAATTTTTAATGCCTGAGTTGATTCTTGTATAAGGATCAATATGGCTCCGAGTTGTGTTTCCTTAACCGGGCCTGGCTAATGAAAACTGTACGGAGATTGACTTAATATAAAATATTTTGTGCCACGTGACATCTCCTTTCATGCATAAGAACAATGAAAGCATCAACACTCTACCAGGTTTACTTCTATGAGCTCATTTAATCATAATAGCAAAGCTAGGATGCATAGATATCACAACAGGATTTCAACCCATGCATTTTGGCTTCCAAAGTCCATAGTCTTAACTATCATGCTGTAGATAAGAAAATTTTGCAGTGGTTAGAATTTTAAAAGATTTTCCATCAAAAAACTGACATAATACACTCAAAGGATCTTTCCCCAAAACTGTCAATACCATTTTCACGTTGCCAATGAAAAACTATTTTAGCAACTCAGCATCCTCTGTCATATTTAAGTTCATGTCATTGATTTGGATATATGCTGAGTGAATCTTGAAGGATAAGTAGGAAACACCCAGGCTCCGGGCATGAGGAACCATAGAAGCAAATGCAATGAGACAACCATCACGACATACTCATGCACCTGCAGGGACTTCAGTGTGGCTGGAGTGTCTGGTGTGAGGTAGGGGTTGGCAGAAAAGGACACTGCAGGGAGAGGCAGAAGCCAGGCTTCAAGAATAGACTTTGAGCGGGCACTAAGCCAGGACCTGCTCGGATGGAGGGAAGGGGTGACACTGGGAAACTGCCTTGGGATTCAGCCATTCTTGAGGGAAGAACCCAAGAATGCTTTGGGGTTATTATCCATTGCTGGCACCTGGTGGGCAGACATGTACATAACCAGCCTCTCCACTTGGGAGGGAATAAAAACAAACCAAAACTGCAAAAGGGATCTTCTTAAAGACCTGTTTGAGCAGTGGGGTGCCTTCGTGGAAATTCAAGGTCAAAACGTGGAACTTACAGTCGGGGAAGTCTTCCACCTAGGAGCAATGTTGCCCCCTGCCCCGGTCATCCATCCACACGTAGAAAAATCTCATCTTTGCTTATAAAGGAGCGCTCATCCCCTATCTTTATCCACTGGCCTTTTCCTGTGAGTCGTACTACTGTCCTACTGTAACAACCACACACATCTTGAGGATGTTGGATTTTAATGTTTGTGCTATGATGAGTCTTTGAAAGGTGAGCTTTAAGGGGAAAAGAGAAAATAGAGACAGTATCCTGAGCTAATTTTAAGCAGACTTTCTGTGGCAGGAAGGGAAGCAACAAGACAATAGCAATGATTTTGAACCCTGGCTGGTTATAGAATCACCTGGGGAAGTTTCAAAACGTCTTGATTCCTGGGCTTGCCACCACTGACTTCTGTGTCAATTGCTCTGTGACGTTTGAGGACCCCTGAGCAGGACTGATGAGAAGCACTGGGGGAGCGTTGTTATAAAACTGTTATTCCAACGCGGGAGAGATCCTTGAGCATGTTGAAATGGTGATGACAAAGGGTAAAGGGGCAGAGATGAATATGTAGGACAAGTCAACAGTCCACCAGAGCAGAATCCCTGAGGGGGCAGGAGAGGTTGGTCTCGGGGGTACGGGTGGATTCACCTCCCACCATCTTCCTCTGAAACAAGGAGGGAGGAAGGGGGAAGAAGATGCGAGTCTCCTTTGGGGAGGAAAAGGAAGACGAGGGGAGTTTTTCCTGCGAACTGTAATTTCTGGAATCTTGTTCGTAAAGCAGGTGGATGGTTCGTTTGCTAAGAGGGAGGGGGAATGGTGGCACGCAGCTTGAAAAGAAGCAAGGCTTGAACTCTGCTGATTGTAGACGGGCAGAAGGCATTCCCCAGCTGAGACTGGAGGCCAGGAATTTAAGCTCTACTAGGAGATATATTCCATGGGAGCAGAGCCTTTCTCTGGGTTGGTAGCAGCCACATCACCAATGTTCAGTTCAGTACACTTGATGAAGAGACGTGTCATGACACCATTCTGCGACATTTCTTTTCCTCAGTACCATTTGGGAGGCCAGGGAGAAAAGCCTTGAAGTGACTCAGTAAAGCTGGAGTTTAGGGTTCAAGGGTAACCTGGCAAGGCATCAAAGATGGGTCAGGGAGCATCAGACAGACTGCGCAAGAGAGATTGGCTTTTACCTTGAAGGCAAAAAGTAGAGAGACTGGAGAGAGGCAAGGATAGATCTGCATGGGCAGAAGTCCACTCCGGGCTTTAAGGAGATGGTCTGAGGGGTAGTGAGAGGCTATTACAACCATCCAGGTGAACAGCGAGGAGTCAGATAGTCCTGGGGGATGCCGGTTGGAGCAGAGGGTCAGTTTCAAGAAGGCAAATTCCACATCGTTCTAAGGGACAGCTTTACAATAGTCAGTGAGCGCCCCATCTATCTGGGTGGGGCGCGGTGCTGGGCTGAGCAGTCTGAGAGCATGCTCCGTGGATCTGTGGAGCTCCAACAGCCCCTTTCACCTCCCCCTCCTCGAGAGGCCTCACAGTCTCAGCTGGGTGGGAGCCGCCTCTCCTCCAGGCTCGCCAAATTGCCGTGCTGTATTTAAAAGCCAAAGAGGAAAATAAGCCCCAGCCCAAGGAGGAAGTGATTTTGGCATTAAATAAAAGGAATGTTTTTATCCTGCAATGAAAACGCTGTGATCCCAGGACACAATTTGCATAAACAGACAGTTTGGCTATAAACAACCTCGCCAGTAACTGGTATTTACATATAGAACAATTCAGTCAAAACCCAATTAAAGGCTCTGATGGATCGAGGGTTGTCAAAACATTTAAAAGGCTTCACAGCAGCCAGGCGATTTATACGTCTCTGTTGGGCCAAGCATTCCTGATTTCTCCCCCAATCCGCTCTTAGTCTCTTACCAGAGCTGGAGACCCCCCCTGCCCAGCCCGCTCCCGGACTGGCAGCCTGCCCTCCGACAGGAAGGAGAGATCTCTAAGGAGCCCCCTGGTCTGGCCAAGACTTGGCGGAGGAAGGAACAGGATCCAGGGCAGGACGGCCGACTAGTCTGTGGAAAGCGGGGACAAGGGTCCAGTGTCGAGTCTGGACACATGATGCCATCAAGAGGGTCTGCTCGGAGGAGGCAGGACTCCAGGAGGACCCAGGCAGTAATGGTGCCTGAAGTCCTACAGCACTGCTGTGGTTCTAGGTTCCAGAGCTTCTAAGCAAAATGCTTCCAGAGCAAGATAGGAAATTAGGCTCCCCCAGCCCATGGAGAGAGGACTTGTGCTGCTCAGGGACTGAGGCCAGCCAAGAAACCCAGTCAACATGATGGGAAAATGGGGGACAGCTTTAATGGGAGGGGGAACCAGGAGCAAGAGGTTCAAGTGGCGCGTCATGAAGACTGGCAGGCTCAGGAGTCAGGAAGTATCGCCAGGGCTAAGTGGCCACAGGGCCTCTGCCCTCAGCACGGGCGGTGGGGGGGGGGGGGGGGGGGCAGTCTGCTGAGCCTTCGGAATGCTGCAGCTCAGGAGAGCTGGGAAATCCCAGAGCTGACAAGGACACAGGCCCTATCCCTGATTCTATTCAGGGAAGGAAATTCAGTGCCCTTCTTTTATGATGCAAAGCTATGCCTGGTGTGTTTGAGGCCAAGAGGCAAGCATTGAGCTGTGATGCCTGGGAGGACTGAAAGAAGGAAGGGAGGGAAGAAGGCTGGGAGGAAGGCAGGAAGGAAGGGAGGGAGGAAAGAAAAGAGAAGGTAGAAAGGAGAAGTTCCAGAATCTTCCAGGAGTGGCCTATGGTGGCCTCCCCTCCAGGCCTCAAAAAGATTATAGTGATAGACCATTGATTTCTGCCCCAAGTATGGGAGATGGAGAGCAACAGTCCAGATGCTGCCCTTTGCCACTCCCCAGCAAGCTGTGCTGTCTTGCTGCTCTCTAGTGTATTTACAACCATGGACTCTGGGGTTTTCATGCCCTAGAGTCTTAAAAATTGAGAACTTACAGGGGCATCTGGGTGGCTCAGTCAGTTGAGTGTCTGACTCTTGATGTCAGCTTAGGTCATGATCTCAGGGTTGTGAGATCGAGCCCCACATCGAGCTCTGCGTTCAGGGCTGAGTCTGCTTGAGATACTCTCCCTCTCCCTCTGCCCCATCCCCCTGCTCATGTGCTCTCTCTTAATAAAATTTTATAAGTAGATAAATAAATTAATAAAAATTGAGAACTTACTATGTGTCAGGCGTTATGCTAAGCACTTTGTCACATGTGATCCCTTACCTACTGATACATCAACCATGACCTCATACATACCCACTAATAGGAAGAGGGACCCAATATAACAAAACAAACTCACAACCTCCAGGTGGTCAGTGTGCAGCAACCACCACTGCGGGTGGGTCTTTTTCCTAGCAATACAAAATGATCCCTAACAATGAAGTGCTCTTGAGTACCCAGCACAACGCGAGAGGCTTTACACGCATAATTTCGTTGAATTCCCAAGACGGTCACAAGAAGAACGCACTATTATCCCCATTTTACGATGAGGCTCAGAGGGTTGAAGATGCTTGTTTGAGCTGATATGGCGGGAAAGTGGTAGAACAGGGAGTCTGTCTGGATCCAGAGCCTGCTACGTCAGACCCGGTGTTTCTGGTTCCTGGTTACAGGTCATCTCATTTCAGTGACCCATGTCAACAGCTGACACCCTGGTGTGGAACGGATACAGCAACACTAAGCTGACTTCACCCTGTTGTGGGATCAGCACTCAGCTGCAGCCTCAATGCTGGCTGTCCTCCTACTCCTGCGTTCCAGCTAAATCCACCGCAAGTTCTAGGTCCCCACCAAGACAAACCATGTGGCCCAGAAGACTAAGGATATTGGTAGAAGAAATGAGATATCTGGGTATCCCTCCCCTTCCTTCCTGCCTGCCTGCCTTCCTGCCTGCCTTCCTTTCTGCCTTCCTCCCTTCCTTCCTTCCTCCTCCCTCCCTCCCTTCCTCCCTTTCTTCCTTTCCTTCGTTCCTTCTTTCTTTTTCTTTCTTTCCTTTCTTACTCCTTTTTTCTTTTCTTTTCTTTTCTTTAAGATTTTATTCATTTATTTGAGAGAGAGAGAGAGAGAAAGACCGCAAGAAAAGACCATGACCTGAGCCGAAGGCAGACGCTTAACCAACTGAGCCACCCAGGCGCCCCTCCTTTCTTCCTAGGGGCTCAAGTCTCTGGCAGCTTACTACTGAAAGTCAAATCATCAGACGCTCATTCCTGTAAGACCAGGAATACAAGTTCTAAGAGTAAGCTCGTTACCACGAAGAACTTGGCATGTAGAGATAAAAATTCAACCAGCGTTTATGGAGCATGAACTGTCAAGGAACTATAAGATAATAAGGGATTTCATTTTATTTCACTTTGTTTCTCAGTGCGAAGCCCTGGGTTCCACGTCTGAGTGTAGTGCTATAGGTCGCGAGTAGGCAAACAACAGCGGCGGAGCCACCCCTTGTTTTCATAAATTCAGTGTTGGCAGAACACAGCTGACTCACGCATTTACGTGTTGTCTGTGGCTGCTTTCACACTGTGAGAGCTGAGCTGAGGAGCTGCAGTAGGGACTTTATGGCCAACAAAGCCCAAAATATTTGCTATCTGGCTCTTTATGGAAAAAATTTACTGACCTCTGGTCTAGATGTCTAGAAACCTGGACAATTCTTGGTTGTGTGTTTTGTTCCAAAGGATGTAGAATTCAGAGGGCATTCCAGAGAGGATCCCAAGGCAGAAGGAATCTGGCATTTGATTTCTTCTCTCCACCCCTTCACACATAAGGTATGATAAAGTCTTTGATTTCTTTTCCCCGACTTGAGTTGGGGTCCACCAAAACTGCCTCCATGTTCACAGCCTCCTCCGGTTAGATGTTCTATTTCTTCGTCTGGGAGCCGTGGCTAAGAATGGGGAGGGGAGGGACCACTACTTTCAGAGTGGTCACTGGGAAGCTCAGAGGTAGAGGGTAGCTGAGAAAGGGCTTGGTTGGCTCATAACGTAGTGAGTCCCCTGTCCCTGGAGGTATTCAAGTAGATGGTACCTACAGTGTGAAGGGCCCCTCAGACCCCAGATCTTGGATTTTGCAGCTTCTCAAACACTGTCCTGACACAAGTCTTTATGTTCACTACCTCTGGTAAGTTCAGCAGCCCCCTCTGTGACCTCCCCACCTCACACTCGCCATCCTCCAATCCCTCCTCCAGTAGCACAGCAAGAGTCAGCCTTGCAAATTTCAAATTTGATCTTGTCCCTCCCAGGACTAAATTCTTTCAAAGGCTGCCCCTCACACCCAGGCTAAGATCTAAACCCCATCTTCACATGTATTCATCCTTTGGCCCTCCTGATTTTTCCAAGCTCATCTCCTACACACCCCCCTCCCATGTCCCAACCAAGTCCAACAGCTACTTATTCTCCAACCCCGGGTTCCTCTCTACCTTTCTTCAGACCATTCCCTCGGCCAGGTATGTCCTTCCCTCACCTTGGGCATATGACAAACTCCTATGTATTCTTCAAAACCCCACTCCGATGTCCATCTTTTCAGATTAGTTTTTTAAAAAGAGATTTTTATTTATTTTATTTGAGAGAGAGAGAGAGAATACAGAGTGAAAGTGAGAGGGAGAAGCAGACTCCTCACTGAGCAGGGAGCCCGATGCGGGGCTCCATCCCAGGACCCTGGAATCATGACCTGAGCCAAAGGCAGATGCCTAACAACTGAGCCACCCAGGCACCCCCAGATTAGTCTCTATTTACTCAGTCCCTATGATGTATGTCTTGATCATAGCTTGTGACATTGTACTAGGACTTATGACATTGTAGTAGGACTTATGACATTGTAGTAGGACTTATGATGTTGTACTAGGACTTATGACATTGTAGTAGGACTTATGACGTTCTACTAGGACTTATGACATTGTAGTAGGACTTATGACATTGTAGTAGGACTTATGATGTTGTACTAGGACTTATGACATTGTAGTAGGGCTTATGACATTGTACTAGGACTTATGACATTGTAGTAGGACTTATGATGTTGTACTAGGACTTATGACATTGTAGCAGGATTTATGATGTTGTACTAGGACTTATGACGTTGTAGTAGGACTTATGACGTTGTAGTAGGACTTATGACGTTGTACTAGGACTTATGACGTTGTAGTAGGACTTATGANTGAGGACTTATGACATTGTAGTAGGACTTATGATGTTGTACTAGGACTTATGACATTGTAGTAGGACTTATGATGTTGTACTAGGACTTATGACATTGTAGTAGGACTTATGATGTTGTACTAGGACTTATGATGTTGTACTAGGACTTATGACATTGTACTAGGACTTATGACGTTGTACTAGGACTTATGACGTTGTAGTAGGACTTATGACATTGTAGTAGGACTTATGACGTTGTAGTAGGACTTATGACGTTGTAATAGGACTTATGACATTGTACTAGGACTTATGACGTTGTACTAGGACTTATGACGTTGTACTAGGACTTATGACGTTGTAGTAGGACTTATGACGTTGTAATAGGACTTATGACATTGTAGTACGACTTATGACGTTGTAATAGGACTTATGACATTGTAGTAGGACTTATGACGTTGCACTAGGACTTATGACGTTTTACTAGGACTTATGACGTTGTACTAAGACTTATGACATTGTACTAGGACTTATGACGTTGTACTAGGACTTATGACGTTGTACTAGGACTTATGATGTTGTACTAGGACTTATGACGTTGTACTAGGACTTATGACGTTGTACTAGGACTTATGACGTTGTACTAGGACTTATGACGTTGTACTAGGACTTATGACGTTGTACTAGGACTTATGACGTTGTACTAGGACTTATGACGTTGTACTAGGACTTATGACGTTGTACTAGGACTTATGACGTTGTACTAGGACTTATGACGTTGTACTAGGACTTATGACGTTGTACTAGGACTTATGACGTTGTACTAGGACTTATGACGTTGTACTAGGACTTATGACGTTGTACTAGGACTTATGACGTTGTACTAGGACTTATGACGTTGTACTAGGACTTATGACGTTGTACTAGGACTTATGACGTTGTACTAGGACTTATGACGTTGTACTAGGACTTATGACGTTGTACTAGGACTTATGACGTTGTACTAGGACTTATGACGTTGTACTAGGACTTATGACATTGTAGTAGGACTTATGATGTTGTACTAGGACTTATGATGTTGTACTAGGACTTATGACGTTGTACTAGGACTTATGACATTGTAGTAGGACTTATGATGTTGTACTAGGACTTATGATGTTGTACTAGGACTTATGACATTGTAGTAGGACTTATGACATTGTACTAGGACTTATGACATTGTAGTAGGACTTATGACGTTGTACTAGGACTTATGACGTTGTACTAGGACTTATGACGTTGTACTAGAGTGAATTATTTACAGGAATACATCTCTCCATGGGTGAAGTTCCTCAGGGAAGAGAGAGTGATTAACTCGTCTTCACAAGCTTAGTCCAAGGCCTTGAACAAGGTAGGTATTCAGTAAATATTCCATGAGTGAATTTCTAAATGAACAAATGAACTTTAAATCAAGACTCTAGGAGGCCAAGTGACTTGATCAAGCCAGGCCTTCTACCCGCTTGCAGATCTCATAGCCGTGCCTTACGTAGCTTCCGAGGACACTCTGTCTTTTCCTTCGAAGGCCACAATTTGGACAATCTTTTATGCCATATCTTTTCTATGAACTTCCCGAGTTTCACCCACTACTACTGTTCTGAATCCTGCAGCAGGACACCCCGGTAGAAAGGCGAGATCTGTGGAGTCCGGAGGAACTGATTATAGACCCAGATCTGCCCCTGGCCCCTGTGTGGTCTTGAACAAGGAGTCTGCAGCTCCCAAGTGGTAAAATGGGGACAGTAAATCAACCCTGCAGAGCCGCAGTGGGACCTAATGGGTTAATATACATTCACACACCAAGCTCCAGGCTCAGAGTCATTGCTCCAGAGCTATACGCTCCCTTCATCGAAATTCCAAAGGATCATCTAATCTAGTCAACCTATCTGTTGCTTGCATTTGATACCTGGGACAGGTGGGCGTTCAGCCTCTCCGAGACAACCCAGCAACGGGGAATTGTAGGAAAAGGAGCAATAGCAACAGCAGCATGATTATAGACCTCTCTGTCTATAAAGCATGCTTGTAATTTCTGATTCTCACACACACACACAAAATTAGAGCCATAAATTAATGTCCCCAAGTAAGGATGTGGCTCTGAAGCCCAGAGAGTTAGAGAACTTGCCCAAGGCCACTCAGAGATGAGCTGCTGAGCCAGAATTTGGTCCCTAGTCTTGATTCCTAGTTTTCAGGTGATTTCCAGGTGATCGGAATGCAGTTCGTTGTATCTTTTTCTACATGCTTCTTCCTCACAACGCTGGGAATGGTACAGACTTTGAGATCTAAGATTCCCCATAATCATCCCTGTGACCATTACCTCCATCCCCGCTGCTCTAGCTGAATGACTGTATTGATTAAAGCTCTTTGTTGTAAGCAATAGAAAATACTATGCAAAAAGATGCCACAAAATAATCATGGCAATCATANCGCAAAAAGATGCCACAAATAATCATGGCAATCATAACAGCAATACTAGAAGTTCTTTCCAGTCCACGTAACTAAAAGGACAGACGTGGGCTCTTCAGGAATGGTTAGATCCAGGCCTACCTATGCCATTAGATCCCCCTCTTCTNTGCAAAAAGATGCCACAAAATAATCATGGCAATCATAACAGCAATACTAGAAGTTCTTTCCAGTCCACGTAACAAAAAGGACAGACGTGGGCTCTTCAGGAATGGTTAGATCCAGGCCTACCTATGCCATTAGATCCCCCTCTTCTCTTCTCAATTCTCTTTCCCTCCTCCTGCCTCCAGCTTTTAGGCAGGCGCTCCCCTCCAGGAGGCTTCTAACAGCCCCACACCGACACACGACAGTCCTCGAAGCAAAGATAGAGCTTCTCTTCACCAGTCTTTGCAGACAAAGCCCCAGCACTGAGTGCCGTGGCCCTGGCCTGGTCAGGAGACCATTCCACACACGAACAGTGGCTCTGCTCAGGGGACCAAAATACACCCACCGGCCAGACCTGGGTACAATGCCTACTTCTGAAGCTGGAGGCATGATCGATCCTACCCCAACTTCATGAACGGAGAGGGAAGGATGGGTGATTTCCCCCCAAAGAACATCTGGATGCCATTGCCCAAACCAGGGGTGTCAGAGATGCAGACAAGCAAAACCAACAGATGTCCTCTTCGGTGACTTGTGGGTGCTTCGGTTTCTACGGATGAAAACTATGGGATTAAAGTATCTACCCCTCAAGGTTGTATCAAACCGGACACCGAAATAAAAGGATTGTGCAACTTCTCTTAGGCTAGCCTGGCCCTGTGGCTTTCACCCTCTTCAAAGACTGCCTTCTGATTTCATCCCACTGCCTGAGCTCTGGGTCGGGACGCTAGTGGTCACCCATACTGTTGTGACTCTGTGTAACTGGGTTTTCTGCCATCCGGGCTCTCCCCTGGCTGGTGGCACCTGCAGGGCCCTCCAACCCAGATAATTCTCCTATCTCAGCAGAGTTCTGGGAGCTACAGAGCCCAGCGGTGTTTAACTTGGCTGGCATTGAACCTCATCAATTTAAAGGCCATCTGAACCAGACCATTCATCTGTTCCTTCTCGACTCCCCAAAGTGAGCACAATTCCACACCCTCCTTTCTCATACCCGGCCATCGGAGCTGCTTACATATTTCTTTCTCGGGAAATCGCAGAGGGGGATAAAAAATCCAACATATCCAACCCCAGAATTTGAAACCTTCCTTCTATTATCTCATAAAACATCCTGTTCATATCATAATTTTAGTCCACAGAGAGGATTTGCCGTGTGAGCTCTGAGATGCATATAAATTGCCCTTCTAAACCTCTGGCTACAATAAGCAAACTTCAGAAGCTGACAGTTTACTTGATAAATATCTAATAAAGCTTAAATAATTATTGAAAGCAGACAAATGAAAGAGTAGACCGGCAAGAGGTGTTGTGGAGATAAATCACCGGGAAAGAGATAGAGTTCCAGCAACGCAGGCTGAACAGGGAATGGAAGAGAGAACTACAGGCAGACGCTGACTTCCAGAAAGAGTTGGTGATGAGCGAGACGCTGGGGGGACCAGGAGATGTACCAGATGGACTTCTCCGTGGGGACCATCAAATACTCAAGGTGTGAACTTTCTCAACTCTTCTGGAAGAAAGAGAGTCCAGGAAGATTGTGAACGTACCTCATTGTCTGCCCTGACTCCCCAGCCCATGGTCAGGGCTCCAGATACCACACCTCCTTTATAAGCTCACCCAACTGCAATTCCAATCTTGAGGCTAGAAGACTTAAAATCATTGTAGGGTGCCATCCCCTGAACTTGACCTAGAGTCACCATCCCTGATGGTCTTCAGGAAGGTATCCCAAACTCTTCACTCATCCACTTATTCATTTGTTCAACAAACATTAAGTGCCAACTGTGTGCTCTAAGTAGTGTCCAACAAGCTGTCAGTCTGACCAAGGATGGTTGTGGGAGCAGATCATTAAACAAACAAAGGTATGTGATAAAAATAGAAGCTTTGGGAGTTCGTAGAAGCTGAATCTGGTCTGGGGCAAGTGTGGGAAAGGGAAGCTTCCCAAAGGAATAGCACTTAAACTGAAATCTGAAAGGTAAATAGGAGTGGGGGGAAGGGTATTTCAGGCAACAGGAATAGCAAGTGCAAAGGTCCTGGGGTTTAAGAGTTTTGTTGAGAGAAATTCTGAGACCTTAGTCCCCACATTGGTGCTAATACGTGACAAATCTCACCCCCCCACTACCCTCCCCACAGAAGGAGGTTCTGATGTCTGTATTTCTGAGTCTGTGACCACTTAGTTGCCATTACTGAGGTAGGTTTTCTGGTGCCCATTTGAGAGATGAGGACACTGAGTCTCAAAATTGTTATGGGCTCATTGTCACCTGTGTGGTCATAGATTGAGCTTCTGCTTTGGACCCTATCCTTCAAACCACTCAGACCTGCCTTTTCCCTCGTCCTTATTCTTCAGCTCCAACCTAGCAAACCTGCCTGAGTATTCAGAATACTTCTGGGAAAGGATGTTTCCCTATTCTGCCAGATACTCTCCTAGAGAGACCAGAACTCTCCTGGAGTCCCAGCTGAGTGGGCTCCTAGTGATAGGACTCTTCTCTAGTGCCTGCCTGGATGTCCAACTCTCACCCCTCATACACACACACACACCCCACAGACCATTTGCCTCCACATGCGCTGGGCCTCCCCCGCCCTCCTGGAGCCCCGGTGTCAACCTCTCTGCACGTGTATCAACATGCAGAAAAAAATATTTTTTGCAAATGTATTTTTTTATTTATTTACCTACGTGAGAGAATGCACGAATGAAAGCAAGGGAGGGGAAGGGCAGAGGGAGAGAAACTTCAAGCAGACTCCCCGCTGAGCACAGAGCCTGATGCAGGGCTCTATCTCAGGATCCATGAGATCATGGCCTGAGCTGAAACCGAGAGACAGACACTTAACCGACTAAGCCACCCAGGGGCCCCACAAATATGTGTATTTAAGGAAAACTGTTTGGGGTGGCTACCTGTGCCTACAGGTAGTGTATAGTGATTTAAACTTAATTCTTTGTACACTTTTTTACTGTCTGCTTTTACAAAAAGCATGTGTTCCTTCTGTGGTCTCTATCCTTTGGGGTGAAATGAAGACTGAGTTCTATCGAAGAGCTAAAACCTTAATTAGTAGGTTAGTAGGACTAGTCAGTTTGTATATGGTGAAGATCTAAACTAGACACTCCTACAGAAACAAGCATGGTCTGTCAGTTAGGATAGGCTAAAGTATTGTAACAGACCCAAAATATAACAGCTCGAACACAACAGAGGTCTCTCCTTCATATCGTCATCTAGGGGAGGTCTCTCCTAATGGCAGGCACTCTGCTCCACATGGACATTCAGGGACCTAGGCTGCTGGTGAGCTTTCCCTCTTAAACACTACCAAGGGGCGCCTGGGGGTGGCTCATTCAGTTAAGCATCTGACTCTTGGTTTCTGCTCAGGTCGTGATCTCAGGGTCATGAGATCAGACCTGAATCAAGCTCCGTGCTCACTGGGGAGTCTGCTGGAGATGCTCTCTCTTCTGCCCCTCCCACCCCTCCTCCCTGCCCACACACTATCTCTTTCTCCCCACCCCCAACATAAATAAATCTTTAAAAGTAACAGCAACAATAACACCAAGGTCTCTCTGGTCATTTCCATTCTTACCACGGGAGGTGAGAAGCAGCACCGAGGCACAGTCCCTGGAGGTTTTGGGGGTCAATACTGAAAGCGGCTCACATCACAGCTGTTCATATTCCACTGGAAAAGAGCTTAGCCACAGCCCCACCTAATTGCAAGGGAGCCTTGGAATCGCAGTCCCTGGCCAGGCCTCCATATGCCCATCTGTGATTCCGTTTCTGGAATAGATTTTAGTGGCAATTCAGCTAATGGCACACTGGGGAGTGGGGAGCAGAAGCAGACAGGACAGGGAGCCAAGAGAAAGAGGAAGCTAACTTTAGCAGGCAGTTAATACTAAGTCTACTTGAAGAGGTCCAGGTATGTGGCATGTGGCCTCAGTCCACTCCAGGCCATAGGGACGCTCAGAGTTCACAGGGGGTGACGTCCTGGTTCCAGTGGAATGGCTGCTTTGGCATGAACTTGGCAGAGGCTTTGGTTAGAACATGAAACAGAAGCGTGGCCATCTCCCTAGGCTGGAGGTTGGAGAGAGGTTCCCCAAGCAGATACTTTATGGCAGTAAGACTGGCTGCATGGTTGCCCTTCCCCTTGGCTCAGCTTCCAGGGGAGGCCCAGTGATTCTAGCTGGGGTGAAACAGGAACAAGAATTCACAGAGGCAAATGATGTAAATGTCTCCATTTGCCCCTCTGATCAGGGGTAACAATAAAACAAAGGACTGGACTTGAGGTTTTAGGAAGTTGCCAGATCTACCCAGCTTTTTCTCCCCCGTACAAATGGTGCGTAAAAGAGACCTCCACTCCTCCCTCCCTCTGCATCACTTAAGCCTTTGGGAAGCACATTCCACAAACCCAGACTCTTTACCTACAGCGAGAATAGTCAGGCTCAGCCCAGAGAAAATTCGGGCGGCTCCTGCGGGCAATGTGTGGGCTACAGATGCGCAAAGCAAGCGTCCAATGAATATTATCCAGAATGTATTAGCTGATAACGCATGTCCCCCAAAATCAATGAGGAAATTATCTCCTCCACACAATTGGCACAAAAGAAGGACATTTTCCATGTCCCTCCGGCACATCCCAGCTATTGTCAACTCTGGCATGCGGGATGATTAATGCACAGGCGACCACGCGACCAGATTTCGATTCCTACGATTATGCACATGGACCATTTTTTCCCCTTTATGGATCCTCGACACTTAACCTACTCAATGGTTTTTATTTGCATTGATCACATTTTATGGTATGATTAAATTTGTATGGAAGAGAACCAATTAGTTTTGTTTTACACTTATTGAATGCACTTTATAGTCAGACAAATTAACTCTCCACAGTTAGGTTGATTTATCCAGTGGCAGGAGGCTTGATGGCCCATGCAGGGTCTCGTCCCCAGCCGGGGAGAGGGTGGTGGTGGGAGATGGGGGTGGGGGTGGTGCTGGTACCGCTGAGAAATGAGTTTAATGTGCTGAGTCCAATGGTCCAGCAGCTCACTGCGGAGTCTGGCTGGAATCTCTCTCGGGAGAGTACAGACAAGGCTGTAGCTCCGTGCAGATTTCAAGAACTGATCAAGGCTTTGTCTGAAGAGGAAACATTTTCTCCTACACAATGAAAAGATCAATGGAGAATTAGGCTCTAGCTCTGCTCTTCGACTGGTCAGCTGTGAGATGAGGCCAGTTGTTTAGCTTCTCTGAGCCACAGTAAACAGATGATAAGGAAGAGGAGGAGGGAGCCCGTCTCCCTACATAGTTTGCTGGAGGACCAAACGTGAAGGTACATATGAAAATAATTTATGAACTGTAAAGCATCATCTTTAATGCTAGTTTCCCTTCAGATAAAGAACAGGAGCAGAACCTAGAGTAATTTGGAACCAAAAGCCCCAAAAGTTTGCATCTCTGTTTGCTTCCCCGCTGTGTGGCTTTGCGGACGTCACTTAACCTCTCTGAGCTGAAATGGTCTCATTCATCAAGGAGAGGTAAGTATCACAGATCTAATGGGTATTTCAGACAGCCGTGTTTCCCGACCATAACAAAATCACAAGCCCATTACTCTCTGTTCCATTTCCTTGCTTTATCTTTCCCCACAGCTCTTGTGTTAGTTCCTTCGGGCTGCGGGAACACAAGGCCACAGACTGGGTCGTTTCAATAATAGAAATGTGTTTTCTGGCAGTCCTGGAGGCCAGAAGTCCAAGGTCAAGGTGTCGGCAGGTTTGGTTTCTCATGAGGCTTCTCTCCTTGGCTCACAGATGGCCGCCCTCTGGCTGTGTCCTCACCTGGTTCTCTGTGTGCATGTGTCCCCCGGTTTCTCTCTGGGTACCCAAATGTCCTCTTCTCCTGAGGACACCAGTGAGGTTGGATTAGGGCCCACCCTAACGGCTCTATTTCCACTTAATTCACCCTTTTAAAGATCTTCTCTCCAAAGAAAGTCACTTTCTGAGGTACTAGGGGTTAGGGCTCCAACACATGAATTCTGGGGGGACCCGATTCAACCCATAACACCACCTGACATTACAGTGCACATTTATCTGCAGTCATAAATTTCACAAGAGACTTGTCTCCACCACATACGCCTAACACTTCAAACAGTGCCTGGCACGTAATAAGTGCTCAATAAACATTTGTTGAGTGACTTAATGAACAGTGCTTAGCATAAGGGCAGTTCCAGCACATTCTACTTCCTGCATGAGGACACCTAACGATAGCTGGGCTGCAATCAACCATCTCTGAGAACTTTTCTAATCATTGCCGCCTGCCACGATTAGCCACTGTTGCACTTGCCCTGTGAGCCCAGAATTCAAAGAAAACCCTATCACGTGCATATTTAATAAACTCATGAAAGCCTTGAGCTTCAGGGTTGGAAGGGAACTTGCATATCATCAGATTCAATTTAAAAACCAGTGAAGGAAACCCCTTTGTAGCATTCCTTGCTTATCTTCTCCATGGCCAATGCCAGGGACTAGAAGCCCTTTACCTCTGGAAGCAGCCAACTCTGTGGTTAGCACGTGTTCTTTGGGGTACGTTATGAAGCGCAAACAAGGACGTTCTTTTTTAGAACCGGCTATCATAGCTAAAAACGAAAACAAGTATCTCTAAGTAGGTACACAGATGGCAAATGGGCTTATCCGTGCAGTAGTGGAAATTTTCAGTAATTTCGATAAATTCGTTAGGGTCTACATGCAACTAAATGAAGTCTCGGAGCGCCTGGGTGGCACGGCGGTTGAGTGTCTGCCTTTCGACTCAGGGCGTGATCCCGGCGTTATGGGATCGAGTCCCACATCAGGCTCCTCTGCTATGAGCCTGCTTCTTCCTCTCCCACTCCCCCTGCTTGTGTTCCCTCTCTCGCTGGCTGTCTCTATCTCTGTCGAATAAATAAATAAAATCTTTTAAAAAATAAAAAATAAAAAAAGTAAATGAAGTCTCAAAAACATGGTATTGATATATAACAATATGATACTATATACACACATATATTAATTTATATATATTTAATATATNACTCCCCCTGCTTGTGTTCCCTCTCTCGCTGGCTGTCTCTATCTCTGTTGAATAAATAAATAAAATCTTTAAAAAAAATAAAAAATAAAAAAAGTAAATGAAGTCTCAAAAACATGGTATTGATATATAACAATATGATACTATATACACACATATATTAATTTATATATATTTAATATATGTCAATACTCACTTTAATATAGTGTATCTCATGTTTAGAGAAGATACAAAACCTTGCATGGGATGGATACGCAGCAACCTCAGAGCAGGGGGTCGAGGGGAGGGCCGGGGGAGGGGCAGCGTGAACTCTCCCTGCAACATTTTGCTCTGCTCCCCCAGTGGGAGGGCCTGAGACCGCTTGGGGGAAATGGGGAAGCAACACTATGATCACATCATTTTAAGATAAAATTTCCCATCCTCCTTCCCCAGAAATCCACACTGTGATCCAGGAACTGGTCTCCAAAGAAAACCCCGTCTGCCTGGACCTAAAGACAAAGTTTCCTATGTACCTGCCAAAGCCTATTTCAGGCTCCAGGGGGAATAACACTTTGATATGTTAATCAATGTGTACCTTTTTTTCATTCCTAGAAATGCCAGGTGCCCCGTGATGTTTCCTCCATTCACAGAACATCTAGGGTGGCCAATATTCAGCCCTAGAGGTGGGACGTCTCGGCTCCGACAACTTGGAACACAAAAACCAGAAGAGTCGAAGGACCGTAGGTGAATGTATAGTAAGGTAAGCATCTCAGAAACATAAAAAGACTCACTCCCAGATTAAATAAACCTTGCCAGGCTTGCGGGAAGGAGGAGAACTCGAGAGCAAGAGACTTTGGGGAGTGAATGAGAAGGAGCCCTGTGCTCTCTCCCCAGGGCCAAGTTCAGAGTAATGGTGCAGAGAATTGCAGAACCCCGTGTCCCCTGTGGGGACTCCCAAGAAAAGAGGGCCCGTGCTCTCCGTCCTAGGGTGAAAGTCCCCGAACACGGCAGGACCCCAGAGTTGCCTGCTCCAAGCCAGAGGGAGAACAGAAAATTGGTGTCGTGCAGTCTGTGAAGGAAGGANCCTAAGCCCCTGTAGGGAATGAGAATGACAGAATGTCCCCACGCACCCTAGACAGAGAGAAGGTGGCGAGGAAGGGCGTGGACTACTGGAGTGGTAGGAAGGCAGACATAGCAGTGACCTGTATGGACAGGAAGAGAAGATCAGATGGGACCACACGTAGCACAGAGGCAGCCAACACACACAGAAGGCAACACCGAGAACACAGCTCCCTCCTCTGCCCCCACTTCCCACTGACCCTCATGGAGCTCTCAGCACCTCCAGACTCAGACAAGACCCTAGGAGATGAGAACACCCGTCCGCCTGATGTTCCGTGTCTACCCTCTGAGTCAAGCTCAGTGACATGATTGTTTAAACTCTATGTCTTACATCTCTGAGATCGTGAGATGAGATTTGTACCCACTACATAACTGGGACCTCCCTTCTTGCTCCCTGAACCCCCAGAACCTGGCTCCCACCTCCCGCAGCCGAACCAGCCGGCGCTGAGCAGAGACTGGATTTCTGGGGATGTTGACACTGCGTCCCTGCTCTCCTGCCTCTGGCTGCTGGGGCTATTTGTCTGCTGGTGACAATGACAGATGGCTCTGTCAGGGCAGGAAGTGGAGGGATAGGGCCCTGGAGGGTGCTGGCAGAGGGGCCTTCTGTGGACGAGGGGCCATTGGCCCCCTGGGCCTGCTGTGTCACAGATGGAGGGAGTGAATGTCAATCCCAAGGGGTCACTTCTGTCCCTGGCTGGGTCCTCACCTGGGGAAACCGGCCACACCTCCGAGAGCCCCCCCATAGGCTTGGCTTCAAGTGGGACTTATATCCTTCACTCCTGTCCTCCTGCCACTTGCAAGGACAGGCCCACCAGCCCTATCCCTAAATCAAGGGTCCCATTAGTGACCCTTGGAGACAGACAGGGAGCACTGTAGTCACTTCTCGTGATAATGAACATGTTTTGTGTTTGAGGCAGGCCAGGCCGTGTGCTAAGTACTTTATTACGTGACTTTCTTTGACCCTCAGTTAGGACTGTATCCCTTGGAGATAGATAATCTCATTGGCCANCTGTAGTCACTTCTCGTGATAATGAACATGTTTTGTGTTTGAGGCAGGCCAGGCCGTGTGCTAAGTACTTTACTACGTGACTTTCTTTGACCCTCAGTTAGGACTGTATCCCTTGGAGATAGATAATCTCATTGGCCACATTTTATACTTAAAGCGACAGAGGCTCTGAAAGGCATGATCGTATAGCTCCTGTGTGGCAAAAAGATTATTATTGGGACCCAGGTTTTTCTGACCCCAAAGCCCNAGAGGAGCCTGATGTGGGACTCGATCCCATAACACCGGGATCACGCCCTGAGCCGAAGGCAGACGCTTAACCGCTGTGCCACCCAGGTGCCCCTCATTGGCCACATTTTATACTTAAAGCGACAGAGGCTCTGAAAGGCGTGATCATATAGCTCCTATGTGGCAAAAAGATTATTATTGGGACCCAGGTTTTTCTGACCCCAAAGCCCGTGTGAACCACCATCCGCCATAGAAAGGCTGCGGATAGAGGTATGCAGGATCACCTGGCTGTGACAGCAAAATGAGTCTATGCTCCCCCCCCCCCCAAAGAAAAGCTGCCTCTTTCCTGGTTGGGCCAGGCAAGGGGATGGAATGAAGCTGGTCTAAAGACTAGAGTCTGCACCTATGGCCAAAAGGATCTGGAAACCATGCATTCTGGCAGGTCATTCTTCTCTGCCTGTGTGTTCCAGCTGCCAAAACGTCTTGCAGAGCCCCAGGAGCCCCGCCATCCATCAGGCTGCCTCATCCAGGCAGCTGGGAGTCTCTGCAGGTGCTTGCCTGGATCGGGGCTTAATGCGGCTGCATCACCACCTAGGTCTCTTGTGCTTAAAGAATCAGAGGGAAGAATTTGCTCCGTGTCTTCCTAAACACTTTGCATGAAAGAGACTTATGTCACAACCAGAGAATTCGACACTGTCCCTGAGTATCCAGGTAGCATTTCCTCGAGCTAGAGCTTGAAGATGTTGGGCGATTGCTCTACCGGAAATAGCTGGGCAGATGGGGATGTTAGTCTGGAATAAAATGAACCAGGTTGTAGAACTGTGGGTATCCTCATCAGCATTTTAGTGTCAATGATTTGACTAAAACCTTGAAACACTAAGAATTTTAACTCTTTTGGGTGTTAAGTTGTAGACACCCCATTCAAACAGGGTCAAACAAACAAACATAAAAATAGGAAAAAATGAAGCAAGGGAGGAGAAGGGGTGACTAGCTCATATAACTGAAAGGTTCATGCAAGTTTCAGGTACGGCTGGATCCAGGAGCTTTAACAATGTCATCAGAACTCTATCTTCCTGTCTCTTGTATTTCTTTCTCTTGTGCTGTCTTCGCTCTCTAGCAGAATCTATTCTCAAGAGGGTAAAGCAGCCAACAACCAGAGTTCAGCAATCCTAATGCGAAGACTGTTTCTCTTTCCCAACAGCTCCTGCAAAAGGTCCGGGGCTGATTCTTTGTTGCAGTTTGGAGCTCCTGGTGTCAGGTTCAGTTCTGGAGCCTGAGTGAGGAAGACACAGAGTGAGTGAGAAGAGTTGGATTTTTCTGTTGAAGAAAGGGGAGTAGATATCCCCTGGGTAGCCCACTCCGCAGAGGACCCCTGAGTGACTGAGTTTCTCTCTAAGCCAGGAGTCATGTGATATGCTAACCCACAAAGCTCTGCAGTACGCCCATGAACTAGCTTTTATCTTCCCAATATTTCTGTTGTTCTTGAGAAAACCCAGACTCCAAGAAGGAGGATAGTTTGACCTCCACAACATGAGGTCAGGTTCAAACTCACACGTGGCTAATTCCACCTGCACTGCTCCATCTTGCATGGAGTGTCCTGGGCCAGAGAGCCAACGGAGAATCGAATTTTGAAAGGGTCCCAGCTCCAAAAGAAACACTATTTGGTTCGGTCCCTGTGCACCGATTACTAGACTTCTCTGAGCTTTACTTTCTGCAGCTGTGAAATGAGTCCTAATGTCCTAAATGAGTGGAGTGAACCAGGGGAGGGATGGAGGCGGGACGTAGTTTACAGAAAGCCGGGAAGAGAGCCTCTCGTTTCAGCCAGCAGAAGTGACATATAGCTTCCTCTGCGTCCAAAAGCCATGATCCTTTGCAAATGACTTTGGACACTCAGTTTAACAAATAAAATGTTGATAACGCAGTGTGCCCTCAGTGCTTTGCATTCATCATCTCAATCTTGCCCTTTGTCTAGTTATGTAACATTGCAAATGTACAGAAAAGAACGTGTCAGACACCTATGTGATCTTTTCCAAGGTTAGAACGATGTTAACATTTCACCAGATTGCTTTAAAACTCTTTTTAAAGAAACAAAATGTTAGAGGCACTGGTAAACATGTCCTCATTAATACCCCATATTCTTCTCTGTATTTCCATCCTCCCCCAGAAATACCTTCAATATCAGATTGGTATGAATAAACTACGACTAAGTTTACATTCATTCTGTTTTTGTATATATGCATAAACTATATTTATTATCTATGTACGTGTGTGCATATACATACGTATATATATATTTTTTAATGTTTGTGTATTTTAAATTTTATAGGCAGTATCCTTTTAAAACTTGCTCTCTCCAAACTTAGTTTTCTTAATTTATCTGTATTGATACATACGGATCTGAATCATTCATTTAAATGATAATATCATATCCTGTTGCGAATAAACTATAATTTATTTACCATTCCGCAACCGAGAGAATATTGGTTGTTTTTATATTCTTGCAATGACAAACTACTATAATAAGCATCTTTGTTTCGTTCTCCTTGGGCACATACAGGAGAGTTTTTCCAGCACAAACACCCAGAAATGGAAGCAGTAGGTAATGAGCACAGGAGACTCCAACTGTACTAGGTAATGCAAAATTGCTGTCCAAAGTGGTTTTACCAATTTACACTCCCACCAGAAAGGTGAATTTCCACTTCTCCATATCCTCACCAGCCCTTGTGTTGCCAGATTTATTGATTTTGTTAGTCCGACAAGAACAAACAGGTATTTCACTGTTACATTTTGAATAGACCCAATAGAGGCATTGAGAATATTTTTATAGTTTATTGGATATCAGGTTTTCTTTTCCTTCTAATTGCTTTTTCACATATTTTATCATTATTGGGTTGTTTCTTAATGATTTCTGAGGGTTCTTAATACATCCTACATGCTAATCCCTTATTAATTATATGATTGGCAAGCGCCTTCCCTCAGACTGTCTGTTCCCAAGATTTAATATGTATTTTGTCATATGGAAGTTTCAATTTAATGTACTGGTGTCTATCAGTATTCTCCTTTGTGACTTAGGTTTTTTCTGTTCTATTTGAGAAATTTTTTTCCCACTGAATCTCATAAAAAGATTCTCCCAGGCTTTCTTCTAAAGGTTTTATTTATATTATGCTTTTCGCATATATAATTTGACTACATCTGGAATTTTTTCCATAAAGTTAGGCATCAAATTTGAATCTGTTCCCATATGGATAGCAAATCGCTCAGCACTAATGGTTCCTATTTTATCATGTCATATACCAAACTCCCTGATTACAAGAAGGTCTGTGTCTAGATGGTCTTGTAACATTGTTCTAACTACTAGGTTCATTCCCATGCCCATAATGCGGTTTCCATTGTGTGGCTTTCCCAGCTACTAAGTTTCTGTGTCTCAGCTCCAAACTTTCACACGACACTTTGTGATGTTGGGGTTGGGACTGCATGACCCCCAGTTCTGCTTTGCCAGTTGCTTCTGTTAGGCGTCAATAGTGGGCTCTCAAGCTGAGAGGCTGGGAGAAGAATAAGAAGCTTGCTCCTTTCCTCTGCTTGCAGTCCCTGTGGTGATCACACCCCCCCACTTCCTCAGCCCAGGAGCGGTGATTCTTTCCAGTAGCAGTGGTTTGACTGTTGGCAGTTCCCCCCACACTTGAGAACCAGCCTCAACACACCCCCTCCAGGACACCAGCACCAAGGAGCGGGTGCTCCCTCCTCAGAACTCAGAGTCAGTAGTGTGGGGTCCTCCTCTCAGCATGACTTTGAATAATTCCATCCACTTCCCTTTCTCCCTTCATTCCTGAGTTAGTAGTGAGCTCCTGTCACTGCCTCTGTGGTAGCTTTGTGTCCTTTATAGCATTTATTTACCTAATCAATTTTATACCCAGTTGACAGTTCTTTATATTAAACTCTCTCTGTTATAGCAACTGGTATGGTATCTCGCTCTTGACAGGACCCTTACTGATACAGCAATTTTACAGTAAATCTTGATGCCAAAGAAGGAAATGTTCTATTTTTCTTTTTCAAAGTTGTCTTAGATATTCTTGGCCCTTACTTTTTCACATGGGTTTTATAGACCTTGTTGTGAAGATCCACTAAGATAATAATATTCATATTAAGCATTTGAATATTTACATAGCAATTACATAAATTTGTAGCTAAGCCTGTGAACAACTGACATCTTTACTGAGATTTTCTGATCCAAGAACACAGCATGATTTTCCCATTTCTTCAGGTCTTCTCATATGTTTTTCAGTAACATACTATATTTTCCTACATAAAGTTTATATACATCCTCTGCTAGATATACTTCTAATTAAATTAGGGGTTTTGTTGTTATGGTACATTGAATCTCTTAAATTGCTGTTTTTAATTGTTTCTGGCTTGTGTTTAAGAAGGCAATTGATTTTTTTTCTGGGTATTGATCTTGTATCCAGCAACTTGATGAACTCTTTTATTTGTTATTAATATGACTCTGTATCCTGTAGAATGTTTCTACACAGTCTCATCAGCTGTGAATATTGACGGCCTTGTTTCTTTCTTTATGACCATTACAGCTTTTCTTTCTTTGTGGGCATGTGTACAGGTCTGGGTGTATGTGTCTCCTCACACTACTGTCATGCCCTCAGTTCAACATTGAAAAGAAGTGCTTCCTTTTCTGGCCGAGATGGGGTTACAGGAGCTGGCTCTACCTTCGCACTTGAAACATCAAACAGGTTATTTAAAGTATTATGAAACAATGGTTCTCAAGATATTGGGTATTAAGCAGAGAAGGTCAGTGAACTCTGAAAGACAGGGGGAAAATGAGGTAGGCTCTGGGATTGCCCCTGTTTACTGCCCAGAGAAAGTTTCCAGCACAGAGAGGGTGATCCCAGGCAGAGTGAGGTCCACCTGAGGTAAGGAGATAGGTCTGAAATTCCAGAAAGGCCAAGATGGCTAGAGTTCACAGGATGGAATACCAGAGAGGAGAAAACTATTCAGAGAGAGCTCTTCGGGGGATCTGCAGAAGGTCCCCATTGAGTCCTTAGCCGAACACTGATCAGCTCAAGAATGGGATCTTGTCATTTGCAATCACATGGATGGATCTAGAGGGTATAATGTGAAGTGAAAGAAGCCAGTCAGAGAAAGACAAATGCCATGTGATCTCATGCATATGTGGAATTTAAGGAACAAAACAAACGAGCAAAGGGAAAAAGAGAGACAAAGAGATGGACTCTTAACTATAGGGAACAAACTGGTGGTTACCAGAGGGGCGGGTTGGTGGGGCAATGGGTGAAATAGGTGGTGGGGATTAAGGAGTGCACCTGTCCTGATGACCACTGGGTGTTGTATGGAAGTACTGAATCACTATATTGTACACCTGAAACTAACATAACACTATATGCTAACTACACCGGAATTAAAAAAAAAAAAAAAAAAAGAAAAAGAAATGTGAGAGAAATTCCTGAGGTTAAATAAAGAACCACCATAAAGGATTAAAGTGTGTAAGATTCAGGAATCACACCGACCAGGAAATAATAATGCCTCTCCCCACCAGTTCTAGTGGAAGACCTCATAATTCACAATGCACTGGGCTGAGTGCGAGAAGGGTTTGCCTCAGCAGTGGGGTAGAATTAGCCCTGGACTAAATGCTGCTCTGAGTCCACCTAACAAAGCTTAAAGGCAAGACTCCAAACGATCAAAAATGTTTCAAGTAATATAATCACAGGCAAGAACAGTGCTTAAGAGTAGTCATAAGAATAAAAAATATCTAGCACAAAGCAAAGTGAAATTAAAATTGAGCACTCAATCAAAAATCAACAATCATACAAATATGCAAGAAAATATAATCTATTAATCAAAAGTGATGCAGAGGGGCGCCTGAGTTGGCTCAGTCTGTTGGGCATCCATCTCTTGATTCCAGCTCGGGTGGTGATCTCAGGGTCATGGGATCAAGCCCTGTGTCAGGTTCTGCAGTCAGCAGGGAGTCTGCTTAGGATTCTCTCTCTCCCTTTCCTTTGCCCCTCCTCCTTCCACATGTGCACGCTCCCTCCCTGCTCAAATAAGTAAGTCTTAAAAAAATAATGGTTGAAATTTAAATGCGTATGAAATATTCAGATAGAAATTTTACCAAAGAAAATAGATATGCAAATAGCCAATCAACACATGGAAAGATGCTCAACGTCACTAACAATCAAGGAAATAAAATTCAAACCACAACAAGATACTATTTCACACCCACCAGGATAGAAATAATACCAAATGCAGATACCAACAAGTATTGGCAAGGATGTGAAAACAGTGGTGGTGGGAATGTAAAATGATGCGGCCACTTTCAGAGAAAGTTTGGCCGATCCCCAAAGATTTAAAAACAAATTTAACATGAGACACCACGATCCCACTCCTAGGTATCTACACAAGAAAAATAAAATAGATATCTGGATGAAGACCTGTACATGCAGGTTCATCGTGGCATTATCTGTAAGAGCCCCAAACTCGAAAAACCCAACTGTCCATTAACTGATGAATGGATACCCCTCAGATATAAAAAGGAATGAACTACTGATACCAGCAGCATCATGAATGAACCTCAAAGACATTATGCTAAGTGAAAACAGCCAGACCCAAACACCACATACTGTAGGACTTCATTTATATGAAATTGCCCCCCCCCCGCAAAAAAAAGGGTAAGTCTACAGTCAGAAAGTAGAACAGTGGTTGCTTGGGGCTAGAGGTGGGAACGGGAAGGACCTACAAACAGGCAGAGAGAATCTTTATTGGTGATGAAATATTCTAAAATTTTATGGTGGTGATTATTGCTCAACTCTGCAAATTTTCTTAAAACGTCCAATTCTTTACTCAGAATGGGTGAATCTTTAAATATAGAAATCATACCCCCAATAAACTTATTTTAAAAAGACATTGGTAAAAGAATGAAAAGAGGCTGAGAAAATATTTGCAAATCACATACCTGATTTTTTAAAGGACTTGCATCTAGAATATACAATAAGAAAACAACAACAACAACGAAATAGAATGTCACTCAGCCATTAAAAAAAAAAAATGAGAGCTTGCCATTTGAGACAACATGGATGGACCAAGGGGGTATGATGCTAAGTGAAATGAGTCAGACAGAGAAAGACAAGTACCATACCATCTCACTTATATGTGGAATCTAGAAAACAAATCAAATACACAGAAAAGCAGAGACAGACCCATGAACACAGAGAACTGGTGGTTGCCAAAGAGGATGGGCCGGGGGGGGAGTGGCAGGTACAGATTCCCAGGTATGGAATGAGTAAGTCAGGGGGATGAAAGGCACAGCATCGGGAATATAGTCAATGGCATTGTCATGGTGTATGGGGACAGGTGGTAGTTCCCCTTGTGTTGAGCACAGCACAATGTATAGAGCCGTGGACTCACTGTGTGGCACATCTGAAACTAATGTAACCTTGTGTCAACTATACTTCCATAATTAAAAACAAATAGTAATAATATTAGACCAAATATTTGAACAGATACTTTACCAAAGAAGATACATGGATGCAAATAACACATGGAAAGATGTTCAGCATGGTTAGTGGTCAGGGAAATACAAAATAAAACCCCAATGAGATACCAGTATTCACCTATTAGAATGTCTAAAATTTTCTTTTTTTTTTTTTTAAGATTTTATTTATTTATTTGACAGAGATAGAGACAACCAGCGAGAGAGGGAACACAAGCAGGGGGAGTGGGAGAAGAAGAAGCAGGCTCATAGCGGAGGAGCCTGATGTGGGGCTCGATCCCACAATGCCGGGATCACGCCCCGAGCCTAAGGCAGACGCTTAACCACTGTGCCACCCAGGCGCCCCTAGAATGTCTAAAATTTTCAAAACCGACCACACCAAGTGTTGACAAGCATGTGGTACTACTGGAAATCTCATGCACTCCTGGGGCTGGGGGAATGTGAAAGGGTTATAAGCACAGTGGAAAACAGTCTGGCCATTCCTAAAGAGTTAAATGTGCACCTAACCTAGGATCCTGTCATTCCACTCCCAGGGATTTCAGCAAGAGAAACGAACACAATATGTCTATGCAAGGACATGGTGTGCAAATGTTCACAGTGGCTTTAGTTGAATGGTCAGAAACTGGAGACAGGACAAATGTTCATCAACGGACTAGAGAATTAGCAGACTGTGGTATACCCGTGCACTGGAATGCTCAGCAATCAGAAGGAGTGAAGTATATACAATGATACAAGATGGGAACATATTACAGTGGTTTTTTGAGTAAAAGAAGCAGATGCAAAAGACACACATTGTATTATTTTATTAGCATCAAATTCTTGAAAGCGAGTTGCAAATCCATAACCATAAAAGCAGATGGGTGGTCACCAGGGGATGGCGGGCTCTCGCAGGCAAGGAAGGGCAGGCGGGAGAATACCAAAGAGCAGGAGGAAGCCTTGCGGGGCAGTGGACATGCTCGTTATCTTGATCGTGATGGCAGTTCCATGGGTGCATACATGAGTCAAAACTTACCAAATTTACACATTAAATGTGCGCAAATCACTAACCATCATTTACGCTTCAACAAAGCTGTTTTTTTTTTAAATAGCAGAAGTATGGTATAGAAGCAGAAATGAACGTATACTTGTCTTGTTGCCAACTCTAAGGAAAATATTGCTTACATTTCACCATTTTTTGTTTGTTCTTGGATATTGGCAGCTGATGCTTTTGAATGAAAACTATCAGGTCTCATACTCTTCTTTAAAAAAAAAAATCACTGGGGTGCCTGGGTGGCTCAGTGGGTTAAGCATCTGCCTTGGGCTCTGGTCATGATCCCTGGGTCCTGGGGTCAAGCCCCAAATCATCCAACTCCCTCCTCAAGGGGGAGCCTGTTTCTCCCTCTCCTTCTGCCCCTCTCCCCTTCCCTCACTCTTGCTCTCTCTCTCTCTCAAATAAAATAAAATCTTTTTTAAAAATTAAACTAAATTAAAATTTAAAAAATACCACTTTATTGAGGTATGATTATGTAACAAGTTGTACATATGTAACATATACAACTGGGTGAGTTTTAGGGTAAGTATATATGGGCAAAACCATCACCACCTGGCTAACAGTACTGTATTGCATACTTAAAATTTGCTAAGAGAGTAGATCTTAGGTGTTCTTACCCCAAAATAATAATAACAATAAAGAGGACTGGAGGAAACTATGGGAGGTGATGGAAATGTTCTTCTTATTATAATTCTTTCCATTCCCTTTTTTCCCCCATTGGGTATTTTAAGTACTTCAGATGACTCCTTTCTCAAAGAGCACCAAAGGGATTTCCTGTGTTTAACCTTGAAACCAAACACCTATTTAACCACTATTGAAAGAAATGTCAGGAAGAAGAAGGAAATGTTTCTTCAATCCCGAAGGAGCTTGGGGGGAGGGGGGGAAAGGCAGTATTCCTGCATCATAATGCTCCTTCTAAAGTGAGATGGTGAGAATATTAACAAATTCATCAGTCTTACTCTCCTATTGAACGCGGAGAATAGTGCGCGAATAAATAATCCTGTCCTGTTTCCTGTTACTATAAAACCGTACGTGGAAATCGTCGCACAAAGGGATGTATTAAGTCACTTCGTCATCAGATATGGCTGCCATGCTGGTGAAATATCACCATAACCCGAAAATGTCTCCAGCTCTAAGCAACTGTTCCCGCTTTACAATGTGTTGCCTTGGAAATAGAATTTAAATCGACATCTCCCCCAGAAGGTGAAAATCTTAGGAAGTTTCCATGTGAAGCAACGGAAGGGCTTTGGAGTTTCCTGCTTCATGCGTAGGATCCTAAGCGTATAAATATATGTTATTATTTATATATTTATATACATTCTTATCATAAATACCGTGCCTTTTATGTTGGCTTCATCATTCAGCCCAAGGATTTGAGAGTCTTTTCTCTTGAGAGTAAGGAACTCATCAAGATAAGGAGTTTTCTTCTGTTTTCACTTGCTGAAAGCTTTTAATCATGAATATTTCTTGAATTTTGTTAAATAAATTTTGCCGAACCCATTGGAAGGATCATATGGTTTTCTCTGGGCTAGAACTTAGAGTTTCAATTAGTAAACTATTCAATTAGTAAACTATTTTTATGTTGCTGGGAAAAAAATTCCCTACTTGGCCATGATATGTTTTTAAGAGAAGTTGCTACATTTTGTTTGCTGATATTTCATTTAAGACTTTTGTTCATAAGTATAATTTGAATATTACCTTCCTTCCCCACTGTACTTCCTTCACTGTACTACCCTTGTCTGATTTTCATTTCTACTAGCCTCATAAAAAGGATTGGAGAGCTGCCCCCTATTTTTCCCTTTTTTGCATTAAATAGAAATGCAATGTTTAAATGTTTGGTAAAACACATTTAAGTTTTGAAATCTTTTCTAAGCGATGAATTTAAGACATAATTTTCTCCCTGCTTAGCTGTATCTCATAAGTTTTGATGTAAAAGGGTTTGTCATTCAGCTATCCATATTTTCTGGTTTCCACTGTGATGTTTTCTTTGACACATGAATTTCTACACTTATACTGTTAAATTCTAAAACACATAAATTTTTCTGTTTCTAGTTTCTAGTGTTATGGTACTGTGGTTAAAGCATGTAGTGTTTGTTAGTATTTATTTAGATTTGCTGTGTGGCTGAATCATAGTTTTTATAGACAAAGTATTTTGGAAAAGAACTTTTATGTTCTCTAAATATTACCTGAAAAGTTCTATATATGTCCATTAGCCAAAATCTTGCTAGTTTTGTTTTTTGAATTTTTCATCACCTTGGAATTTTTTACCTGTTTCACCTATCAGTTACTAAGAGACGTGTGTTAAACTCTCATTCTGATTGTGGATTTGTGTATTTCCTTACCCTTATAAATTTGTCAATACTTACTTTATGTGTTTTGAATCTGCCTACTTAAGCTATACAAGTCCTGGAGTGTTGTACCTTCCTAATAAATCACTCCTGTTATTGTCCTGTATCATCCCTTTTTACCAATAATACATTTCTCTTTTGTTCATAATGAATTTCTCTTTAAAAATAGTTTTATGGGGGCGCCTGGGTGGCTCAGTCGTTAAGCGTCTGCCTTCGGCTCAGGGCATGATCCCGGCGTTGTGGGATCGAGCCCCACATCAGGCTCCTCTGCTGGGAGCCTGCTTCTTCCTCTCCCACTCCCCCTGCTTGTCTCTCTCTCACTGGCTGTCTCTGTGTCAAATAAATAAATAAAATCTTAAAAAAAATAGTTTTATGTTAATTGAAGTACACAGTACTTTTAATTTAGTCTATATTTTTAAACTCATGTTACCAAACTAGGGGTGAGCAAACTATAGCCTGAGGGCCAATCCCACCACTGCTTGCTTTTGTAAGTAAAGTTTTATTGGAACACAGACAAACTCATTCATTTACATATTATCTATGACCTCACCACAGCTTGCTTTTGTAAATAAAGGTTTATTGGAACACAGACAAACTCATTCATTTACATATTGTCTATGGCTGCTTTCAAGCAACAACAACAGAGTTTAATAGTTGCAATAGGCCAATTTATGGCCAACAAAGCCCTAAAATATGTATCATGTGGCTCTTTATACATAAAGTTTCTTGGCCATGGTGATCCAATATTGACTAGGTCCAAATGAATATTTATAACTTGTATGTGAGATAGGAAGCAATGCCAAGGTCCGCTGTGTACCCAACACCTAGTTTAAGAAACAGAACATCGCCAGCATCTTTGAGGCTATCCATGGGTCCCTTGCTGATCTGAGCCGGGTCCCTCTCCCTCAGATTCTGCCCCTCCTGCTTATCCTGTGTGCTTATCCATTGTTTTTCTTCGTAATTTTACCATATTTGCATCCATAAACAACATATTGTTTAATCTTTCATGGGCTTTGAACTCTAAGTAAGTAGAATCCTAGTGTATTATTCATTGACAATTTGCTTTGCTTACTCGATGTATTATGTTTTTGAGATTCATTCTTGTTGCACGTAGCTGTGGTTCTTTTCCATTGCTGTTGAGAATCTCAGTGTATGCAGCAAAATGTATTTTTCCATTCCAGAGCTGATAATTATTTCTAGTACTTTGCTATTATTATAAAGAGTTGCTATATACATTCCTGTGTGTCTCGCACTGCGTATCAGCAAGCATTTCTCCAGCATAGATGCCTACAGTGTTGAGGGACTGCCTGGCCATAGATAGGATTACCTTCACCTTTACCAGACAAAGCCAAATTGCTGTCCAAGGTGGTTACACATTTTATTCTCCAACCAGAAAAGTGTAAATTTGCCATTGGGTCATAGCCTCACCAACAACTGATAGTGGCTTTGTTTGTTTTTGTTCGACTAAGTGATATGATGTGTCTTACGGTTGTTGTAATTTTCATTCCCAGAGTATTAATGGAGTTGAGCATCTTTTCACGTGTTTAATGACACTTATTCTCCACTCCTGGGATAGCCTTTGCAACATTTCTTAATTTTATTGTTTGTCTTATTCACCTTGACTTGCAGACCCTTTCTATTTTGCTTCATACTAATCATTTACCAGTTCTGTTGCTGCGAATACCTTTTCCCAAACTGCAGCTTACGCTTTTCTCGTTGTTGCTTTTTGACAGGAATTTTTTTTATGTAGTCAAATTTATTCATCTTCCCCTTTATGATTTATACGTCCTGTGGATTGTTTTTAAAATATTGTTCCTTGACGCATTGTCATAAATATACACTCCACTACTGTCTTCTAACAGGTTTTATGTTTGTCTTTCACATAAATCCTCGATGCACCTGAAATTGACTTTTGTGTGTAGTGTGAGGTAGAGATACAACCGTTGCCCCCCTCTGCATCACCAGACTTAATTAGCAGAGCTTTTAACCAATATAGCTTGTCTATTAGTCCTTAATAAGAGGTAAGGTAAGCTTCCCCTCATTTCTCTTCTTTATGGGCATCTCATTATGAGCCCTTTGTTCTTCCCTAAAATGTAGTATTTTTAATTTTTTTAATTCCGGGGTGATTAACATACAGTGTTATATTAGTTTCAGGCGTACAGTATAGTGATCCAACAATTCTGTACATGACTCAGTGCTCATCGTGGTAAGTATACTCTTCATCCCCCATTAAATGAAACATGCATCAATTTTTCAAAAATTCTGTTGGAATCTTAATAAGAATAGCATTGACTCTTTAGATCAACTTGGGAAGAACTGACAGCTTTAGGAAATTGAGTCTTCTTCTCCATGAACATAAAATAGTCCTTTATGCTTCCTTTAACTTCTTTCAATAACATTTTATAATTTTCTCCATAAAGGCTTCTTAAAATCTTTAGATTTAGATATCTTTATATGTACTACTGCAAATGGTATATGTTTTATTATGCTTTCTCTCTACTGATAGCTGGCGACCAGAAACGCAATTTATTTTTGTATATTACATTTTTTTGTGTAAGCATTATGCTAAATTTTCTTATTAATTCTAATAATTTATCTGTAGGTCCTCTTGAGTTTTCTGTGTAAATAATCATATCATCTGGAAATATTAAATTCTCTTCTTCATCTCTATCTTTATAACTTTTATTTCTTTTCTCACATTACTGTGCCAACTAGGACTTCCAATGCAATGTTGAATAAAAGTAGTGACAATAGGTACCACTTTTCTGTTCCTGATCTTAAAAGGAATGCTTTCTTCAATTTTCTATCAAATGCAATATTTGTTAGAGGATTTTTTACAGTGCTCTAAGGAAAATTCCCTTTATTTTTCTTTTGCTAAAAATTTTTTATCAGTTTTTTTTTACGTATGTTGAAATTATTACAAGCTATTTCTCCTTTAATATGTTAATGGGGTAAATTGCACTAATTGCCTTTCTAATGTGATCCAAACTCACATCCCTGGAATACACCCAAATTGGACATTATGTGCTTTCTGTTTAATGAATTGCTGGCTTCTATTTTTGGTAAAACTTTGTTTGGGCTTTTTCTATGTTCATCAATGAGATTGACCTGAAATCTCACTTCCTTATATTGTCCCTTGCTAGGTTTTGGTGTCAATGTTTTGTCTCATAAAACGAGTGGGGAATGTTCCCCTCTTCTCTCATTGTTAGTAAAGATTTTCAAGACCATTGGTTTATTTTCTCAGCTTGAGTATTCTCAGTGCAAATTCGAATCTCAAACGTACATGAGGAACAGAAGGCCCGTGGTTTTGAAGATGTACAGGGATGTTTTCTACTCAGAGGTCAGGCCGGAATTACAAGCTGCCTTTACTGGCTGGTGGATTTTTTCCTGTCTACTCTTTCTTAGAGGATGCAACCTTTTTAAGGGTTTTTTTTTTCTCCTGTGGGTGAGATCTCAGGTCTAACACCCCACCTCATCCCTTGCTCTCAGGTGGGTATTGAAACCCCTGCCCCCGATTGCTGGGACACTGGGTGGACTGACATTTCACCCAAGATGGGCACACTGCCAGCTGACAGGGTTTTCCTTCTACTTCTCAGTCAGCGGAAAACCCCTTTTCGTCTTTGTGAATTTATCTGTGCATTTAAAATTGTAACTATTTCCAACATTTCTAGATGTTTCTGGTGAGAATGTTTTTAGGTTTCTAAGCAGTTATATTGTCAGAGCTGTACGTACCCCCTCAGTGACTCTTTATAATAACCTTGTAATAAGAGATTATAATCCTAGATTTACAGAGGAGGGAAATAAGCTCAAAGAGCTCAATGCCTTATCCAAAGTCATGCAGCTAGTGAATATCAACACCAGGATTTGAAAAAAGAGGAAGGAAGGCAGGAAGGCAGGAAGGCAGGAAGGCAGAAAGGCAGGAAAGAGAAAAAAGAAAAGAAAGGAAAAGAAAAGAAAAGAAAAGAAAAGAAAAGAAAAGAAAAAAAAGAAAGAAAAGAACCAGGATTTGAACCAAATTATGCCTTGAGCCAAAGTCTGTGTTCCAAATTTCCATCCTTCCTGAGTTGCTTCTAATCCAGGATTACCCACTTTTTTTACCCATTTACCAGAAAATTGTGGAAGGGCCACAGTTCTGTGATACAGCCACTCATGTAATCACAGATATAGCCTGAGGAGGAAATTCTATTCTTTTCAAGTCCCTACACCAAGGAATCTGGTCTCCTTGCTCATTAACTGGTTAAAGACTAATATTTTTTAAAAAGAGTAATTTTGCACAACTAGCAAAATTAATAGGCAAAATACAAGCCAGAGGATAAAACTGCAACAAATACAACAAAGTGCTAGCATTCAACATAGGAATCACTCATTAAATTCAATACAAGAAAAACCAGCCTAATGGGAAAATGAACAAAGCAGATACACAGAAAATTCACAAAATAAAAAATATGAATGTGCAGCCTCAGTACTAATTTTTTTGATGGAAGAGACCTAAATGTAAGATCTAAATCTATCAAACTCTTGGAAGCAGACCTAGGAGTAAATCTTCCTGACTTTGAGTTAGGCAATGGCTTCCTAGCTCTGACACCAAAAGCACAAGAGACAAAAGGAAAACAAAAGATAAACTGGACTTCATGAAAATTTAAAACTGTGCTGCAAAGCGTAACATCCACAAAGTGAAAAGACAATTCTCAGCTTGAGGGCAAGTATTGACAATCACATGTCTGATAAGAAGTTTGTACCCATGGGGTGCCTGGGTGGCACAGCGGTTAAGCATCTGCCTTCGGCTCAGGGCGTGATCCCAGCGTTATGGGATCGAGCCCCACATCAGGCTCCTCCGCTATGAGCCTGCTTCTTCCTCTCCCACTCCCCCTGCTTGTGTTCCCTCTCTCACTGCCTGTCTCTATCTCTGTTGCATAAATAAATAAATCTTTAAAAAAAAAAAAAAAGAAGTTTGTACCCAAAACATGTAAATCACTTCTACAAGTGAAAAATAAGATGACAAAGAACCCAATTTAAAAATGGGCAAAGAATCCGGTAGCTATCCTTCAAAGAAGATACACAAATGACCAACCAACACACGAAGAGATAGAAGGTCCATATGACTAGCCATCAGGTAAGTACAAATCAAAATTACAATGAGCCACCACTCCACACTCACTGGGATGACTTGTTATCACAAAGACAAGACACTAAATGTTGGCGTTGGCGATGACTTAGAGAACTGGGAGCCCAGAGTCATGGCTGGTAGGAGCGTAAGAGTGTAGCTACTCTGGAAAAGCTGGTAGTTCTTCAAAAAGTTAAACTTACAGAGCTACCACATGACCCAGCAATCCCATTCATAGGTGCGGACCCAAGAGAAATGAAAACATACTTCCACAGAAAAATGCGTATATGAATGTTCACAACAGCACTGTTCATAACAGGCAAAAAGTGGAAACAACCCAAATGTCCAGGGACTAATGAATGAGGAAACAAAATGTGGTGTGTCCAGGCAACAGAACATGGACTCAGCCATAAGCAAAAGGAGTGAAGGACTGATTCATGCTACCATATGGATGAACCTTGAAAACATGACACTCAGTGAAAACAGTCCAGTCACAGAAGACCATCTATTGTACGAATCCAGAATATATATGAAATGGGATTTATATGAAATGTTCAGAGTAGGCAAAACTCGAGGTGCAGAAAGTAGATTAGTACTGGTCTCAGAAGGAGAGGAAATGAAGAGTGACTCCAGTGGGCTCAGGGATTCTTTCTGAAGGGATGAAAATGTTCTAAAGTGAGATCAGAATGATGGTTGCACAACCTTTAAGAAATACTAAAAACGCTGAATGCCGCATGTTAAATGGGTGAATGATATCTCAGTAGCTATTTATAATAAGAAGCAAAGAAAACTGGGACCCTTTACTTTGACTATGAAGTTGGTGACTTTTTTTCTTTTTCTTTCTATCTTTCTTTTCTTTTCCTTTTCCATTTTTTTTTTTACACAAATGATGCTAATATCATGCCTTGGCCAGGGTGCAAGCAAGTAAGTGCTACTGGAAGTATAAAATGATGCATACTTTCTGGAAGACAGTTTTAAACATATATCAAAATCCTGGAAATATGAACAGCCTTTGCTCCAGCAATTCACTCTCTAGGAAATATAGCATAAGGAACTATCTAGAGATACAGGCAAAACTTTATATATCACAGTGCTAATTGCACCGTTACTTTTAATAGCAAAACAAGAAAACTAGAGGCATCCTCGAAATCTGACAATGAGGGAACAAAGACATTATTATACATATGTACATATAAAACTACTACCCATCCATTAAAAATTATGTTGTAAAAGACAATGGCAAGGAGAAATCATCACAATGTTTCATACTAAATGAAAGACCAGCCTACAAAGTAATATGTAGAGAATAATTTCAATATTGTAAAACAAAATTACTGAAAATACATTCTTTAAAATATTAACAGCAATTTTTTTTAATGTGACAGGATAATGGAAGATCATTTTTATTTTCTTCTTTGTTCTGCATTGTTCTAATTTTCCATAGAGAACATGGGCTTTTCGTGACAGGGAAAGTAGAATATTAATGTGTTTCGGATTTTCTGCTTTCCTGGTTCAACCCCCCCACCTAAGGCGCAGTGAGTGATGGGTTGTAAGATTTGAAGGTCAAGGACCTTTGAGTTAATTTCTGTGATGCTTTCCATTCCTAAGATTACGACTGTGATATTCTATCCTTAGACCATTTCTTTCTGCAATCTACCTAAGGCATTCGCAAAGACAGATTCTTCCCATTTTCTTGTAGACTCCGTGGCCCCCACTTGCAGAGAGGGACAAGCTGCAGTCTTGAAAAATAAGGTTATTCGGCAGTCGGATGGTGTGGGGGGAACAGGACATTGCGAGATGAGACCAGGCGAACCCTGCAGAGACCTGGAAACGATTTTTCTCTCCCCAAATATAATTAATCAATTATGTCTAAAGAAGTGGAATCAATATTTTTATAAATGAGATGTTCATACGCCAAGAAGGGATTGTTGCAATGGTCACATCATCTCTCACCTGCTAATCCAATGTAAATTATGGGCTTTTTAGCTGATGTCTTCGGCATTTGCCAACCAAACTTTTCTCCACTTTGGCATTCTGATCACGACTTTTCGATTCTCCGGCCCGGCCCCCGGCAGATGCAATGTGCCAGGGTCTCTTAATAAGCAATCCACCACTAATAACAAAACCTTGTATTCACTGGCTGCCTTCCTCTCCCGGGCCTTGGTAATATTGTTGCATTGATCTTCCCAGCATCCTCTAGGACACAGGGAAATGATGTGTGATTGGGAGCACTAGCAAGGCTTAGATAAATTGCAGCTTGATTGAATCTTTTTAATGCAAGAAACATTTATTAAGTGCCTACTATGCACTCTAACTACTCCAGGCACTAGAGCCGCAAAGATAAATCCCATAGTCACTGCCCTCCGGGGCTCACAATTTAGCGGAGGAGGGAGGCACAGAGATGAGTCGTGGCATTACATCATCGAGGGCTCTGGGTTGTAGATCAGCGCGGGGCATTATGGGAGCACAGAGAAAGAACAATGAACTCTTTCTATAGAGAGGAGGCTCCGTTCCCTGACAATACTCAAGGGTAAGGAACTGCTCAGCAAGCCAATAAGGGTAAGAAGGTGTTCTGATAAAAGAAGGGAAACCGAGAAAAGGAGTATCGCCTTCGAGGAATCCAGTGAAGGAAGGTTCCAGAAAGGTGGAACTAGGGCAGGGCAGGCTGTCCTCATGTGCCCTCTTCATAGACATCTGGTGTTTTCCCTACTCTGCACCCACCCCTCCTTCTTCTGCTACAGATCCTCCAGTTTGCCTCTGGGGCTCCACCCCTTCCGCCTCCCAGTCCGGTGAGGCTGCTGGCACGCACCCCCATCACGGAATGCAGGGCTTGATAGGGAACACGAGTCCCCCTCATTCTGGTCACAGTTAGTGCCTCGGGCAGGGGCACGTGATCCAGTTGAGCCCTGGAGAACTGAGGCTGGGACTTTAGATAAAAGGCACTGTCTCTATGTCAGTTATATCTCAATAAAACTGGAGGGGAAAAAATTTTAATTACAAATGTAAAATTAGAAAATAAAAGAAACAACAAGTGTTTGGCGAGGATGTGGAGAAAGAGGAGCCCTCCTGCACTGTTGGTGGGAATGTAAACTGCTGCGGCCAGTGGGGAAAACAGTATGGAGGTTCCTCAAGAAGTTAAAAATAGAACTACCCTATGATCCAACAATCCCACTACTGGGTATTTACCCAAAGAATACAAAAACACGAATTCAAAGGCGCACATGCACCCCTAAGGTTATAGCAGTGTTATCTACAACAGCCAAGATATAGAAGCAGTCCAAGTGTCCATTGATAGACGAATGGATAAAGAAGAGGTGGTGTATCTTTGCAATGGAATATTATTCAGCCATAAAAAAAGAATGAGATCCTGTCATTTGCAACAACGTGGATGGAGCCAGAGAGTATTATGCTAAGTGAAATAAGCCAGTCAAAGAAAGACCAATACCATATGATTTCACTTATATGTAGAATGTAAGAAACAAACAAAAATATGAGCAAAGGGGAAAAAGAGAGAGACACAAACCAAGAAACAGACTGTTAGCTATAGAGAAGAGACTGATGGTTACTGGAGGAGAGAAGGGAGGGGGGATGGCGTAACAGGGTGATGGGCATTAAGGAGGGGACGGGATGTGATGAGCACTGGGTGTTATATGCAACTGATGAATTGTTGAACACTACAGCTGAAACTAATGATGTACTACGTGTTGACTAACTGAATTTAAATTAAAAAAAAAAAAAGGAGCCCTTTACGTGTGTTAACTTAATCCTCCAAACAGTAGGAATCATGGGGAGAAGTAAGGAATTGGGGGAACATTTCCAACCACCTGAGCTCCCCACCTGCAAGAGCAAGCTGGGAAAGGGGCTAGTGGTGAACTCAGGCTCCATGCAGGATGTCCTGGGGTCCCTCAGGTAGAAGGAGACCCCACAGGGATGCTGAGCGCACCTCAGGTGGTCAGAGTCTCGGGACTCTATCAGAGACTCGGGAGTCACTTTAGGGGGTTAGAGGATGGGGTCCATGGAGGATATCATGGCTCCAGCCAAAACGATCTGGGCTTACATGCTAGTGAAGGAAACAAAGGCAGAATTGTAGTCAGGGGACTGAGACAAACAAGTGATCTTAGCTGCTGCCAGCATGTTGCCCCGGGTAAACTTAAGTGCTGCTGCCCTGGCCCAGCCCCTGGGAATGAACTGGCTCACCTGCTGCATTATGGGTAATCTATGGATTATGCACTGTTATTGCCCACCGCCCCCTGCAGGACTGAGGAAGCCCCCCATCACCCAGCTGTCATGCGGGTCAGGCTGCCTGCCTTTGCCAGCAGCTTCTTGTCAACTAAACTTTCACAGGTTACCATAACAACTCATTTAGCTTTGTATCCCAACCTTCCTCCTGCCTCTTGACTGAAAACATATTTTAAACTCGTCTTTTGACATTCCAATATTCTCTTTCAGATAGGACTTAGATAACTGCCCACTTGTTCTGTGATGGCAAAGAAGTGCATTTCCTACATGTTTTGAAAGAATGGCAGAATCAATGAATGTGTAAATGAGCCTCTGTGGTGTAACAAGGGTCTGATACTTAATGATTCTTCAGAATGTTTGTCATCTTGAAAGAATTACTAGATAGAGTGGGAGAGTGGCTGGGGGGGGAGGGGGGGGGGGGGGGGGATGGATGGATGGATGGACAGAAGAGTAGGTTAATGGATAGGTAGATGGAAGGATGGTTAGATGGACAGATAGTTGGATGGATGGATGGATGAATGGACAACAGATGGATGGATAGAAGGGTGGGTGTGTGGGGGGATGGATGGATGGATGGGTGGATGGATGGATGGGTGGATGGGTAATGGATGGATGGATGGATAAGTAGTTGAGTGGAAGCATGGATGGATAGGTGGTGTATGGATAGATGAAAGGCAAGAATCTTTGCCATTGTTTTACTTTTTAAGATTTCTGGCAGAGTGCACCTCTTTTTTTTCCCCCAAGAAATACACTGTCTATCCTCATGGAGTTAAAAGACCAGTAAGAGAGACAGAGCAAATCTAAATAAGTAATTATCCCTATAAGTAATTAATTTCAACTGCATAGGTGCTAAGAGGAACTTCCAGGTGCTAGAGGAACATATATATAGTAGTCCAGAAAATCAGGTAAGCCCTCCCCAAAGGTATGTCAGTAAGCAAAGACCCAAAGTGCCACTAAAAGCTGGCCTAGGAAAGAGGGATCAGGTTGGGGGGAAAGAGGTGGGAGTTTTAGGCAAGAGTGGTTGAGGCTGGAGAAGGGCCAAGTAGCATGGCAGAGGCATGAAAGAGCTTGGCTTCGGAGACTGAAAGAAAGGACAAGGTAGCAAGAGCCGAGTGAATAAAGCTTAAATGTCAAGAGAAGACATGGAAAGGTAAGTAGGACTCTAGGTCACGAAGCAATTTTAATGTCAGATTAAGGATTTGGGACTTGCTTCTGCCTGAGACAGTGAGCAGCTGAAGGGTCTGGCATAATCAGACCATGAGCATGCTGTCTGGAATGGTAATGAAGGCTTCCTTCCATTCATTGCCTCTGACAAGGTGAACAAAGAAGGCAGCGTTCCTTGACCATGTTTGTGTTCTATTTTCATCAGCTTCACAGGGCAACAGTTTGGCCAAGGTGTGATTGTTGATGTAATCTCCATCCTTCCTTCAAGTAAACGGCTGCCCTTGTGTTTGGAAGACCCTTATCTCCATGCTCCTCAACATACTGAGTGCTTACTCTATGCTTGGCACTTGCTAAGAGCTTTACATGTATTATCTCATTTAATACCCCCAGCATCCCTAAGGTCATATTTGACATGTTACCCACTTTATGGATGAGATGGGAGTTGAGAAATGCCATATCACTTATGTGCAGTCACACAAACCCAGGTATATCTTTAAAACTTAGGCTCTTTCTCCTAAGCTACACTGACTATGAGTGGCCTTCCCCTCATGCCTTAAGCACTGATCAAGAGAAGTAATTCTCCAGGATGCCTGGGTGGCTCAGTCTTTAAGCATCTGCCTTCGGCTCAGGGTGTGACCCCAGAGTCCTGGGATCGAGCCCCGCATCGGGCTCTCTGCTCCACTGGGAGCCTGCTTCTTCCTCTCTCACTCCCCCTGCTTGTGTTCCCTCTCTCGCTGGCTGTCTCTGTGTCAAATAAATAAATAAAATCTTTTAAAAAAGAGAGAGAGAAAGAGAAGTAATTCTCCTAGCCACTGTTTGTGCCAGACAATGGGTTCAGAGAGGTGTTCATTAAGACTGGAAGATATAGGTCAATGGAAATGGCCTACAAGTTTCTGAAGAGACTCTAGCTCTATAGGGCTAACCTAAATTCTTTGGAACTAATCGTATACTCACCCTGAGCCTGATGCCTGACCTTGTTGGATCCCATCATTTATTTGGCTGTGGTGTTTAATCAGGCCATAGATTCCCCAAGCATATTTCCCCCTACTTGGACACAGAACCTTCTGCTGTAGAGAGGGTCCAATATCAGACACTAGTCCTTATCCAAAATAATTCTCACCCACAGATGAGGGCTGGCACTTTCACCCACTGCCTCCGTCTTCATATGAGTAGCTGGGACATGCCCTGCCCTAAGTCCAAATGAGAAAGGTCAACAGGAGGGCTAGCCTCATCCAGAGGCAGTGGGCTAACCTGGACATCACCTCTCCAAATCAACTAGATGATGCTGCATAGACTATACCTGAGCTTGTCCTGTTTATACACCAATTTGATTTCATACACCAGGGAAGTTGCCTTCTGCTCCTGCGACATCACCACGGGAATGCTGCAGAATCGGAAGGACCCACATTTTATCCTCCTTGGTGATCATGGTACCTCCCCTGCCAGGTAAGCATTCAGAAGTATTCTCGTCCTCCTTGAACTCGAGTAGCAGCTCCGCCAATAATCACTGGGAAGACCTGACACTTGCCATTTCTAAGCTTCTCAGATGGACCCTTCCCATATTCATCTACTAGCGTCTCACAAAGTAAGTAGGGACGTTATCAGAATCCCCATTTCAAATATCTAGAAAATAGGGCTGCATACCAGAAACTTTTGTCTACCTGTGTCTACTTCCCTTCTCAGCCTACAAAATTTCCTGAGATCTCACCTACTGTCCAAGAGCATCAATTTTCTCTGTACACCTGACGAAAATGGAACATTTTTGTTTGCTTGTCCCACATCCATACAACATACCCTCCTCCCCTACTTGCTATAAGGTTTTGTTCAAAAGCCCACCTCTTCCACATTGGCAAACCTAGTCCATCCCCAGCCCCAGGAGTAGAGTCTAATTCATGGTCAGCCAACCATTTCACACTTTCTGGTGGACACAGGACTTAAGTTGGCCAATCAAAGGGAATGGCTGCAGTGATATTTGGGAGGGAGATTTTGCTCTCTTCTGCTGCTTATGGATAGAGAAGTATGCGGCCCACATGGCCACCAGCAGCCCTCAGATGAAGCCAGAAGAATGGAGAACAGAGAAAAAGACACTAAGAATTTGTGTCTTTGATGATGTCACTGAGCTGGCTAATCGATTCATTTGACTCTGGAATATACCCTACCTCTGGAATTACTGTTTCCTGACATAAGAAATCTCCCCATTGTTTGTGGCAATTGGGATTGTTTTTCTTTTTGCTGTTATTGGGAGGTACCAGCATCTCACTGGTAATTCTCAAACTTCTATCTCCCACTTGGAGCTGTCGCCTGAGTTCCCGAATCTCCAAATGGCGTCATTCCTATCAGCATAAAACATGCTGAAACAGCTCTTGTGTCAACAGAAACTAGACAGTCGACAGAGCCCAGCTTCCTACAGGAAGACTCCTTGAAAGGGCTGTGTGTCTCTGCTTCCAGATTCATCCTCTTCTACTTTCTCTCCAGTGGACCAGCTCAAGCTTCGCCTACCACCAACCACCCCCTGCATCTTGCCGTATCTTCCGATTCCATTGCTCTGCAAGATGTGGCCCAGTTGGTCATTCTCTCCTTCTTGCATGATGTTTCTAAGACATCATGCTCCTGCTTTTCTCCCTGCCCAAGGCCTCCCCATCTTGTCTCCTTGGCTGGCTTTGCCTCCTGCTTCCTAATGTGACATGAAAAGCCCCAGGATTTGCTTCTTAGACCTCTTGTCTAGCTACACTCGCTCCCAAGGTGATCTCACCAAGCTGCGTGTCTTCAAATATTACCAAGAGGCTGATAATTCCCAACTTCCACTATGAAGTCCAGACTTTCAATCTCTACCTGGATGCCTCACACCTAATTTAACCAAAAGGGATGCTGAGTGGATGCTCGCGCCTACGTCTCTGGCAGATATCCTCATCTCGGCAAATGGCCCCTTCACTCTGCTATTGGGGCCGAAAAGCCAAGACCCCTCCTTGACTCCTCCCTTTTTTTCACACCCATGTGCCACCCAACACAAAGTCCTGTTGGCTTGACAGCGAACTATGTTCTGAATCGGCCTGCTTCCCATCACCTCCACCACTGCTTCCAAATCACCAGCAATGCCTTCCATACCAGAATCTCTGCTCTCCTCTCCCAGCAGCCAGAGTAAACTTCTAAAGAGGTTAAGAAATAAATAAATAAATATGAATCCCATCATCCAGTTACTCAAAACTATCAATGACCACCCATCGCACTCAGAATTAAAACCCATGGTGGAGGGGCTGGCTCTGCGTCCTGGTCCCTGGCCACCCCTCCAAGCCCATGGCCACCTCACTGTCTCTCACCATCATGCCAAGGGTCTTCCTGCCATCACTCCAGGCCTGTTTCCATCTTGGTCCCTCTGCCTGGAATGCTGCATCCCCAGATGTCAGCGTGGTTGGCTCCCTCCCTTCACGTGAGTCTTAATTCAGATGCCACCTCCTTCAAGAGGACTTAGCCAACTCCAGCCCAGCCCTTCAAGCTCCTCCCCTTCCTCTGCCTCGGTTTCCTTCCTTGCACTTATTGCAACCTGATATTGTGTTATAAATCACTTGTTTGCTCTCTGCCGCTGGAGTGGGGGTCCCGTGAGGTAGAGACGTAATCCTACGGGAGCCTTGTTATCTACAACAGAACATGCCATAATATTGATGCAATCGACACCTGACGTATAAAGCAGGCTCTCCAGTTAGATGAGCTAGCCCACTGGTGACCCAAACTCAATATGACCTAAACTAACTCTCTAACTTGTCACATCACTACTCTGTCCATAGCCCCTGGATCCCTTTTGTAGTTGTGTTCATGCCATTGGCCTGTGGTTTCCACTTCCTACAGCCAGAGCATGGGTAGTTTGTCAGAGGGCTACACAGGCTGCGAGAAGCCGCTTTTTCTGTATGCACATGGGGCCAGAAGCGTTCGGGATCGATGTCTCCACTGGGGGCTGCCTTTAAACAATGATTGACACGTGCAGGTCTCGCACCTGCACAATAGGGACAGCTCTGAAATGTGACCTCCACTGTTTCCAGGTCTGAGCCACAGTGACCCTGGACTTCGCTACTCACCTCACCGTTGCTTGTCTCCTTCCCTGCCCCGTCCTATGTTCCCACTTCTCTACCAATTTTTCCTGGGAATCACTTCCTAATAAATCACTCGGCATGCATAATTCTCTCAAAAGCAATGTTTACTTCCCAAACCGGTTCCTCCGTCTTTCCCATCTCAGGGATGAAACTTCTGCCCATTCAGTGATCCGAGCAGAGAGCCAAACCTGCCCCACCCTCCTTCTCTATCTGACCCCTACCCAACATGCCCAATTGTCCTGACCACTGTCCCTTTTAGTCCACTTTTCTCCATTCCCGCTCCCACTGCCCCCTTCAGCCTGGCCCCAAATGTGTTCCTGGCTTATTGAAGCCTGATGGAATGTAAAAATCCTGCAGACTGCTCTTTCTCGCCTTGCCAACCCTAGCGATCACCGTATAGCACTTAAAATTGCCCACAAGGGACAGGTCCATGGGATCACCTCCCGCTTCCCTCACTACAAGACCTAACATCAACGAGCTTACTTACAGTTCACTGCAGGCTGCTATCTTTGTCTTCTATTACAAGAGAGTCCTCCTTTGCTTGAGGAGAACCCGTCAAGCACCTACATCAGCCAGGCACTGGCTAGGCACTGGTGGTATGGTGATAGAAGGCACAGCCGTGGACTTCAGGAAGCCCATTGTTTGGGGAAGACCACAGACATGCAAATACTTTTGGTAAATTATTTAAAGTGCCACACTAGCTAATTCTGGGATCCACCTGGACCTGAACTACGTCATGTCCATCTTTAAATCCCCAGCACAGTGCCTAACACATAGAGGCTTGTAATAAAGGAATAGAATTGGCTTGGTAAGTCAAGTAGACGTATTTCTGGAAGTGACACTTTTGCTGGGCTTTGACAAATGAGAAGGGAGGAAAAGGGCTTGCCAGGCAAATGTCAGACAATGTGCAAAGGCATGGGAAAATGAAAGAATGGGGTGTTTTGAGGAAAGAGAAAATTGCACCTAGTATCTGGAGAACCACACGCATAATGAAGAGTAGCTAGGTTGGATTAGAACCAGTAGTGAAGGAATGTGAAAACAAATTTCATGAATCTGGACTGAATCTTAAGGCAAGAGGGAAAGTTTTTGGCCAAAGAAGTTTTGGCTCCACCACCGGGTAGGAGCCCAGGGAAGCAAAAGTGTTAGAGTCTGTCTCAGTCCCCAGGCATATAAATGATTCTTCAAAACTCCACCGGTGGTTCATATTCTATACCCCCAGTTCCACGCAGGCACTGTTCTGATGGTGCCGAACTTCACATCCTTAAAAATCCATCATGGGGAAGTTGTCACCAAGGTTGGCGATCACTGAAGTCATCCTTTGGCCAACTGTCTAGTCCAAACAGACAAGATATGGGTTCTGCTCTCAGATCAGACCAAACCAAGATACTCAGCACTGGAAGACAGTTTGTGCTTGTGTGTGTGTGTGTGTGTGTGTGTGTGTGTGTGTACATGTTTATGTATGCATGTGACCATGCACTTGGGACTGTGTGTGAGACCAGGGATGAGTTTGGGGTATTCGAGGGCATGTGATGTGAATTTATCTGTGTGCATTTCCCTAGGTGTGTTGAACTTTTTGAATGTGTGTGTGCACTTGCACATAAATGTTTAATACACGTGTGTTTGCATGTGGACATGAGCGTGTCTGCATATTTGTGTTTGCGTGTGCAGGTGCCCGTACTGGAGGCACGCCTATACGTGCAAGTCTCCACATGTGGCATGCACAACTTCGGCCTGCCATGTTTTGTTTGCGAGGTGCCCAGAGCCTGCTTTCTGCCAGAGCCAGCCCCATCCCTTCCTGCTGCATGGCTCCCCACTGCTCATTAACGCAGTCTGCATTGGTTATGCCCGTGGCAATGGGCCTCTGTAGAGAGTGTTAAATATCGCAACTGTTTATTGCTTAATATTTTTCATACTAATGGCAGACTAATTCACAGGGATTCGGGGCAGTGTATAAAACACCTTCTGCTGACTGCTCATTTCATGCCAAGGAAGGACTTGGCAATAAGCAGCCCCTGCCCCGGGCCTCTTTGACTCCGTATGTGATGCCACACTGCCCCCCGTTCGGTCTTCCCAGAATTAATTTGCAGCCAAGCTGAGTGCACAGCAAACAGCAATATTTGCATTTCTCTGCTGAGTGTTTGGCGTCGGGGGGGGGGGATGCTGGGGCGAAAGCCGAGGAGGTCAGTGTACTCAGCCCAGGAGAAATCAATTTTAAGAAGTGGAAAAGGAGATGGTACCAGAAAAGAATCTGGAAATGACAGAGATCAAACCATGTCCATGTTTTGATTGGCCATAATCCGGTGCCACAGCCCTGGCAAAAGCCGGCTGGATAGTCACCAGTGAAAAAGCATGTGCCTCTCACGGAGGAAGCTTCCAGCAGCCACAACTTATTTTCTGCGCATTTACTCGTTGCTGGCAGCACACCAAGCTTTGTATAAGAATTTTCTTTTTTTTTTTTTGCTTTTATTTATTATTATTATTTTTTTTAATTTAATTTTATTATATTATGTTAATCACCATACAGTACATCCCCAGAATTTTCTTATTGGATCTTCAACACTAACTCTTTTAGGCAAATAGTCACGTCTTCTTTTCACTGATAAAGAACCTGAAGTTCCAAACAGTTTAAATGACGCCGGCAGTCAGAGCCGATCAGCTAGTAAATGACAAAATCAGGAGGCCAGCCCTGGGCTTTCGGACTCCATATCCAAGCCCATTACTCGTGGTCTACACTGCAGGGATTGTATGTCTGAACCCAGAGTGACCCCACAGATGTGTTTCGTTGGGCTCACAGAGTGGGGTTGTTTTTCACACATTTGTTAATTGCCAATATTTAAAAAATCGGAAGGTGACTTATAAAAAATCGAATTCCGAGCCCTCTTTAAAAACTGAATTATCTGGTGACCCTGAGCTCCCATTCCTGCCTGGTAACTACTGGCTGGAGCGGTTTCAGTGGACCCTTCTAGATGGTGCACGTGTGCTGGTTCTGCCACAGTCCTCACCGCTCCCTATTACCACACACCCAGCCCTCTCTATATTATTGATCCAACACCTGCCGAACTTACCAGATCTTTTCTGCTGAGGAAATTTCTCTTTTTTTTTTTTTCTTCAGGGAGGAAGTGAGTCCTAGAAATGATTCTATAGGCTCACATTGTTGGATATTTGCTTATAGACTATTCTATGATCAGGCCAGTGTTTCCAACAAGACAGGTAATATAAACCAGTAAGGTAGGGCAGTGGTGAATAACTTTCTGAGGTGCAGACAAGAGCAATTTATGTGAAAAATACACACATAGACATATATATTTATAGCTTGTGATTTTTCCTACGTTCAAAATGAAAAGCATATAATGAAGTCTCATGTTGATACGTAGATATTTTAAGGACTTAGATCACCTAGTAATTAAACTGAACCTAAAATGGCTGACATTCGGGCACATTTGAAAAGCAGCTACATGGGGATTCTTGATAACCTTTCACTCCGAAAAATTGATGTGGAGTCCTTTGGGGAAATCAGCCTGCCCCGTGTAGCCCAAAGGTGATGGGGCTGGTCAGAAAACCATCACCACGGCATGGCCTTCTCTCAGTCAAGGGTAAAGATCACTCCCTGCAAGACGATGGATTTCCTGTGCTCCACTCTGATGAGCATCTTGGGAGAAAAGACCCGGTCTGCGGCTGCAGCCTCTGAGAGTGAGAACATCCCCAGGGGCCTGTGGCAGGAAGCTGGGAGACCCAAATGCCCACAGAGTCTCTCCGTAATGGTGGGAGCCACTACTCAGCCCCACCATTGCTGTCATGCAGAAACGTGGCCCCAGCCAGGAAAGCTTCTCAAGAGAAGCCCGAAGCTGCACTTTCTATGAAATCTCCAAATGGCCACGTGCTAACAAAGTGCTCTTTGAGGAGTCTCTTGGTGGTCTCTGACCTGGAAGATAACAGTAATCATCCCTACTGTGTGCGTGACCTGAGCTAAGCTTGTAGTGTGGGCTAATTTAAGCAATTCCCACTGTCTAACCCTGACTGTGTGCCAGGCACTCTTCTCAGGGCTTTGAGGCTATTAACTCATTCAATCCTCCGAATAACCTTGTGCAATGGGCACTCTTAGTGGCATCCCTTCGCATGAAGCAGGAAACTGAGGCATAGAGAGGCTAAATCACATAGCTAGCAAGTGGCAGGGCTGGGATGGGAACTGAGGGCTCTGGGTCCTGGCTCTGGCTCGCCGTCACTCCTCCGTGAATGTTCCCAGCACCCCTTTGAGGTATGTCTGGTTAGCACCCCCATTTCATAGAAGGAGAAACTGAGGCCAGGAAGGAACAACCACTTGCCCGAGGTCACGGTCTGTCTGACACCAGCGCTGGGGACGTTCTGGACCCCTCGCTTGTTTGTACAAGGCAAGGGGGGTGGGGCTGAGAGGAGTGAGGGAAAGATTTACGAAGGACCCAAATGTCATCGTTTTTCTGATAAGAAAAAGGCTACTCTAGCTGTCAGACCATAAGCAGCAACCTTTATGTTTACAAAGCACAAAGGGCAATTAAGTGAGACAAAATAAATCTTCTCGGGCCTCTGTCGATGGGCCTTGCAGGTCTGCGGTCTGGGGCCTGATTGACAGGACACATTACATTCAGGAGCAGACGGCCTCTGACATTTCCTTGATGCCGCACTGAAGCACGAGGGCCCGTCTCTTAAAGCACCCCTGCCTGCTGCTCTATGGGCTTAGGGATCTCCGGGGTGGGGGGGTACAGAGAGGAGAGCAGTGCGATGCTTGGCTGCGACAGGAGGTGACGGCCACATTCACAGTGAAGATGACAATCCCGATCACGATGATGGCGTGATGGTCGGCTCACTTTGCCAATGGAGGGCTCACACCCTTGTCACTGTCAGTAAGGCGGGTCCCATTACAGTTGCCTTCCGGGTGTGCAGGGGCTTGCAAGGAATTTCATAGCATCATGCAGAATGGCCTTATTGGAGACTCAGAAAGCAGGGTCAATGAGAGGAGACAGGATTCTCCGGTCCTCTTGTTGTCCACAGACAGACGCATGCCACACCAGGCTGCTCGGCTGGACCCTTGGTCCAGGTATGTCTGCCGGAAATACCCTGCCCCTAGGACTGTCCTGGGTAAGCGTAAGAATAACCTTGTCAGTGGGGAATACAGACTGGCTTCGGGAATTCTGGAGTTAGCTGGGAAAGGCCCTGGGAAGTTGGCTTTGGGAACAGCTCCTCCCGCTGGGAGTTGGAAGCCAGCTCATTCCATGAGAAGGTGAGCATGGCCCCATCCCTCCCTTGCAGGGAGGAGAACCTCTGGTCTTCCTTGACTCCTTGTCCAGCTTCATTCAGAATGGTCCTTCCTAGGGGCGCCTGGGTGGCACAGTGGTTAGGCGTCTGGCTTCGGCTCAGGGCGTGATCCCAGAGTTCTGGGATCGAGCCCCACGTCAGGCTCTTCCACTATGAGCCTGCTTCTTCCTCTCCCACTCCCCCTGCTTGTGTTCCCTCTCCTTGCTGGCTGTCTCTATCTCTGTCGAATGAATAAATAAATAAAATCTTAAAAAAAAAAAAAGAATGGTCCTTCCTTGGCATCTCAATTATCCCATGTCACCCTCAGGACGGTCCTCCCCCATTGGCACGACCAGCCCGTTTTCAGTGCTGCCTGTGGATGGAGCCTGTTTGTCTTTCACGGTCCCATTCCTGATGGTGGACATCAGGGCTGTGAGATGTGGGTGCCCAGGGGTTGGAATTCGATTCTGTGAACGGGTTCATCAATTGACCAATCGGTGACGACTTCGACCTCCATCTGGAGAGGCAACNGACTTTGACCTCCATCTGGAGAGGCAACACAAAACACAGACTCAGAGTCGGAGGGGTCTGGCCTCACATTTCTGGTGTCTGGAGAAGTGAGTGTGTGACTCCCAGTGGGCCGCTTCACATTCTGCACTCAGCTTCCACCTCGGCAAACTGGGGGAAATTTGGTGGAGCTGTGAGAAGTCAGTGAGATCAAGCGTGGCAAGTGCCCAGCTGCGTACCAAGCACATGGGCCTCTCGATGGATGTCGGTTCCTGACCATCAAGTTCCTGTTGATGCTGCTGCTGGAGATGATGCTGATGATGACAAGGATGAGGGTGACGTCCTCCAGACATCTCGTGCCACAGTCTGGGAGGAAAGATGTGAGCTGCCGGGTCCCCAGCATCCGCTCTTCTGTATTTTCTCAGTAAGGCAGACAGTAAGGCCAGCATTGTCAGCGGGGTACAGATAGGGCTTGAAAGCAGTAGAGATGGGAGAGCGGAGGGGGCTGAGCGGCACCAGGTCCCTTTCCTGGTGTCACTAGAGGGCCGGAGTTACTGTGGCTTCACCCAAAGTGATCGCTCTTTCCGGGCTGTTCCTCGCATGTGCTGCTGGTATGGGTCGATGAGCTACCCTTGACCAGATTGATCACACCCTGTCCTCTGCCCTTCAAATGCTTCAAACGTTCATGGTGGCATGGAAATCCACCTAGCTGTGACCCGGCCACTCCACTGTGGAGACCAGGAGGCAAGATTTTTATGACTCAAGAAGAGGAACATTCAGGTCCCTAAGTCCAAACACCCAGGTGGGTTCTGTCTGTCTGAGCCCCCAGCGCAGGACCTACTGGTCATGGAATTGTTATAGAATAGGGAGGGATGTAGGCAAGCCAATACTTCTAAATTGTGACTGCAGATGCCAGGGTGTCCCTCCCTCCTGGAAAGAAGTCATGAAAATCTACCACCACCTCCCACTGTTGGCTCCAAAGAGGCCATCGTGCTTCGTGGTACTAAAATAGACGTCTGGAGACCTGAGCTTGAATGTCTGCCTCTCCATCACCCAGATGACCTGGGGCAAGTCACTTCCATCCAAACGCCACCTTCTTTGTGCTTTGGAATGGGTAAAGGTCCCAGCTCAGACCATCTCACTCGGCTGTAGTGAGGACCAAATGAGACAAGGGTGTGCAGGACCTTTGAGAGGTGTAAAGTGCTGGGAAAGCACTTGCTTTATTTATAGCCTGTCTGTTCTCTCTGACAGTTACTTAAGGAGGAGAAAGAAGCCCATTAAGGAGAGCTCCTCCCCTCAAAGGGGGAGCAGCCAAGCATAGTCCTCAAAATCCTTGTGCTTCTACTGAAGTATCTACCCAATATAAAGTAACACTTAAGCAAGAAAATATGATGAAGATAAGGAGGAGAGGGAGGATGGTAATGAGGAACAGGGGGTGACTGAACAGGACTATCAGGATGTTTTCAGCAGCAAGTGATTGACTGAAAACGGCTTAAACAATAAGACAATTTATAATCTCATGCAACTATTGTGTAGTGGATGAAGAGGGTGGGTTTCAGGTCCACTATGATCCAGGACTCAACAATACCACCTGCAGCCAATGTGTTTCCCATCTTCCCACTCCACCATCCTCACTGTGTGTGGGCTTTGTGCTGCCTGCCCCCTCCCCAGAGACTCAAGATGGTGTGCGTGGTTCTAAGCTTCATGTCTAGGACATTGTAGGGGCAAAAACGGAGGAAGTGTAGGAAATAATGTAGGAAAAAGAAAAAGGGGCCACCTCTTCCTGTGTCCCCTTCTTTTTTTTTTTTTAAAGATTTTTTTTTTTATTTATTTATTTGACAGAGATAGAGACAGCCAGCGAGAGAGGGAACACAGCAGGGGGAGTGGGAGAGGAAGAAGCAGGCCCATAGCGGAGGAGCCTGATGTGGGGCTCGATCCCGTAACGCCGGGATCACGCCCTGAGCCGAAGGCAGACGCTTAACCGCTGTGCCACCCAGGCGCCCCCCCTGTGTCCCCTTCTTAAGAGGGAGGACAATTTTATCAAGAGGAACTCCAGAACTTTCTCCTAACTGGACTCTTGTTCACTGGCAAGGGGAAAAGAATTCCCCAGGAATAACAATGCTGTCCAATTCAGCAGACACCAGTCACATGAGACTACTTTTTAAATTGAAATATAATTCATATACCATTAAATCACCCTTTAAAAGTGTTTAATTCAGCGGATTTTCATATATTTGCAATGCTGTGCAATGATCACTACTAATTCCAGAACATTTTCATCATCCCAGAAAGAAACCCTGTACTCATTCCCTCCTCCTCTTAGCCCTTGGCAACCACTAATCTACTTTCTGTCTCTATGGGTTTGCTTATTCTGGACATTTTGTATAAATGGAATCATACACTATGTGATCTTTCATGTCTGGCTTTTTTTTTTAATTGACATAATGTTTTCAGGTTTCATCCATGATGTAGCATGAATCCATACCTCATTTCTTTTTGTGGCTGATTAATATTCCATTGTGTGGATATACCAGATTTCAATGTGCTGCATTTATCTGTTGAAAGACAATTGGGTTGTTTCTATTTGGAGGCTATTATGAATAATGCTACTGTGAATATTCATGCACAAGTGTTTGTGTGAATGTGTGTTTTCAGTTCTCTTGGGGGTAGACCTGGGAGTGGAATTGCTGGGTCATGTGGGACCTCTATGTTTAACTCTTAGAGGAGCTGCCAAACTGTTTTCCGAAGGGACTATATATCATTTTACATTCCTGCCAGCAATGCAGGAAGGGTTCAATTTCTCTGTATCCTTGCTGATACTTGTCTCTTTTTATTATTATTATTATTATTACCAGCATGTACCTTTTAAATTTTAAATTGATATTAATTAAACTTAAATAAAACATAAAATTCAGTTTCTCAGTGGGACTAGCCACGTTTCAAGTACCCCATAGCCACATGTGATGACTGGCTACTTTTCCGCATTGAGAAGCACAGAACATAGCTCTCATCTCATCTTGGATTAGCCCTGGTCAAGGCCAGTCAACATCCTCCTACTGGAGCTGGAGATCAGGTCAACTTCCCCTGCTGCATGATTTCTAGGTTTTAGGGAAGGAGGAAGGGGGAAGGAGGAAATGAATGGCAGGAGGCAACCAACTGTCTTCCTCATTAACATTTTACATAGGCCTTCATCATGTATTAAAAAAAAAATTTCTGCCTGCGCATCTTTCTCCACTATCACTCTTACAACCATGTATTATTGGTCCTATTTTGCAGCTGAGGAAATTGGAGCTCAAAGAAATTCAGTGTCTTGGAGAAGATCATAGTTAATAAGTAGAAGGACCAAGAAGAGGTCTTCTCTTGGCTTCATATCTCATACAAATGGCCACTGCTGTAGAGGTAAAGCCCTTGGATTAGGAAAAACGCATTTAATTCTGGCCTTTCCCACCCCAACTCCCACCTCACCCATCTTCCTCACAGAGCTAGCAGATTCCATTCCTAAGAACCGTCTGAAATGTGTCCAGTGTTCTGCAGGGACAGAATTAGAGAATGTGAGACTAGATCACTCAGCTCCAAACTCATTTATTTGCCTAAACATCCATTCACTCAAAAATCTGCCCCTGGAGGCAATATGATGGGAGACTAGAAAGCCCGGTCTTCCTTCACCAATGGGAATACCAAACAAACAACTACAGACTGACTAAAATAATTTTATAGGAGCCCGAGACCAAAAGATTCATGGCAACCAAGTGAATACCCAATCAAAAAAATAAAATAAAATAAAATAAGCCAATTCAAAATGGAAGGAAATTTCATGCAATTTTTCCTCACTATTGGCCCACACCCTCCCCCATTCAGCAAGGAGCAGTGTGGAGGAAGGGGCTCAATTCCACTTTCCCTCACTCAAGCCAGAAATAAGAATGGAAATTGTATGCAACATCCGTGCCTGCCTGTGGGCTGCCCAAGGGACTAGCTTCTGTCTTACCAGACTTGAACTCAAGACAGGAATGGTGGAAAACTGTGGATCTTAAGTTAGACACTGAAGAAGGCAGCAGTGGGTGCCAGAGTGCAGGAAAACTGCAGATCCACGGACGCCTTGGGGCAAGAAATTATAAACAGAGGAATATAATAGAACATCTAAGGCCCTGAGAAGAAACTAAGGTAAAACATTATAGGAAATTAAAGCATTTAATCTACATGGATGGAACTGGAGGGTATTATGCTGAGTGAAATAAGTCAATCAGAGAAAGACAATTATATCGTTTCACTCATATGTGGAGTATAAGGAATAGCACAGAGGATCATAGGGGAAGGGAGGGAAAACTGAATGGGAAGAAATCAGAGAGGGAGACAAAGCATGAGAGACTCTTAACTCTAGGAAACAAACTGAGGGTTGCTGGAGAGAGGTGGGTGGGGGGATGAGGTAACTGGGTGATGGGCATTAAGGAGGGCACATGACGTGATGAGCACTGGGTGTTATACGCAACTGATGAATTATTGAACTCTATGTCTGAAACTAATTATCTACTATAAGTTGGCTGATTGAATTTAAATAAAAACAAAAAACAAACAAACAAAAAGCCATCCTGCTGTGTAATTGAAATACAACCTCAAATCTGTTCTCTTATCCTTCATAGAGAACTGTGTGTACTAACAGTAATAAAAATTTGTTGAGCATTTAAAAAAAAATAAAGCATTTAAAAGCAGCCAGGGGAAAATCAGGGGGTGGGGGGTGGGGAGAACACACAAATCCAGATATAACAAGTGCCCAGAAAAAACCTGAGAAAAACTTAAGCCATCACCACAGGCTGATCTCAAGGGTCAGCAAACCACTAATTAATAAAAATCTTCCGTGCACAGACTGGGAAAGAGAACTTTTTTCAAATGCCCAAATTTGAACAAAAGACCACAAAGCTTGAAAAAACAAAGAAACAAAACAAGCAACAACAACAACAAAAAAAAAAAACATGAAAACATGGAAACGTGGTCCATTCAAAGGAAAAAAATAAATACCCAGGGGTACCTGGCTGGCTCGGTTAGTAGAGCATATGACTCTTGATCTCAGAGTTGTGAGTTCAAGTCCCACACTGGCTGTAGGGCCTGCTTAAAATTTGTTTTAAAATTTTTTTAATTTTTAAAAATTAAATATCCAAAAATAGTCTCTGAAGACATACATAAACACATGCATCAGACTTATTAGATCAAGACTTTTAAAAAAATATCTTAACTATGCTTATAAACCAAAACTAAATGAATTTATTCCTTGAATGCAAGGATGGTTCAACATATGAAAGTCAATCATTGTGATACAACATATTAATATATGGAGGGGGAAACCTACATGATCATTTCAACTGATGCAGAAAAAAATCTGACAAAATTCAAATCCTTTTCATGATGAAAACACTCAACAAACTAGGAACAGAAGTAAACCACTTCCATATAATAAAGGCCATCTATGAAACACTCATAGCCAGCATCATACTCAGTGGTGAAAGATTAAAGCTTTTCTTCTAAGATCGGGAACGAAACAAGAATGCTATTTTCACCACTTCTACTCTGCACAGTACTGCAGAATACAATACAATTCTTATGCAAGAATAAGAAATAAAGTACATCCAAACTGGAAAGGGAGAAGTAAAATTATCTCTGTTCACTAAGAACATGGTCTTGTACGTAGAAAACTCTGAAGATGGCACGCACACACACAAAACTGTTAGAACTAATAAATGAATTCAACAAAGTTGCAGGATACAAAATCAACACATAATAGTTGGAATTTTGTACACTAACAATGAGTAATCTCAAAAGGAAATTAAGAAAGCAATTTTGTTTATAATATCATCAAAAATAATAAAAACCTTAGGATAGTAGACCCAATTTAAAAAAAACAGTTTTGGAATTCACCAAAGATAAGCTTTGTTTTCCTTTTCCATTAAATCATTTTAGGCATCATGTTATAGATATTACCATTTGGGGCATTTGTGTAAATAAAGGTGGGTGTTTTATTTTTCACCTTTAGAGATGTGGCGATGATTGAAATCTGGCCTGAGACCATGAATTTTTCCTAATAGCCAGATGTCTATTCATCCCAGCACTCTAAATTTATAAACCTCAGCTTTGACCTAAGCAAGCTTAAATGGAAGTAATACTTGACAATGTTTCACTAACCTCTATCACGTATACACATGCCACTTCTTTAATTTACTTTTCATGCATAATTGTTCACCCATATGGTAAAAAAAAAATCTGTTACACAAAAATACAAATTCACTTTTCATCTACAAGTGGTAAACCCCATATGTTTTTTCTTAAAAAAAAAAATGTGGTAAATCCCTTTCTGAATTTTATGGTCTTCATTTTTACATACTACCTACTTCATTTTATACTTTCTTCTTTATAACTCAATATCATATGATTATGATTATTATATGAAACCTGTATGTTTTTTAAATTTTTTTGTTGGAGAGAGACTAAGCAGCAGGGGGAGGGGCAGAGTGAGAGTGAGAGAGAGAATCTTAAGCAGGCTCTGTACCCAGCACAGAGCCTGACTGAAGGCTTGATCTCACGACCCTGAGATCATGGATCATGACCTGAACCAAAATCAAGAGTGGGATGCTTAACTAACTGAGCCACGCAAGTGCCCCTGTATATTTTTTATTTTTAATGGCAACATGACACACAATTTTATTATACACACACACACACACACACACACATGCACACACACATACAGATACACACTTCTATAAGGATTTCTCAATTTCAATCATATGATACATCCTTAATTTATTTTTTAAATATTTTATTTATTTATTTATTTATTTATTTATTTATTTATTTGAGAGAAAGAGAGAGTGAGAGAGAGAACATGAGCGGGGAGGAGGGGCAGAAGGAGAAGCAGCCCCTTGGCTGAGCAGGGAGCTCCACTCGGGGATGGATCCCAGGACCCTGACCATGACCCAGGCAAAAGGCAGACGCCCAACCAACTGAGCCACCCAGGCACCCCATCCTTAATTTCTAATTTTGTGTTGTTATTGATATCAAAGTTACTAACATCCTTGTAAAAACTTGGACTTAAGTTTATATTTTTAGGTTAATTTCTTGGGTAATAATTGTATCTAATATGACATTATTTGGTATAAGATGTGAAAATTTTATATGAGGTATTTTTGTATAGCCTCGGTCCCTCAAGATAGTCAAATTACACTTTTGCTATTTTAATAAATTGGAATATTATTTCTCTTTTCAAGAAAAAGAATAAAATAGTTAGGAATAAACTTAACCAAGGAGGCAAAAGTTTTGAGAACTTCAAGATGCTGAAGGAAATTAAAGAGGACACAAATAAATGGAAAGACATCCCATGTTCATGGATTGGAAGACTTAATATTACTAAGATGTCAATAATCTACATACTCAATGTAGTATCTACACACTCAATGCAATCCTTATCAAAATCCCAACAACATTTTTTGCAGATATAGAAAAATCCATCCTAAAGTTTGTATGGATTTGCAAGAGATCCCAAATAGCCAAAGCATCTTGAAAAACAAGAACAAAGTTGGAAGTTTCACACGCCCTGATTTCAAACTCACTACAAAGCCACAGTAATCAAAACACTGTGGTACTGGCATGACGACAGACATATAGACCAATGGATTAGAATGGAAAGCCCAGAAATAAACCCTTACATATATGGCCAAATGATTTTAATAAGTGTGCCAATGCCACTTAAGGGAGGAAAGGACAATCTTTTCTGTAAATGTTTAACATAGGGGAAACTAGATATCCATGTTTTAAAAACAAAGAACTTGGTCCCTTATTGACACTGTGTACAAAAATTAACTAAAAATGGATCAAAAACCTAAATGTAAGAGCTGAAATCCTAAAATTCTTAGAAGAAAACATAAGGGAAAATCTTCATGACATTAGATTTGGCAATGATTTCTTAGATATGACCAAAAGCATAGGCAGCGAAAGAAAAAAATAGGTAAATTGAACTTTTTCCGAATTTACAGTTTTGTGCATCAAAGGGCCCTATCATGAGTGAAAACACAACCCATGGGATGGCAGAAAAGATTTGCACATTATATGTCTGGGAAGGGATTGATTTCCAAAATCTATAAAGAATCTATAAACAACTCAAAAACAATAGTAACAAAAAAATAAGCAACCCAATCAAAAAATGGGCAAAGGACTTGACATAGACATTCTCCAAATACGATACACAAATGGTTAACAAGCACATGAAAAGGTGCCCAACATGATTAATCATTAGGAAAATGTAAATAAAAACCACTGTAAGATACCACTTCACACCCGCTAGCACGGCTACGGTCAAAGAGTGAGAAAGTAACAAGTTAGTGAGGACGTGGAGACATTGAAAGCCTGGAACATCGTTGGTGGGAATGGAAAGGGGTGCAGCCACTGTGGAAAACGGTATAGTGATCTTCCAAAAATTCAAACCTAGAATGACCAGATGATCTAGCAATTCTGCTTCTGGGCACATGCCCAAAAGAATCGAGAGCAAGACGATGAGCAGATATGTATACATCCACGTTCACAGCAACGTTATTCACCATATCCAGAAGGTGGAGGTGACACACGTGTCCACTGACAGAAGAGTGGTCCAACACAGTCTGGTGCATACATACAGTGGAGTATTCGCCTTAAGAAGGAAGGAAACTGACACAGTGCTTAGGATGGAGATAGATTTTGAGGACCTTATGCTGAGTGAAATAAGGTAGTCACAAAAGGACAAATGTTGTAGGTTTCCTCTTATGAGGTTTCTAGAATAATGAAATTCATAAAGCCAGAAAGTAGAATAGCGGTTTCAGGCGCTTGAGGAAGGAGCAGAGGGGACATGAATGTTTAATGGGGATGGAGTGTCGGTTGGGGGTGATGACAAAGTTCTAGAGATGGATGGTGGTGGCACACAACACCGTGAATGCAGTTAATACCACAGAACTGCACACCTCAAAATGGTTAAAATGGTAAAATTTATGTTATATATATTTGATCACCATTTAAAAAATCTAGCCCCCTTAGAGTGCTTTTGCATCCACTCAGTCATTCTAGAAAGACAAATAAAGGTATTCAAAAGCAGATAAAATAGGAGGGGGAAAAGCACCCACAGGGATTCAAATGAATCCTACCCTTCGCAAAAATGTAGAAACACTGATACTCAGCAGATAAGAGAGGCACTAAGATATATTGGTTTAAAATATCCTTAACATGTTGAAAAATGATGAACCAAAAGGAAACATGGGCAGATGCAAATATTCCAGAGGCTGGTGTATTTTAGGTCCACTAATTGTTAGGGTAATTGATCGTTAGAGAAACTGATGTCTTGTGACAGACCCCATCAGGCCCACTCCTGACAATACTCCTGCTCAAAATTGGGGCAGCTGGGGTGGGGGGGAGAGGGGGAAATATGGGGCGGATGGAGGCGGGGAATGTGTTGTGGCCAAGTCCAGTGAAAACAGCTACGCGAGGGGAGCCAAAGAGTCAGGGATGTTAGACTCACCTGAACCATGGACATGGCTTCCATCTGGCTCAAGATGAGTTTCTTCTCTGCTGGGCCCCACGTCCCCTCACCAAGGTCTCTGTCAGTTCCCAGGAGGGAAACTCACTAGGAAGATCCCAGCTGCCAAGGCAGACACCTAAGACCTAACCCGGCTTTGGCTGATGGGGAAGAGGGACTCTCCCTTCCTCTTTGCTGAGTGAGGATGTGGCTAATGAAAACAGGGTGACCTAGACCATGCCGCAGAAACAGAGGGCCAGCGTGGAGAAGTGAGCTGTTCAAGGTCAGGCTGAGGGAGGGTTTCCCATTTTGGACAGGTGGTCGGGGAAGGCTTCCCTGCAAAGCTATTTGATGGAGACCTGAAGGTGGGGCAGAAGCAAGCCCTGTGGCCGTACACAGAGAAAGCATCTGGGTGGAGGGGACAGCAAGGACCATGCCACATGTGGGAGAGCTTGCAGCCAGGTTTGAAGAAGAGTGGGGAGTCTGATGCGGCTGGAACGAGAGAGTAAAAACAAAGCAGCAGAGAACAGGGCTGGATGTGCAAGGCCATGCAGGCAAAGGGAAGGACTTGGCTTCTACCCAGAGTGAAAGGGGGAGCCACAGAGGTTCTGGGAAAAGAACGGGTGAGATCTGGCTCAGGCTAACCCAGAACTCCTCTGGCTTCTCTGTTGAGACTAGACCAAGCTACTGATCAGAAACAGAAAACCCAAGCAGAGGAATGACTTATACAAAATCACACAGGATATTGGAAAGAGTCAGACAAGCCACAGTTCGCACTGTTGCACTTGGTGACGAGAAAGAAGTGTTAGTTGTACTCTCTCCCATCCCGAACCTCTCCTTCAGGGGAGAACACACAGCCACCTCATCTCAGAGACCACCTATCTCCTGCCTCTGATGGTGGGATGCGTTAACACAAACCAGCTCTTAGGAGATGGGAATAAGTTCGAATGCACCTATTGAACAAGTTTGGGTAGGGAACAGGATGTAGACTTTGGAGCTTAACTTCAGTCAGTAAGGATGAGAAAAAAAATGCATTTTTGAGCAGACGTACGCAGCAGTGTGCACAAACACAGACCTGGGCTCCATCCCTCCTCCCCACCAGCCCGGGCAATCTCTCCACCCCACTGGGGAGAAACTGGCACTTGGGCTATCCCGACGGGGCGGTAAAAGGCACATCATTCAATAAGCCTGACTCTGCCACCTGCTAGTTGGTGATGCCAATCCAGTTTGTCGGCCCCTCTATTAATCTCAGCTCACTTGTCCTGTGAAATGGGGATTTCAAATGCCAGCCTCATTTGTTTTTAACTGGAAGTTTGTACCTCTTAATCCCCTTCCCCTATTTCACCCATCCCACCACTCAGCTCTGCTCTGGTAATTTACCAGTTTCTCGTCTGGTTTATTTGTTTGTTTATTTGTTTATTTTTTAGATTCCACATATAAGTGAAATCCTACGGTGTTTGGCTCTGTCTGACTTATTTCACTTGGCATACTTTCTAAGGCCATTCATGTCATAGCAAATGGCAAGATCTCATTCTCTATAGTGGCCAAGTAATATTCCATTGTGTATCTCTATATATTCCATTATCTATCTATCTATCTATCTATCTATCTATCTATCTATCTACATAGATATAGACCCACATCTTCTTTATCCATTCATCTACCAATGGACACTTGGGTTGCATAGCATAGGGAATATAGTGAATAATATTGTCATAACATTGTACGGTGACAGACAGTGACGACAGTAATCGTGGTGAGCGCTGAGTAACGTATAGAATTGTCAAATCACCACGTGGAGCACCTGGAACTAATATAACATTGCATGTCAACTACACTTCAATAGTAAATTTTTTAAAGAAGTCCTACCCCTCAAAAGATCGATCGATTGATCAATAGATAGATAAGAAGCAGCTTCGTAAGTTTGTTGTAGGTATTTAACAACGTAAGTGAAGGTTCAGGAAGCAATGCCTGGTCTCCAGCAGTTGCCCATGGCCACAGTAAAATCTCTTTCTCGGGTTCCCTGTGAAGACTGCAGGGGCTTCCCCACCCCTCAGCTCTTCCCCACCAGCACACTCCCCACATGGACTACTTGATATCTTAATATGACTGTCTCTGGAAAAAAAAAATATTTCGAGACATTAATTGTTTGGGCTCCTTATACTTCCTCCTTTCTCTCCCCTGACTTTCAAGCAGAGCATGGCAGGAACAAAACCAAATCTTCCCTGCAACCCTCTGCCTTCTGTGCTTTATGAAGCCCAAGCCCTTAGGAAAATGGGATTCACTGGCAAGGTCAAAGTGAGAAATAGCAAGGACCAGGATTTCTCCCAGATTAAGAGAGGGGTAATAAAAGCAGAGACTGGTGGATCCTGGAGCATGCATGACCTGAAGCCTACTTCCTGACAACACTAACAGACAGCAAAATCCAAATAAGGAAGGTCTGCATGGTATGTCAGGGGGAAACCAGAATCACAATTTACAAAAGATTCCCATGCCTACCTTGGCCACTGAGAGCCACTAGACCCCAAGGGGTCACTGAGGCAGATGGTGAACGCCTCATCATCAATCATCCACATTAGTGATCAAGCAGCAGGTAGCCTGCTAAAAGATCAGTGGGCTTCCCCAAATTCCTTGACACCAGCTAAGACCCCAGAACATGAATGAGCTAATAACCTGACCTTCTTTAGGGGACCTCCAACATAGGTTGGGAGTAATGTTCAAATGGGAGGGCTCAAATTCGGAAATTGCGTTATACAAAAAAGAAGTTCGCTCTCACGCACATTTGAATTTGTGGATTGAGATTCACACCTGCAGCAGGATTAGATCCTATGGCTCCCTGTTGCCCTAGAAAATCACACCGCTCCGCCATCATAGAAGTCCCTCCGCGGTCTGGCTTCTACCCCCTCCCAGCCTCACATCTCACCACCCCCAAGGGCCGCCATATCTGCCAGCTACGCTAAACGACTCAGAGCTCCCAGAGGTTCATGTCATGCGCTCTCCCACTTCCATACCTTTGTCTGTTTTTTCCTTTGCCTGGAACACCCTTACACACTGAGGCCGCCCTAACACTTCTTACCATTTTCTGAAAATCAGCTCAAACATGAGACCCACCCATGATCCAGGGTGAATTAGGGACCCCTCCCTTGCTGTTCCTACAACAATGTCACTGTCCTATCATATGCCAGAGTCTGTTGCAATTGTGGACCCAGCCGTCTCCACCACTCTGAACTCCTTGAGCGCAGAAAATAACATACTCTCCGTCCTTGCACCCCCGGTGTCTGGCACAGGGCCCAGCACCGATGCAGATATGGCAAATGAAGGAATCAACGAGTAAAACAAATGCCGTCTCTGTGTGTGCCTCAATACCCCCGTTCGTTAAGCTAAGAAAGTGGACCAGACAATAACTCTGACATCCTGTGACTCCATGAATCTGTGTTTGGTTGATAGAGCAATTAACAGGGTTCGAAATAGATTGTTATTAGCTCTTGTGAGTCAGGTGGGAAGAGATGGGCATAAAAGAGGGGACATCGCCATACTTATCTTCTTCAGATAGGACCCTTACCGAAAAGAGGAGTTATTGACTCATGGAACTTAGAAGTCCAAAGCTTCTGGGCTGGTTAAAAGCAGAGCTTAATGCGGGGGGCTCAAATGGCATGGCTAGGACCCTGATTTCTCCATCTCTCGGCTCACTTCTGGATGCTACTTAAATCCTTAGTCAAGTTCTGCCTTTGGTGAGGCAAGATGGCAGCCTGAACTCTTAGCTGCCTGCCTTCCCTTGTTAAAATCAGTGGCGGGGGGGGGGGGGCGCCTGCGTGGCTCAGTCATTAAGTGTCTGCCTTCTGCTCAGGGCGTGATCCTGGCATTCTGGGATCGAGCCCCACATCAGGCTCCTCTGCTGGGAGCCTGCTTCTTCCTCTCCCACTCCCCCTACTTGTGTTCCCTCTCTCGCTGTCTTTCTCTGTCAAATAAATAAATAAAATCTTAAAAAAAAAAAAAATCAGTGGGAGAGGGACACCTGCGTGGCTCAGTCAGTTAAGCATCTGCCTTCAGCTCGGGTCATGGTCCCAGAGTCCTGGGATCGAGCCCTGCATTGGGCTCCTTGCTTAGCAGGGAGCCTGCTTCTCCCTCTGCCTGCTGCTCCCCCTGCTTGTGCATTCTGTCTCTCTCTTTCTCTCTGGCAAATAAATAGATAAAATCTTTTTAAAAAATCAGCAGGAGAGTGTGATCGACACCCCCAGTAGCTCTTGCTGACTCTGATTGGTCTAACCTGGCTCTGGTGCTCATCCCTGAATCAGTTGCTGAGGCCAAGGTCATGTGACACCTCCCCCATCCACCGGTGATGCAGAATGTAAAGCCACCATGCTGTCCGGGGACAGAAAATGAAGTGTGGCTCCTCCAAAGGAACCCAGAACCCATTGGTGCAGGATGCAGATGCTATATAAACGGCCAGGTCTCTACACTCCCACTCTGCTCACTAAGCTGTTCTCGGCCAGGATGTGGATAATAGAAATCCCATCTCTATCAGCAGTTCTGAAATTAACCTGGCTGCTCCAAATCCATCCCCCAGGAGGGGGGCAACCCCCACATACACGCGAGCCCCCAGCATCTCAAGCTTCTCTGATCGATCCCTGCACCCTCTTCCCCATGTCTGTGGTGTTAAATCCTGCTTTGGAATCAAGCCAGGAGCTTCCGGTGCGCCTCCCTGCTATCCCCATCTCACAATGGCTTCATCTGATCTCCCACATCTGAGTATCTGTCTGCCTGGAATGGACCAGTCACCTAGAATAATGGGGCTTCCCCCAGCTCACTCAGAGACCACTTTCTGGATTTACCCCAACGCCCAGCCCAGCTGACATTTGGACATTAGATGTTGAGCGGTGGCCAAGATTCATTTGTCCAAAATCAGCCCCACTGATTCCTACTGCCTCCTTCTCCTGGCCAGCTGAGCCACCAGGCTATGAGAAGACACAGGAGCACATTACAGCCACAGATCCCATGGGACAGCCTCTGCCTTCCCTTTGCAAACATTCATTCAACAGCAGGGCTTAAGTGCCTTCTGTGTGCCAACTGCTGGGTTAAGGGCTGAGAACACAATATTGAACAAGTCTGATATGGTCCCTGCTTCCCAAGAATTTTTCAGGTTAGAGAGGGAGGCAGATATTTACCAAACAACTATACAAATGATTAATTTCAACTATCCCTGGTACTCAAAAAGGAGGGTACAGGTTGCTCTAAGAACATATCATTTGGTCTAAAAGATCTCCCTGAGGAAATGATACTGAAGCTGGAACCATAAGGTCAAGTAAGACTTAACCAGGTGAAGAGCGGGAAGATGAGTGAGACAGAAGCAGCAGCTCATGCAAAGGTCCTGGGGCTGAAAGATGACGGAGAGTCAGCTGCCAGTGAGGCAAGAGAAGACCAGGCTGGGCGGTGTACTTAAGTTAGTATCTTGCAGAGATGTAAAGTTTTAAAATTCCTACATCTCATTTCATTAGAAATGGAAAATCTCTGTAAAGCAGCCAAGACTGAGTTTTGTTTTGTTTTTTTCCACCCTTTCTTTCTTATTCTCATACAATTCAGACTTCAAACAGCCATTCCCCACACTGCCTCAGGGCACCTAACCTGGAGCATCCCTGAAAATCTGCCAATTACAGTAGTCCACTTATTAATTCCTCTACCGCTAGGGCTTCTCTAAGAAGCAGCCAGGTGCCTAAGGGGACTGAGAAGTTGCTCTCACAGCATGCTCTCTTCTGGGTGCTGCCTGCGTGTTCAGTCCACGGGTGTGATCTCGCTGCTCCCAGGCTCTTAATAATGCAATGTCTGAACGTTTTTCCCATTTAAGGAGGAGGAAGAAAAGATTCTGTTTAAAACACACACACACACATACACACACACACACACACACACACACACACACTGCCACTCAAACTCTCTCCAAACATGCTGTCACAGGGGCCCTGTCCCCCTCTCTGTTGATGCGATTTGAATGCTGTCACAGCACCAGCCAGATCCCCCGCCCCGCTTGGCTGCCTCCGCGACCTCCATTATTTATGACAGGGCATGAAATTGATTGTGGTTGAAAGATTCACACTGGAATCAAATGAACTCTTCAATTATTGCTGCACAAATAAATCTCTGTTTCCAGAGTTCCCCTAGGGAGCAGGCATCTAACCCCAGGTTCAAGGTAATAGATATTTCTGGATGGCAAAGTACAGGTGACTCTATTGTAATGATTGTCAAGTGATAAGATTCCCAGGGTCAAGCGATTCTTTCTCTCCCCCTCGGGACCCCCTCCTTCTAATAGTTCCAAAGGAAGCATATTCCAACGGTCTTCCCATTGTGTGCCTACATGGCCTTTCCCTGGCTGCTGGATGCATGACAGATCTTTCCATGCTGCGGGCTCTGGTCATTTCCAACCCTTTTCACAGGAAATATGCAGTGAGTGTTAATGGGGTTATAGAAAGATTAATGGAGCTTTCAGGGTGTTGGGGCTTGGCTGGTATTTCTTCCACGGAAAGCCATCCGCTCAGGAAAATTTAATGATGAGACTTAACCCATTAAGACAACAAAAAGACAACCTCCACCCATCTTGGGCTTAATCTTATTTTCCTTCCTGATAATGCAGAGCATTCCTGGAGAGGGAAGAGAAGCAGAGAGCCCAAAGACAGAAGGCTTACTGTGGCACGCCAAACACGGAGCTGGGTACCTTCAGAAACATCAAGTATCAAAAGCCAGTGATCGTGGGCTCCGTTTGATCCACAGAGGCGTTCTGGTGGGTGTTTTTGGAAACGAAGAGTTGGTCAATTTCACACAGGAAATCTGGCTTTCCCAGAAATGACGGATCTGACTAGCCCACACTTGGATCTCCCGTGGCCCCGTTGGGCAGGAACGGAAGGGTATCGCCCCCTGTAGGTGGCCAAGGGCAAACACCCTCGGATAAGCCTTAGTCCCTGCCTGGCCCCACTGTGAACATTTGAATGTGCAGTCCCTGACATTTTACTCATCACCTTGTCACCATGACCAACATCTCCCCTTCGTAGTTGTGACCACATGCTGTCCCAGCACAGAGAAGACAGAGGTGAATCTATCTGTCTTGTGTAGAGACCTCATAACAGCTTCTGGCTTTATGGGACCAAGACAGACAATGTCTGAAGCCTAGCTAAAAAAATAACATAACATAATATTAATAGTAATAATAATAAAATAAAATAAATCCTTATTTTTTTTATTTCCCTTGCAACATTTTATAATCCCCTCCCAATTTCGATTTCTCATATCACCCTCATGGTCCCCCATCTTATGGACCAGTTTGGGGCTGCTGGGAGAGGCCAGGAGAAGACTGGGAAGGAACTGGCTCTGTGAGACTTTGGGGACCTATGTGCCTGCTGTGGTCCCGGGAGATTAAGCAAGCTATCTGGGGAATAGAAGAACCAAGGCTGTCACTGACCTTCTCCCCACAATTCAGGGGTTGGTCCTTGCCACTCACATCCAGAAATCTCACCACCTTCATGTAGATTCTTGGTGTTCCGTGCTACACGGTGTCTCGTACCCATGGAGGAAATGGTAAAATCTCCAGCTGTGTCCAGGTGATCTTAAGGTCTTATGACCAAAAGTTTCACTTGCATCACTCCTTGTGTTTATTACCAACAGAGTCAACTAATAACCGTGTCACACAAGACCACATGGTTTACTGTTGCCTTGATGTCATGCCATGCCTCTGTCCCAGGAGCAAAAACACGGCGAAATCAGGTCAGCTTACATTTCAGAAGTAAATGCACCGTGAAGCCATGTATCGGATCCTTGTGCATAATTTAAGTTGGCTAAGGTGAAGCAGACAGAGCTGAGGGTCACTCTGAGTCCGCAGGGCCCTTGAAGCGACCTTGCAGGGACAGTGGACAGAGAATGGCCCCTTTCCTACTTCTTGGTCTTGGTCTCCTACATTTCCAGGAAGCCCTGGTTGAGCTCGTAGCTTCACGAGGCTATCTATGAACATGGTTCTTTCTCCACCTTCCCCTGCCTCTCATAGGACCTCAAAGACATTTTAAAAGGCCAGGAAGAGAAAAGTTACCATATTCCATCTCTACATTGGGATACCCCAAAATCTCCAACTCAAGCCCAGAACTGCCCATGGGCATCACCACAGACACCAAGAAGTTATCTGTCTCCAAACAATGACACGTACAACCCCAAGGGTACTGTGGAAAATCCTTCATGACAGAAGGCAATCAGTACGTTCTTTCCCTTGCTCCCCTATGGATTTGGCTGAAGTTTATTTAGTACAGTTGACCCCTGAACAATTCGAGTTTGAATTGCACAGGTCCACTTATATGCAGATTTTTTTTCAACAAATATACCAACAGCACTGTAAATGTATTTTCTCTATCTTAGGAGTTTTTCTTTTTTTTTTTTTTTTAAGATTTTTTATTTATTTATTTTAACAGAGAGAGAGAGACAGCCAGCAAGAGAGGGAACACAAGCAGGGGCCGTGGGAGAGAAAGAAGCAGGCTCCCAGCGGAAGAGCCTGACGTGGGGCTCAATCCCAGAACTCCGGGATCACGCCCTGAGCCGAAGGCAGACGCTCAATAACTGAGCCACCCAGGCGCCCCTAGGAGTTTTTCTTAATAACCCTTTATTCTCTCTAACTTACTTTATTGTAAGAATATGGTATAAAATACATATAACATACAAAATATGTGTTAATCAACTGTTTATGCTACTGGTAAAGTTTCTGGTCAATAGTAGGCTATTAGTAGTTAAGTTTGGGGGGAGTCAGAAGTTAAAGTGTGGATTTTTAACTGTGCAGAGTGTTGGCACCCCTAACCCCCAAGTTGTTCAAGGAGCAACCATACATGCATCACGGGTTCATATTCTATGGCTTTCTCTTCCAAACCGAGAAGTTCCCACCCTAGTTCCTATCCTGCCAGCCACAAGTCTTCCTAAATGTGGATGGGCAACAAAGAGGGAAACCCGTCCATGGACTGTCCAACTTTTCTTATGCCTCATTCCAACTACTTATGAGGACATTAACCCCGGTTCAGAATGCTCTTAATTATATTTCTTAATGATTTTTTTCTGGAATTGGGTGATTTCTTCCATCATCTACTACACTTCAACAGATACTCACCAATTTCTCTCTTTAACATCCTCTAAGATAGATGCCTACACCACTAACAAGCTGTGTGACTGTGGGAAGTTACTCAACCTCTCTGTGCTTAATTACCTCCTGTGTAAAATGGGAATTAAAATAGTAACAATATCAGGGTGGTTATGAGTATTAAATACATCACCAGAACAGTGTCTAGCACACCTATAGGCACTTACAAGGGTTTTTATCATCTAGCCCTGCAGAAGTTCCCAGTCAAGTGAAGAAGAGGTGAGATACAGGGAAACTGGGGCAGCCTGAGGAGGCACCCCCAACCCAGTCTTGAGGGGACAGCGGCAGATCTAGGAAGGGATCCCTATGGAAATGACACCCAAATCAAATCCTTTAAAGTGAATGGGCATTAGAGGAATAGAGCTGGGAAGGGCATTCCTGGCAGAGGGAAAGGCCTCTGCAAAAGCACAGAGACTGAAAGGGGTGTGGAGCTTGGGAGGGTTAATTTCCCCGTGTCACCTTGACTGAGCCCAGGGCGCCCAGGTCCAACACTACTTCTAAGTGTGTCTGTGGGGGTGTTCCTGGATGAGATTAGAATTTGAATCACTGTCTCAGTGAGGCAGATGGTGCACCCCAATGCAGGAGGGCAGCAGCCAATCCATGGAATAAACAAAAGGCCGAGGAAGGAGGAATTCGTCCCTTTTTTCCTGCCTCACTGTTGAGCAGGGACATCTCATCTCATCTTCGCCTGCCCTAGGACTGGGATTTACACCATTGGTTCCCCCAGTTCTCAGGCTTTCTGACTTGGACTAAATTATACTACTGGCTTTCCTGGGTTCCCAGCTTGCAGATGACACATCATGGGCCATCTCGGCCTCCATAAACACATGAGCCAATTCCTCCTATGAAATCTCCCTCTCCCACTCTTCCTCCAGACAGAAGATAGATAGATAGATACATAGATAAATGATAGATGAATAAAGATAGATAAATGAATAGATAGATAGATAGATAGATAGATAGATAGATAGAAAGATNAGATAAATGATAGATGAATAAAGATAGATAAATGAATAGATAGATAGATAGATAGATAGATAGATAGATAGATAGATAGAAAGATAGATAGATAGATGATGGATAGATAGATGGATGGATAGATAGATAAATAGATGATAGATAGGAAAAAAAATCCCATTGGTCTGTATCCTCTAGAGAACCCTAACTAATACAGAGATCCGAACAAGGACTGCAACAACCTCCATTTCGACCTCCAACTTTCTAATTGATTAAGTTCTTTCCTGCTTATCTCTTGATTCCAGCAAAAAACCCTGCACACAAAGCATCCGGTGATGGGAACCAAAACTACCCCCTCAAGCAATAAGGACCGCCCTGACCCAGCAAGAACCCCCTACCGTGATTGACCCTAAGACAATAATAATTTGATCTTCACTGCCCACCTGCACTACTGACCCATCTTTGTCTCACATTTTCCTTCCATAAACCCGGAAGGACTTCCAGCACTTTGGAGACAGTCTTTGAGATGCTAGTCCCCTGTCTTCCCCTGTGCTGGCCTCTCGGAAATAAATCCCTTTCTCATTTCCCCACGCGTCGGCTCTCTGCCTTTGGATTTTGCCAGTGGCGAGTGGCCGGACCTGGTCTGTTTGGGACTCCCAGTGCCAGGTGCTCTTGCTCCCCTGCACCCCGTCTACAGACCAACTAGAATTATAAAGTGCAGCCTGGCAGAGCATAGCTTCTGAGGGGCGTGGGGAGAGAAGAGTCTGGAGATCCCGCAGGGGCCAGATGGTAAGGGCCTTGTGCACCATGCTACACAGCTTGGCTCTGCTCCTGAGGGCAAGACGGGCTTTTGGAGGGATGTGAGCTGGTCTGTGACTTGCCCGTAGTGTGAAGAGGCTGGGAGGAAGCATGCTGGAGGCAGGGAGGCCAGGCATCAAGCCGGACTGGCTCCCAGGTGGAGGTGACGAGGACTGAGTAAATACAGAGATGGAGCCACTGATTCGCTTTCAGTCCTTAGCAGCATATCTACGGTTCTGGAAGTTTGGAATCTCGAGAAAATAATTCCCTTGCAATTCCTCTCTCGTAGTTCAGAAACACTGGAGAAGGGGCTGAGGTTGAAAGCTGAAAAGCAGAGGTTCGGAATCCCCGCCAATGACTATACCTATATTGTGCCAGCTTTACAGATGGGGAAACTGAGGCACAGGCCAACAAGGTGACTTGCCAGAGCTCACACAGTTGGGGGAGTAAGGGACTCGGAGGAGAAATGCCTGGTTATCAGTTACTGCTCAAGAGTGGGCATTGAATGAAGGGGGTTCCACTGTCTTCAAGCCTCAGGGAAGCCTTGCAACCATCCCGAGAGGACTTAACAGTGTTTCTACCACGGATGGAAAGTACGGGGAATCGTAGCATGGAGAAACAAGTCATCTTCTAATATTCAGGCTCACAGCCAGTGTCCATCATCCAGCGTCCAGTATGTGTCTGGCAGAATGCCACTGGCTTTACACCTGTGAACTATCCTAATCCTCCCCAAAACCCTCAGGAAAGAAAACCAAGGACAGAGAGGATAGACAGGTCGCTACTCCAAAGGTCCACGGCCAGTGCCGAGGGTGGGACGTGAACCCAGGCCGCCGGGCCCCGGATTCCTCTTGGCTCTGCTGGTTGACTTTCGTGTGGTGGTGGAAGCCAGCAGGGAGTGAGGGCTGACCCACTCTCCTGCTCAGGGTTTTCCAGCCGTGCGCACTTGGGACATCATTACCGACTTCCCCGGCATGTTTTTGGGCAACCAGCCCCAAGGGGTGGGCTTGGGGTCCCAGGCACCTCCCTGGAAGAGTCTGAAGAGTATTCAGAGTTCAAATCAGGGAGCTGGACATGCCAGCCCAGTTAGGAAATGCCTGCCTGGCATATAGACTAAGACGAAAGTGAAAGGTAATGTGTCCTATGTTTCAAATATGGAACCTGACAGCCAGACGGTGATAGGCTTGGCACTGGACCCCCAGGCCCAGGTACCCTGCTTATGCTACAAGCCCATTTCATTCATTCACCTGCGTGAGTCCAAGCCCTAGTTAGTTTGTCACAGCAGCGTGCCAGTTATCACGCTGTTAACCAATATTTCTGGTTTTCTCCTCCAAAGCACTAAGTGCAGTGAACTTGCCCAACTCCTTCAACTTCAGTGGAGCCACGGGATTTGTCCGATGGAACATGAACCGGAGTGACTCCTGACTTCTGGGCAGAAGGGTTTAAGATCCAGGGTGAAACCATCGCATTTCCTCCCCCTTCTCTGGTGAGTGGCCATAGTCCGCGTTGTTGTGGAAAGAGCTCCATCAATCAGCCTGGATGCCAGAGTGAGCATGACATGGGGCCCGGTCCCAATTTGACCCCAATGCCCCAATGGAGCAAGAAACCAACCCTTGTCATCGTAAACCACCTCGTAAGGGTTCAAGCTAGTCTGTGACCACAGCCCAGCCCAGCGTGTCCTGATGGACGCAGGGGGCATGCGGACAGGCGTACAAGATGGCCCTGCCCTCGAGGTAATCACAGTCCAGTGGATGGGAAAATGAGTATCCAAGTAACAGTCGCCCCGGTCAGACTTCAAAGGATCCGTCTCAATCACAGCACCCTCCTGCACCAGAGCACTCGCTCCCTCACGTGACACACACGGCCATGGGGAGCTGGCCGGAGGGGACGTGGAGATGTGAGTGTAGTTCTCTGGTGAGAAGAACGGGTTCTCCTCCAAATGCGGTTTCCTGAAAGGCCCATCACAAGGATGTGTGGCCCATCTGGAAAATTCATTATTCTCTAGCCGAGTGATATGGCCCTATTTATCCTGGAGTCAAGAATCGCCCTGTGGGCAGCTGTGTAAACTCCAAGGGAAATGGGTTATCGATTTGCAATCTCTTAGATACACACACACACACAGCCTCCTTCAAAGCACTAGCTTCTAACCACTTTGTTGCCAACACTTTCTTATTCTTTTATTCTTTTTCTTCTTTGGAGCCATATTGGGAAAGAGAATTTCTCCAAACCAATTGGTATATAGGAAGTAATAGTTTCTTCCTTCCAGCTAGATTTTTTTGAACGTCATCCCAGAGTTAACCCACAGTCCTTATTCACTGAGTTGTCCCTGTGTTACTTCAGATGCTTTATAAGCACTCCTGGGTCCCAGCCCCAGACATTCTGACCGGCTATGTCCGAGCTGGTGCCTGGGACTCTGCATTTTGGCAGAACCCCACAGGTCACTCTGGTGCTGGTAGTGGGTGGACCAGATGGAAGAAGTGCTGGCTCTAATGCTGCCACAGAAAGGCATTGCACATTCCTGACTCCGTGGCTGCAGATGGCCTGAAGACGTCCACTGGCTCCCCTCAGCCCCACTGGCAAAACTCCGCCCAGATCCCCATCAACTCTCTGTAGGGCCACCAGGTAGGCTCCTAAGTGGTCTCCCTATCTCTAGCTCCCCATCCCCAGTCCATCTCCCAACCACAGCCCCACATCCAACATGGCGCCCCAGCCACCAAGCCTCCCCGGGAGCCGTGTTGCCTACCACAAGCCCTTATTGAGCTCTTATGCAAGGCAGGCATAACGCTGAGAACTTCACATCTGATGTTCTTTCTAGTCTCCACAAATCCCCAAGACATAAGGGCTACTTTTAATCTCACTCATGGGAAAGGAAACTAAGAAGCAGGTAGTCTCAATAACAGACCTTCCCTTCCATTTACAAGAGGAGGCCTTGAGCCCCAAATCCATACCCCTTCTCTTTCCATCCTGGCTCCATCCTGACTCCAACCCATACTTGAAGGGGCTTCATCATGCATGTGTGTGGACACCCCAGCTTGCACGTCAAAGCTTCATCCGTGTCTCCCCAAAACCGCAGCTCCTTGGCCGCCGCTTGGCAGTGAGAATGTGCACGCCAGCCACACGGTGCCTCTTCAGGGTGTGGTCTTGGCAAAGGGGTTCATGCAGGCTCTCGGAGTAGGTTAGAGGATGCTTGGACAGGAGTCACAGGGGCATGGGCTAGAATGAGGCAGCTTGGGTTCTGGGCAGGCACATCCCCTGGACCCCACTGACTCCTCACCCTTTGCGGAGGGCACAGCCAGAGGAGGGCCACAGCAGACCCCCCATGATCCTCTCTGCCACGTCTAAGGGCACTGCTAAGAAGGCACCACAATGGCAGGGTGACAATGGGAGCCCAGCCAAACTCCAAGGCCCACAACCTCAATTAACATTTCACCCTTCCTCCTCCCTCTACGTTCAATCTGCTCAATATGGAGCTTGCAATTTCGTCTGGGCTGCCCCGGGGCATCTTCCTGCCACGGACACCTCCTTCTCTGTGTCAGACCCAAGCTATGACTTGCCGACTCTGAGACATGCCGTGCTCTGTCCTCTCCCTCCGGCTTTGTGAGCTCTAGTTCATACGTTTGAAATGTCTTCTCTTTGTTTTTCCCCCAGACCACTTCTATTTACTTAAAGCTCAGATCAAACGTCCTCTGTAAATCCCTCTCCAGTTCTTCCCCAGCCACCCTGGGGCAGGATTTTAACCCCCCTCTTACGGCCACCATCACGCGAAACACACATCACACTCTTGATGAACCTGAGCCCTTCCATAACTTCAGAAGCCGACACAGAGTCTAGAACGTCCAGTGCTGAGTAAATGTTTCTTACAAGAATCCTGCTAACGCTGGTGACAAATCACTCTTTGCTGCTTCCAAAACCCAAAGAGCTAAAAACGTATCTCGTGTGGAAAACTCAAAGTGTGTATATCCTAAGCAGAAAAAGATGCTCACCATTAGCAAAAAAAAAGATAAGGTACATTTATTTGCTATGAGAAAATGTTAAATGAAAACAGCATATTACAGATCAAAAGAGAATGTTCACATTTAAAATGGTACACCTAAAATATATATTAAATATAGTTGTACTCATAGAAAAATGTGACATTATACGTGCCAAAACGTTGTCATTCCCCTCAGCGTGCAGGGCCAGGAGATTCATTAATGTCTTGCTTTAATGAACGGTTACATTGTTTTATATTAAGACTATTTATTTTATGTTTTAAAAATAAAGGTTTATTCTTGGGGCACCTGGGTGGCTCAGCCAGTTAAGCATCTGCCTTCAGACCAGGTCATGATCTCCAGGTCCTTGGATCAAGCCCTGCACCCGGCTTCCTGCTCAGCAGGGAGTCTGCTTCTCTCTCTCTCTCTCTCTCTCTCTCTCTCAAATAAATAAATAAAATCTTTTAAAAATATAAAAAATAAAAATAAAAGTATATTCTTAAAAGCAAGTGGCACAGAGATGGAAACCTCCTGGGAGTGCCAGCTTTGTTGGAAGGTGTAGGGTGCCTCCCTGGGTCAGTGCTTTGAAGATGCCACTCCTCATCTGTAGGCAGCAACCCCGAGCACCAGCAGATGAATGGATAAAGAAAATGAGCTATCTCTATACAATGGAATATTATTCGGCCATAAAAAAAAGAATGAAATCTTGCCACTGGTAACAACATGGACGGACTTTGAGGGCATTATACTAAGTGAAGTAAGTCAGAAGGAGAAAGACAACAACTGTATGATCTTGCTTATATGTGGAATGTCTAAAAAATAAAAAAGCTCATAGATATAGAGAACAGACTGATAGATTGATGGCTGCCAGAGGCAGGGGGTGAGCAAAATGGGTGATGGGCATCAAAAGGCACAAATGCTCAGTTATAAGATAAGTAAGTCCTGGAATGTAACGTACAGCTTGGTGGCAATCATTAATCATACTGGACTGCATATTTGAAAGTCGAGAAGAGAGTAGGACTTAAAGGTTCTCATCACAAGGGGCATCTGGGTGGCTAAGGTTAAGCTTCTGACTCCGGATTTTGGCTCAGATCATGATCTCAGGGTCATGAGATTGAGCCCCACATGGGCTCAGCGTGGAGTCGGCTTGGAATTCTCTCTCCCTCTGCCCTCCCCTCCCCTGTGATCACTTGCTCTCTCTAAAAACAAAAGGTTCTCATCATGGGAAAAAATAATTCTGCAACTATGTGTGGTGGTGGGTGTTGACTAGATTTATGGTGGTGACCAGTCTGCGATGTACTCAAGTATCAAATCAGTATGTTGGACACCTGAAGCCAATACAATGGGCGTCAACTCTATCTCAACAAAAAAGTATATATGCCTCATCATTGCTGTTTTATTCTCCAACTGCAATCTCACCAATGTAGGGTAGAATGAGACCATGTCTCCTCTAGTTCTTTTTTTTTTAATTTTATTTATTTATTTGACAGAGATAGAGACAGCCAGCGAGAGAAGGAACACAAACAGGGGGAGTGGGAGAGGAAGAAGCAGGCTTATAGCAGAGGAGCCTGATGTGGGGCTCGATCCCGTAACGCCGGGATCACGCCCTGAGCCGAAGGCAAGCGCTTAACCGCTGTGCCACCCAGGCGCCCCCCCTCTAGTTCTTTTAAGGCAAGTGTGAGTCATAGTCATATTCTTATGAGCACAATGACATCATCATTATTGGCTGATATTGACTTTGTGCTCCACGGCAAAATCTTCAATCCTGTTACCCGTGAATTGTTCTTTCTCCAGCCCTCTCACAACCACCAGGAGGTTCAGGGATGTGTTGAACCTAAACGTCCGCCCTTGTGTGCACACTCGTCAGATCTCATCGGGACATCTGTAGTCTGGTTTTCCATTTTGAAACCCCGGCTGACCCACCAGGCAGCAGAAGCAATTGATGTACACTTTGGGGATTAGGCGAGGGAACCTGGATCCTTTCTTCACCCAGAAAAGCCACACTGATCATTTCTTTCTTTCATTAGCAATCCGTATTTGGCCAAGCACTTACCTGTGGCCCCATCTGGGTGAGGGACTTACAAACGGCTGGGAATCTCTGATTATATTTCAAAGCCAGAGTAAGTGCAACATGGCTGCTTTCACTGGTCAGTCACTGTTCACTGCCTCCCCCAGGGCCCAGCTGTCCATGATCCCTTTTCCCACTGTCACCACAGACAGCCGATTTCTGGCCCTCCAGCCAATGCTACTTAAAGAAATCCACATTTGACCCCCCCAAAGAAGAGAAAAGAGGAAAACAAATATTTAAGGTTCAAAATCTCTGACATTGACCCTATGATGAGAGACCATAACTGTCAGGAGCATGAGCTTTGGGGCAAATGCTGGATTTGACTCCTGGCTCTTGTACCTGTCCAGCTATGTGACCCTTGGCTCCCTGCTAACCTCTCTGAGCCTTCACACCCACATCTGCAGAGAAGAACTAGTAATACTATGCCAGAGGGTGGGTGAGAGGTCGAGAGGTGGTTGATGATATAAAATATGTCAGACACTTGTCTTAGGCTGAGTTCCCCACACCTAGAGCCTGAGATGGGGAGAGAAGAGGGCAGAATGGAACAAGGGCAGAAAGAAGAGCAAGCTTATGGTCTCAACATACGACTGCCTTCAGCCCGATCCCACAGGGAGCTCCGGAGCACACAGTGAACCGCAGAGCTAGTCCCAGGTCGAGATAAGGAGGCCAGCCTGGGTCAGTCAGTCCCGGGCTGCTGGCAAGGGCAGGTGGGATGCTCTTTCTCAGCCAGAAAAGGTGGCTTCCATTCAGCCAAGTGAGGTGACGCCTACTTGGCCAGGTGGGGTGGCTCCCGTTCAGCCCAGGTGGCAGCTGCGAGCTGTTAGCAGCCAGCGCCCACAGCGGCTGGAGGGGTTTGTACAGACACTGCAAGGTTCCTGGGGAGGCACCCAGATCATCCACTACAAAACAGAAACCGGCAAGTGTAAGTGTTCGTTTGATGGTGGTTACCGTTATTATTTTAAATTGTCCTCACAATTTCAGCCTGAGCTGGTTTCATGTCCTGTAGCAAAAACCGTGACACATCTTAGGCATCTGTTTTTGGCCCCAAGACCTGAAGCGGTAAAGCCCCGGTCCGCAGTGATCACGTAATGACAGGAAGAAATTTTCCCTCCTCTGATGTGGAAACCGAATGCCCTGAATTCCCCAACATCAGAAACCTCAGAAAACCCTAACAGGGTGTTTTGACGTATATGGTTCAGGCTTCAGACAACTGCTTCCCAGTGGAAATACTGACTGTGTAAAGAAGAAGGGAAGGTTTAGGAAGTCGAGATGACAGGACAGATCAATTTGAGAAGCTTAATGTGTAAAGCTTGCTGTGCAGAGCAATTATACTGAAATGACAGTTTCTCCAAGCAAATTTTCTTGGCCCTTCTGGGGCTGCAGGAAACTGAGGTGTTTTCCCCGAGTCACTAGGAAAATAGCCTGGTGTCATCTGCACCCATCATCTCTGGGGCCCAGACTGCAGCCGAGCAAACAGCTGCAAATGCAGGGCTGAGCTGCAGGGCAGCAACAAGAGGACACCTGAGCTTTCTGTCTTGCATCCGCACATCTAGGCCACCTTGGGGCTGATGGCCCCGCGCATAAGCCCTGATTAGGACCCTCCCATGAATTCCAACCTAAGATGTCCAAGAGTCTACTTAACGTCTCCACTTGGACATCCAACAGGCATCTCAAAGTCAACACGACCAAGCGGACCTCCTGATGTCCCCTCTCTTTCGTCCTCCCTAATCCCCTGTCTCTATATGGGGCAACTCAGTTTTCTCAATTGCTCCGGTCCAGAACAGCATCCCCCTCTCTCTCATTCTCTTGCACAGCACATACCTAACTGGTCAACAAGTTCTGCTTCTCAACCTTCAAAATCTACCCAGAGTCCGACCACATCTTGCTGTCACCGGAGCCGGCATCCTGCCTCACCGGGATTCTGCAACAGACCCCCTCCCCTGCGGGTCTCCCCAAAACTGCCTCTGCTCCCCCTGAATCTGTTCCCAGGCATGCTGTTAAACTCTGTAGGAGCAGGCGACACCCCAGCCCAAAGACCTTCGATGGCTCCCCATCTCACTCAGAGTAAAAGCTGCATTCCCGACAGTGTCCCCCGGGACCCTGCATGCTCTTGCCCCCTTTCCCCCTCCGATCTTCTGTTCTACTATTCTTCGCCTCGCGCTCTCCGTTCCAAATACACCAGACTCCATGCTCTTGTTGACCAGGCCAGCCCTGCGCTAGCCTCAGACCCCTGTCCTTGCTGTCCCCTCCGCGAGGCATGCTCTTTTTCAGACACTGGTGTGGCTGGCTGCCTCGGGCCTTCCTGTAAGGCCACCTTCTCCAGGAGGCGTTCCATGCCACCTCATTTAAAGTGCACCCCCACCCTCGCCCCCGCTTCCAATCTGCCTCTTCTGCTTTACCTATTCTGCAAATAAATGTCGTCACCTCGAATATTTTCTACTTCACTTACTGTTTTCTGCCTTTCCTGCTAGACCGCCAGCTCGGAGAAGGCCTGTCCCCGGGTTGGTTTTAATTCACTGCTGTATCCTCAGCCGCGTCCAGTAAGTAGTCAACACTGGATAAATATTTCCTAAATAAATGGAGGAATAAACTCCCTTAAACATTTCTTGGTAAATTGATTCCCTTTTTAACATGCATAAATTCATTTGTAAAGGAAATGTATATCTAGACCGTAAATGACCCTGCGTCAACAGTGGTAGAGAGAAGTTATCCAGCAAAAGAAATTCAGTGCAAAGACAATGCTGATATTAAATCTAGCTAGATATTATAAATGGCCCAAGTCTCTAAGCCTGAGACGTAATCTCTTTTCTAAAGAGGGAGATCAGCAAGTGTTTAAAGACGTGCTAGCCCCAAACTCCGACTGTTTTTTAACTAATCAAAAGAGTCAATAAAGAATTGAAAGATAAATAGCTTTCTAACTCTTTGATTCACTGTTAACTGGTGTTGGGTCTGTGTATCATCTCCTCCACCACCCATAAATACTGAGCATCCCACACTTCTGGAAGCAATGAAATGGATATTAATGACTTTCAATTTCCCAAGCATCCATTCCTCCCACAATTTCCCCCATCTCTATATAGGACAACTCAATTTTCTCAATCGCTTGGGTCAAAAACAACATCATCGTCTCCCTTACTCTCTTACCTAATGCATAGCCAATCTATCAGCAAATCCCATTTGCCCTACCTTCAAAATATACCCAGACGCAGACCACATATCACCGCGTGCCATATCCTTTTCCACGTTGATTGGTGGGGAGGTTCTGAGGCTGGCTGCACATGGATCGTGCCCTGAAGATATGCACAGTATGGTTGAGAGATAGAGCGTGTGTGCAATTCACGTGCATGTAACAGAGAGTTGAAAGTCATAGACGCCACAAGGCATGCTAGATTGTGTGCCATTGGGCCCTGTGGTTCATTAGGGTAATGGACATTCCTCATGAGAAGAATGGGCTTCCTTGCCCATTGCTGTCAGGGGCTTGCCGTGTGATTTGCTTTGTCCAATAAGATGTGAGTGGAAGCAACAGTTTGTGAATTCAGAGTCAGGGCCTTCAGAAACATCGCACATTTCAGCTCACCCTCTGGGAGTGGCCAACCTCTTTCTGGGGAAGACCATGTCTCAGCAATGGCCATCACAGCCTGAAACGCGTGGGGCAGAGCTGCCCCACCTACCTGCAGATACACGGGCAAGAAACAAGTGCTTATTTTTATATGTTGCCGAGTTTCGGGGCTGTTTGTTATGCAACGTTGTTGTGGTGAGAGCCGATTAAGATAGAAACTGACAGGAAGGAGAGGTGACTTTGACTGGAAATCAATCAGGGACCCTTCCCAGTCGGGGTGGTGTTGCAGGTGGATTTCACACCACACTTAGTGCTCACAGCAGTCTTGCTGGGTTGCAAACCAGTAGGGTCTGAGAAGTACCCCAGAAAAGCCTATGCCAGGGATCTGAAAACACGTCTGCAGACCACTATACCCTCACAGCCCCGTAGAGGATAAGGGACCAGAAGGAAGGAAGAAGAGAAGACAGATGACGGTTTCTCCGAAGTATTTGGTTGCTGGTATTTGCTCTTAGGTGATTGGTTCCTTTGTGTGTTTGGGGGCAAACTTCCTTTTCTTCTTCTGCCTGCCCTTCCAGTGTTAGGATGTCGTCTTCTGTCCTCGTGCTCCCTGTTCTTCCCAGGAAATCTGCTGCTGCCCCGATCAGAGCCAGTGCCATGAGAACGTGTCCTGCTCTGGGTCCCACCCCGAAGAACTCGCATGCACAGTGTCGAGAGGTGTCATTGAGAAAGCAGGAGTGAGGGAGTGGAGGGTGAGGAGGAGAGCTGAGTGAAGGGTCCACTGAGGGCAGGAGACTACTGTAGGCAGCTGGTGTTGGGTCCCTCCAGGAACCCTCTGAGGTCCCTGTAGAATGCCCCTGGGAACTGTCCCACCAGACAATGGGCAGAGGTTAGGCAAGGCACTGACCCGCCACCTCTTATTCCTCTTTGGTTGAGGGTCTCCCCAGGGATGGTAACCTCCCTCCACCACTTCCCAGTGGCACCTGCCCTGAGCTGAGGGGCCTCCAAAAGCAAAGAGACATAGCAGCACAAGCTTGAGCAAGGACACTGGCCACGGGCATGGAATGTGTCCCCCTAAGTGTGTAAATCAGATGTGCAGGCGACGTGCCTCAGTACCTCCCATGCGGCGGCTGCAACTGAGGGCGGCAGACCTCTCTCCTGAGTAACACACACACCTCACATTCAACAGGTTCCTATGCTTTCCCCCCAAGTTCCTAAGCTCAGACAGTGAATGGCCAACCATCCATTACATTTTGGAAACTTCAAAGGTATCACCCATCTCTCCCTCTCCCTCACCTGTCAGATCAAAGTAGGGATCTGAATCAAAGCCAGGTTTTTCCCTAGCCACCCTCACTCCATTCTGCAAGTCCCTGTCCACCAACACCCCGCTCAGTTTTCTCATAGCATGATCCCTCTCTGAAATGCACTCGCTTATGACCGTTGACATGTTACTGGTCTGCTGTCCACACCTGGAATGTACGTACAGAAAGTTGAACCTTGTCTTTCTGGTTCACGCCTGCATCTCCAGTGCCTCAAATGATACCTAGCACATGGCTGGTGCTCAGTGAGTGTGTGTTACATGAACAGGTGGCCCATGGGGAGAGGGTCCCACAGGGCTCACCGGGTGGTCACCAAGGCAAAGGTTCATCAGAAACCTCCCATTCACCGTCCCTGGGTCTGCCCCTTTCTGGCTGGTCCCGCGTAAGATAAGGCACATGTGTGGTATGAGGTCTGCACCAACCCCCAGGACAGGGAGGAAGGCCGCTGAGAAGAGATCTAAAGAATTCCATGCAGAACATCCAAGTTAAAAAAGTCTGTTCTGACCACTGAGGGTCAATACATTACTTGTTTTTTTTTTTCTTTTCAACTGTACAATTTCACATCTCAGTGAATTTGCAGGGGGGTGTCCGAGCAGTCAGCAGCAGTGACTCCCAGCCTTGCCCCATCTCCCACGCACTCCCCCCTCCGCACCAGAGCCGCGCCTCCCCGCCTCGCCCACCAGCTCCTCAAGGACACTCACCATCAATACTGGACCCAAGGGACCATTTCTCTTGCTGGTGCAGCCGGGATTTCCTCCCTGAGAGGAGAACATAAAGATTAACTAGGTGAGGAAATTTTTCCCTTGGCTCTGAAGCTGGGGACATTTGTCTCATACAGCACATATTCTCCAAGAGACAGGCTAAATTAAAATACTAATGGACTGCTGTATTTAAAATATATTTACCAATGATTAACAGCTCGGTGGGTGATATATGTTTCAATAATTTCTTATTACAACGTGGGAAAACCTCAATAAATATTCTCAGAGTAATTAGCGGGTGTTTATTTAACATTCAGCTGTGTTTTCCTGCACACCCAGAAGGGTGTCATTGTGTCAGCCAGGCCCCTCCTGTGTACATACAGGGACCCGGCCCACAGGACCACCAGCCTTGACCGAAGGAGGAACCAGTCCTCCTTCAGATACATCTGGTTTTGGCCACAGTACTGCTGAGTAGGTTTGAGAAGATTATGCATTGTTCGCATTAAAAACAAAGAGTGTCTATAAAAGTTTTGACTTGCCGCTTCTCTGACAGTTCTGAAACTCTGGATACAACAAGCTTCCCTCCAGAGCCACTGTCAGCGGGGCCTGAGCGGACAATCCTCTCCAAGCTGACATCCACTGCCCCGCATTTTTCACTTAAAGATCGGCCCAGGTCCCCTAGATGTTTAAGTCTGCAACTCCGGCATGCTCTGACCAGTCTTTCATGGGGCCGCCCCAAGGGTGATGTCCCAATTCAGCACTAATGCTGCCAGCAGAGATGCTGGCAAAGGAATGGGCGGGGGGAGGCTACCTCAGAGCAGGGAGACCACGGCTCAGACTTCTGGGATGTGGGCGAGCTAGACCCGGCCACCCAAGGCCTCCCTTCTCTCCCCAGCCTCTCTTCCCCTGACCCCCAAATCAAGAAGTGTAGAGGGCACTGGGTGGTGTGCGGTGAAGACTCAAAGCCAAGAGGATCTGGATCAAAACCCACCACCGTTAATCACCATACCTCCATGGTCTACGGCAGATGTGGTGAGGACAGCTAGGTGCCTCCCTCATATCTACACACACACACACACACACACACACACACACACACACGAATATATATGTATACACACATACACATATATACACATACACATATGCGTGTACACACAATTCACATATGCACGCACACAATATACACATACACACATAGACATGTGCACACACATACATATATACACACACATGCACACACACACACACACACATCCTAAGACCAATTTTGTCCAGGGCAGCAATGTGCTCAGCTAAAACATCAATCTCACTGCCTCCTTTCCACATAGGAGTGCCAACCTGGCCCAGTTCTGACCAGTGGGTCCTAGGTGCCAATCCCTTCCCCAGTTATCAGGCCAAGTCTGCCCAGGAGGAAACCCTCTGCCTGAGGCACGTGGGCACCGTGCTGTGTGCCACCTCCCAGCCCGACCCAAACGTTCCCATGTGACGCTCTCACTTTCTGTCCACCTGAGCTGAGAACCCAGAAGAGAGCAGAGCCGTAAAAGGGACCGGGTGGGGGTTCCTGAAAATGGAATGGAGCAGAGCCCCTGTGCTAGCCCCATACTGGACTGTGACGTAAGAAATCTTTCTGCTGCATTATAGCCACTGACATTTGGAAATTGTTACACAATCAGCCTATCCTGTCAGACATACCCATTTGCCTCTTAGCAAAGTGAGGAGGGTAGACAGTTTTCTGAAGACCTTCTCTTCCGCCCCTGGGCTGACCTCCATGGGAGCAGCCTCCCAGTGTGGGAAAGCCATCTTCTGTCTGCCCCTGGAACAGGAGTCTACCCACCAAAAACAGAGACACAGTCACACCCCACAAGCTAGAAGCATTCACTTTGGATTAGCCTTCAGAGAGGCACTTTCCTGGGTATGCTCTTAGCCTCAAATGGCAATGTCCTGAATCTCGTTTCCAACCTGAAGTCTGCCTTGAGTCTTCCCTCCTCCGGGGGCTAATCCTTGACCCCGTTCCTCCTCCAACCAAGGAGGGACTGCCATTATATTTCACGATCCCGGGTTTCCCCTGTGGGAACAGCTGGGTTTTCTCAACCTCTTCACTTCCAGGGAGATAAATTTGCTCTGATGCCCTTTGCAGGAACATCAGTATTGACCTGAGAGTGAATGCGTCTGACTTGGATGAATAAGTTCATCTCCCTTATGGAAAATCCCAGGAGGTAAGCCCCCTTCCAGGCAGATGGCAGGGGGTTCCCCCCCCAACAGCTGACGACTCACCCTGAGGGGCTCAAAACTGGGGGCAAAGACTGGAAATGCCCAGGCAGGGAAGTCCAATATCTATACTATCTCCATGTCATCATCCCAACCCAAATGGGACCACCCCTCCCCTCTCTCATGCAGGCCAGCCCCAAGGGGGAGCACAGTGGGAGGGGAGCTAGAAGAACTCTGCCCATTAATGGCAACCCAGAGAAGAAGTGAGATGACTGAAGGATGTCCAAGCTGTCATTCCAAGAATGAGGACAGTCTTGTCGAGGGAATTGTCCAGTAGGTGGGAGGAGAGCACTGCACCCTCAGTCCATCAGACTTGTCCTGTCCCACAGAGCCCCCATCCAGAACTACTTGCCCTGGACCGTCTTGAACTGCACACCTCTCCCCACCAATCCTGGCTCTCGGAAAGTGACTCCATGATCAATTTTTCTTGGTATCTACCCAGACTCTGGCCAATTGTGGTATGATCTTCCCCCTCAGACCTGACTTTGGTCTTATATTCCTGTGCTTTGCTGTCCTCCTCACCTGCTTTTTAGCCACTCTGGAAAATATCCCACTCATCTGTCCCAGCCCAGACCTCACAGGGCATCACAGGATGGAGCCCGGGGGCCAGCAGATACTAAGTCACCTCCATGGTGGGTGAAGAACTCACTAATTCATCCAGCTCATCTCTGGGACCTCAATCTCCAGAGTCCCTGACCAACCAGGCTCAGGAGAAACAGACATGTCTTTTTTAGGTATTTGCTTAACAGGACAACAGAGATTTCTCAAGTGATCCCTGGTCAAAAAACACTTTGGTAGAGACCCTGCCCTTGGAGGGTAACTCAAACAGCAAGACACCAAAGGGACTCACCTTCCCTTCAATTGCCTTATCCTCTGTGAGGGTGAAGAGACACCCCCAGGGGGACGGTGCTTTGTGCCAGAGGCAAGCACAGAGCGTCATCAAGCAAGAAGCTGGAGACCCAAGCAGAAAAGGAAGGGTTCCACGGGAACAGCGGCTGGTCCCAGCAGACTAGTCCTATCAAAGAGGGCTTAGCTCTAGAAGGAGGTTGATCTAGCAGTACGTTGGGTCTAGAAGTGGGTAGGATCTAGACTGTGGGGGGCTCAAACCTTTAGAATAAGGAGTTTAGACCTTTTTTTTCTGAGGGTGCTCAGGAGACTTTGAAGGTGTCCTACCATCCTCTCACCCTGATCAAGAAAAGATACTGCCAGACCTCCCCTGTGGGGGGAATGACCCCCAAGCCCTACGCGAACCATCCCCAGCACTTCACATCTCCTCCAGCCCCAGTTTGACACTGCAGAGCTCAGAAAGGACCAGGAAGGGCCAGAAACCCAAGGGCCCCAGGGCACTTCGTCCACCACGGCTTTCTGTCCTCTGTGTCTGAGGAGTGGAAAGAGCAGAGGCTTTGGAGCCAGGTGGGGTCAGGGGAGCCCCAGCGCAGCAACTTCCTGGCCATGTGACACCTCAGTTTCCCCATCTTTAAAGTAAAATCAGTGATGTCACTAACCCAGAAGGCTGTCTCACAGGTTGAAGGAGGAAATATGTAAATGTGATCAGCACAGATGAATGCAGACCTCCTTGACACAGGAAGCTCTTCTTAAATACCAGCCTCCTTCTGTGCCCGTCTGTAGGCATTCCCCTGCAGCCAGCATACGGACCTGCCTCTGCCCCACTGTTTCCGCAGCTGGGCTTCTCTGTTGTGCCTCACGGCCCTGAGCCACAGGCTGCCGTCTCTCTGGATCATTCTGCGTAACATCCTGGTCTTCTCAGTTGGCCCACGGCTTCCTTTCTACCTGGTTTTGTCTTGGCCCTAGAAAATGGCCTCTTTGTCTTCCTCGCTGTCTCTCTCTGTCTCTGTAGCTCTGTGTATCACTGTCTGTCTGTCTTTCTGTCACTGTCCCTCTGTCCCCTTCCCTCCATCTGCCTCTCTCTGTCTCTCTGTCACTGGCTTTCTCACCATCTCTCTCTTTATCTTTGTCTCTGTCTGTGTCCCCCTAGCTCTTAGCCCTCCCAAATCCCTCTCTGTCCTCCTCTCTGTCTGGCTCTGTGTGGCCTTCACTGGCCCATCTTCATGTGAGCATCTCCTGAATACCTATTTCCCCATCCCCACCCCACCCCCATCACTCATAATCGCCTCTCTGGGGGAATGGCAGGGAGGAGCCCAGCAGGATGAGAAGCCTGCACAGAAGGTAGTGTTTTATTTCTCTGCAGGACTGTACATCCCTCCTGTGGCTTCCTGCAGAAAGGCACCTGCCTTACCAGGTCTCAGTGGGTAGGGATGAGCAGGTGTAGGACAAGGGGCACAGGGACCTGGACAGGCAGAGGCCCTAACCCTGGGCTGGGGCTGGAGGAAAGGGGACGAAGGCTGAGGGGACTCTCCAGGTCTGTTCACATCAAAACCACCCGTCTCTCCTTCCCAGCAACCTCTGCTCAGCTCAGCCCAGCCACCAATAAACTGTGTCCACAGAGCCTGTCAGGACACTGAGGCAAATACTGATCAAATTTGGGACCCCAAAAGGACCCTGACTGTTAATTTCACTCCCCGTCATTGTCTGGGTTGTCCTCCACATTTCCGGATTCACAATGGCCTCCGGGACTCATTAGCATGACTATTTACAAATCGAAAGCCCTACTCCCTGGAAGGATTTGCCTTCTAGGCCCCCCACCCAGTTCTTTAGTTTGCCCATTGCTCCTCCCCCACCATAAACAACTGGCAGCCCCTTCTCATCATTTCTTTAACCCCTTGGGTGGGTGTGCTGGGACCAGGATCTGCCCCAGACACCTCCTGGCTCCCCGCTCTGTCCCAGGCTTAGTGGGGCCTGGGGAAACCAGACCAACCCTGAGAGAGATGGAAACTCAATAGTCCCGAGGAGAGAGATGGGTCACAGCTTGTCCACAACTCAGATTTGTTCCACAGATGTGCTTTTTTCAGCCTGCATGGAGTTTTCAAACCTTTTTAATGAGTTGCCAACTTTTGGACAAATTGGAAAGTTCCACATTGAAATTTATTTGTCGGGCTTCTGCTTTCAGAGCAGTCAGACAAAACAAGAAGTCTCTCCCCCTAAAAAAGGGAAAACACCAAATAAGCCCCCAGATCTTAATTTTTCTTGAAGCTATCAGAGAGCTGAGGTTGCCCCGCATCCAAGTAGCTTGAAATCTGAGGAAAGAGAGGCAACGCCAAGGAGAGTCCAGACAGGAAGACAGGACAGGAAACCTGGCTCAAGGGAAGGGGGTGGCCCCCATCCCGTGAGACTGAGAGACTCAGCTCAATTTAAAGAGCCGCTCAAGGCAATTGTGGACTCTGACCCCCAAGACTCCCTGGATGCCCCAGGACAAAAGGAGTTCAGCCCCACTAAGAGACTCTTTCCCACCAAGGTCACGGGAAGGGCAGCGGACCAGGTAGAAACCAGAGACAGGAGCCTCGCCCCCAGCAGAGCTGGCTTGGAGAGGGGACCCACAGCCCCATGAGAAAGGGTACTCATCCTCCTCCCCATCTTCCATGCTCAGATCCTCCACTCATGGGAGCAAAAGTCCTAAGGCATAGGGGCAGGGGCAGCAAACGCCACTATCCCCCAGGACCCAAGAGAGGACCCTTTGTCTTCCTCCACGGGGGAAGGGAGCAAAGAATAAACCTTCCACCTAAGAGGGGTGGGCAGGAAACGCTGCAGCGTCAGCCAGAATCAGGCCCTAGCAAGAACTCCAGTCAGAATGGACTCCACCTGCAGAACCCCTCTCAAGCCCTGGCCGTCACAAAGCCCCTGTCCCCACCCTGTAACATGTCCCCAGTGGCATTTCTCAAACCTCCCACATTGCACTTTCTCCCTACTGATCACAGGAATACTCACTAACTGCTGTAACAGCCCTAAACTATCAGAGGATAAACACAACCAAACGTCTGTTTGGGTAAACATAGCCAAACATCTGTTTCTCCCACATATCACGGTTAGATGCTGGTAAAGTAACTTGTTCAAAGTCAAACAGAGTTGGACCAACCCGAAGAGCCCGGCCCGGAGCTCCTGCCCCTAATCGCTGCATGAGTATCCACTTCTGGTAAGGTTTTGTTGAGCTCGTTTGGTCTGGTTTGGGCAACCAGCTCTACCAGCATATGCAGTTGCACGTGATGGGGGATGCCCAGTGGTCTCCCAAATGGATGTGTGACAGGGGCCTGGGGCACCCCTACCCTTGGGCAAGGAGATGTCCCGTTTGCCCTCGAGCTTTCCAACCATGGAGCACAAGTCCAAGTTTTGAGAGGCTTGGGAAATAACAAGATTTGGACGAGGGCTTGATCAGGGGCGTGTGCCAAAGACATGTACAGAAATCTCTGCTTTGGACATATTAAAGGCTGTTTGTCTCAAACCAGGAGACCAAGGCTCCAGGTGGAGCTGTCAGGAGCAACATCACATCCTCTATAGACTTCCTGTCTCCCCACTCTGTTCTCTCCTTGAGCAGGCAAATTAGTAGCTAAGCTAACAGACATGTTAGCCAAGCATATAGTAGGTGCTCCACAAATACTTATTAAAAAAAACTTACTATTGGGAAAACCAGTAAATAATTGAATAAAGGAACAAGTGATCAGCACATGGAATCTATAATCTGCCTTTTCTCCTCTGTAAGCTTGTGCTTGAACTGGGCTGAATGTATCTCCAGCACCAGATAAAGACCCACTGGCCCCAGCAAACAGGGTCTAGAGCACCTTTACTCCCCCGGCACATCTAGGTGGCCTCAGTTAGGGGTTCTCACTGAAAGGGACCCATCAAATCGGATACACGTGACTGACAGGTTAGCAACCGTGACGACCACAAGAGCAGACAACGCCAGGCAGAAGAGTGTTTTCAGTAGGTTTTGGTGGGACCTCAAATTCAGGAACCAGATGCTTGAGTGTGAATCCTGAGGGCCAGATACACTCCTTTTTCCCCCGTCTCTTCATTCATAAAGTGGGGGGAAATCATGGTATCTGCTTCATGCAGTTGCCATAAATATTATATTAGGTGAATTGATATTAAATGTGAGTTAAATGTGTAGAACGGTACCCGGCACATGAAAAAATTCTATGGATGTGTTTTTGACTTTCAAAAATCTGACTTCAAGAAACCTAACTGAAAATGACCATTTTTTTCTGTTTGGCAATGAAACACCATTCATTCATCTAGGGCCACAAAATGCTCCATCTCCTGCCACAAACGTGCTTAGGAAAGCCAAGGATATAGCCATCAGAGAGTGCAGGATAAAACATTGAGATCCCAGCTCCAAAATGTCAACTTCTGGGCAGTCTAGACAAACATCTTAGTCTTACTAATCCCCAGGAATCTGTTTTACTGTCTTCATCCCAACAAGCATGAAGGTCCACCCATGGTCCCTTCTATGCAGCCGTGAAGTAAACATACTTCCTGGGTCTTTCAGGACCCTGGGGAGCTGCCCTATAATACAAAGCGTGGAGGTCAGTGCCTTTGAGGAGTCCCAGGGGAGAGTATTCTGGAGTCCCCAGGAAGTCAGTGCCCCTTTCCCATCCACCATGGCAGTCCCCTTGCCCACCCACGCCTCCTCCATGAGCCCAGAGCCCTGATTACTTAAACAGCTGACCGCTCCTGTGAGACCCAGAGCTGCAGAGGCCATTTGTCTGGCTGCATGGGGCTGAGAATCCGAGAGAAGCGAATGTCAGGCAAGATCAATAAAGCTCTGAATGGATTGGAGAAATGAGGTTTGAGCCTTAGTGTACATGCTTAGCCAAAGCCCTGGAGACCAGGATGGATAAAGGTGATGAATGCTGCAGTCAAGAAACGTGGCAGCCCCAGGCAAGAGGACAAGGAAGCCAGCCAAGAGGGGGATCTGGAGGAATGTAAAGAACCCTGGGCTGGGGGCAACAAGGCCCAGGTTCTAGCGTGAGTTCACCACTAATTCCCCATCTCTGGATAGAGTTCAGGCTTTGGAACCAAAGCTCTAGGTTCAAACCCTGGCTCCTCTTACCAGCAGTGACATTGGGAAAATCACATCCCCTCTCTTATTGTCATGTGCTCCCTCCAAAAAGTGGGGTTAATAATACTACTCATGTCATGGGGTTGTTGTGAGGATTAAATAAATCAGTAATGGGAAAGCATCTGGAAAAGTGTCAGGTACATAACAAGCACCTAATAAACATTAGCTAATGTTATTAATAACAAAGAGGAGGTGGAGAGGAGGGTTGTTCTGGGAGGGATTTGGCCAGCATGTGGAGCAGAGCACTGTTCCTGTGCATTCCACTCATGATTCAAGGTACATATCACAGAATGGCTCCTAATTACAGGTCACTTCCTTCATCCAGTACTCAATGAAGCGATAGTCACCTGTACCAAAATTAGGTGAATGTTCAGCTCTGTCGTACTCATTGAGGAAAATTACAATGATACATGAGATAACAGGCACAGAACTTCATGAGCAATTCAAAATCCTTTTCCAAAATTTGGGCTCTCCACTATTTTCTCCTTACATGCTGGCTGAAGAATCTAATCTCCATGCACAAAGCAATGGTCCAGGTGTCACTCACCTGCCAAACCTGGAATGGCAACCACCTGGAGTGTTAGGTGGAGGGTGATTTTAAGATGTACTGAGGAGGAGTTCTGAGATCGACTGGCAATGTCTGCCATGGGCAGCGGGGGAACAGGGGCCTTGTAATGCCATCCCTGGTTCAGTTAGCCTCCAAGAGGCTTCTATTTAGGAGAATCTAGGAGCTTATGAAAGTCACCAGTGAGATGAAGCAGAGAAACAGCAAACTAAGGGCCTGCTTTTTAGTGACAGGGTCCATCCAACAAAGCCATCTCTATACCCGGGCTCTGGTGCCTTCTCCCACAGCCAAAGGGACCTACGAAATCATCTAAGCACAGAGAACGGTGATGAGGGTTCTGCCACTAATATGCTATGTGACTTTGAGCAAGCCCCTTCCTGTGAGCCTCAGTGACCCGTAAAATAAAATGGATAGGCTTTAAAATTTAAGGAAAGGGTCAGATACTTATACTATTAGGTATGCTTGACCTTGCTTCTGATAACAGAGGAGAATGGGTCAGATTGGGATAAGACTGCCCTGAAGTGGGAGCCAAATGTCCGCAGGGGCCCATGAGAGCAGGGGACATTGCAGCAGCCCTGTGGCTGTAATCAGCATACCCAAAGGCCAATTTGAATTTCTTGGATTTCTCGAGGCATCTACAACATGATACGTCCAAAGTGAAGTTCTCATTCACAGTCTCTGCCAAAACTACTCCTCCCACATATAAGTAAAGGTAACCAACTCTCACCCAGATATTCAATCCAAAAATGTTGGGAGAAAATTTGATGGCTCCCTTTGCCTCACTGCCCATAGGCAAACCCTCCTGGGTTTAGACCCTCATGGGTCTACCTCCAAGGATAGCCTGAAGCCACCTCTCTGCCTCCTCTTCCCAAATATTGGGTCCCTGGCCTTCCCTCCTACTTCTCTTCCTGCAATCAGTTCTTCCCACAGACCCATGACAGTCTTACTCCGATGATCGTGCCACTCTCGTTTAAAATCCTTCCCCCACCCCCACCTCGGTGAATTCTATTACACTTAGGGTCAAATTTAAATCTCTTACTATGGACTACAAAACCATGCTGCCTGCCTCGCCAAGTAGTATTTAGCTTCTGGGAGGAGAAACATTTCTCAGGAGATAAATAGAATCTCTATGGACAGGAGAAAGGCCTGGCATTTCATGACTTTTTCAAAATATTTTCAATAGCAATTTGGAGGCTGTTTGCTCATCTGACATTTATCTTCATTTGGTGTGGGAAATGGTTGACAGACACGGAGGGCGGGGGGCATTGCTTATAAATGTTGGGTGGCAGCAAAGGAGACCTCTTACAGGAATCCATCACAAAGAGGAGCTGTGGCCACTTGGCTCGATGAAATCTGCCCCAACTGCTTTGATTTATTCAGACGGGGTGCCCCCTGATAGCTTGACTCATTTGAAGGATAATTATCCACTGTGTTATAAACGCCAGTCCCTTGTCCCCAGGAAGCTGGAGTCAAGGAGGTTAGACAAGTGACAAGTGACAAAGCATGTCCATTCACGGCTCACACCCCAGGAGAGGTGGCCAGCTGGGGTCAGGTCACTAGGCCCTGGGCGTGTGCGTAGGGGTCGGCTGTGTCTGCCTGGTCTCCTAACGGTGGCCCTTAAGTGCCATCTTCCAGGGTGGAGCTCAAGTCAGCACCTGGGGGTAGCAGCTCACTGTCACAGGGTTTGTGCCCAATGTTCTCTGTGTTTCCCTCCAGATTCACTCTACCTGTTTCTACCTTCTCCAGGCCCAGGAGGCTAACTTCTGAGGTTTGTATCCGTTACCTCCCTTGCAATCTAGCTTCCGGCTCAGTGTGGCTCCTGTGGGCCAACAGGGCTGTTGGAAGGAATGAAGCTCAGCCCAGACCCTGGTACATGGTAGGTGGATAATTGAAAGGTATCTCTTCTTATTATATGTAAAGCCACTGAACCATACGGTTACATCCTAAGGCCATCTTACTGCTGTAAGTAAGACAGCACTCTGGTTAAGAAACACAGGCTCTAGGGGCACCTGGCTGGCTCAGTCGGTAGAATGTGCAACTCTTGATCTCAGAGTTTAAGTCTGAGCCTCATGTTGCATGTGGAGATTATTTAAGCATAAACTCTTAACAAACAAACAAACAAAAAAAACAGAAAGAAACACAGGAGCTAGCATCGAACTCACCTGGGTTATAGCCCAGCTCTGACCATGAACAGCTGTGCAACCTTAGGGAAGTAACTCAATCTCTCTGAGCTGCGGTCTCCTCAGAGAATAGAAAATGGGTCAGAAGGTCTTTGTGAGAATAAGGCAGAGAGTACTCAGCATTGTGCCTGTCAGCTTTAATACTGGTCTTTGCTGCATTGCTGTTGGTGGCGTTACTTTAGAGGAACACAGAGCCATTACCACCCAGTACCCCTCCTTCCAGATGGTTGTAATTCTGACTCTTGCTTCTTTACTGAAGCTGGAGCTAGGTGGGCTCGGGAGGAAATGTTTATTTAAACCCACGACTTGCCCCCCTGGTTGCACACTAGCATCACCCAGGGTGCTTTGTGAATCCTTATACCCAGACGGCAGCCCTGACCAATAAAATTAGGATCTCAGGAAGTGGGACCCAAGCATCAGAGCGTTAAGTCCCTGAGGTGTCCAGGGTGTGCTGAGAATTGCTATTGGACCATTGTTCCTGCCGGCCGATTACCATATACAAATCATCAAAGCTCTGACAGTTTTTGGAGATAGAGGTGAATTTGTCCCCATTTACTCTAGGAGGAAACTGAGGCACAGAGCAGAGAAGGGACACAGAGGGTAGAGGTAGCTCTGGCCATCCCCATTCCAGAAACAAGGAAGCTGCAGCCTGCCCCAACAGTCCCTACACGGTCTGGAGATGCAACCACATCATGGCATTTGTGCGGGAATCACGTGGTGGCCATCATCCAGGCGGTCAGGCTCCCTCTTGGGAGCAGTGGCTTCAGTGGAGGAACGTGGCATTACAAGAGCTCCCAGGGGCTCTCATGGTGCAGCCCAAGGAGGAAAACCAAGAGCCAGCTTTAGTCTGCCTTTATGCGGGAACCCAAGCCAGGCCCTCCCCACTTCACCTGTCGGTTTTGAAATCTAGCAAGGGAAAGGGTACATGCGATGGAGGATTCTGGCACAGGAAAAAAGAATGTTAGTAATGAAACCTACATTAAGTCCATGACTGACTTAATAACATTGTCCTGATGTGAACATTTCAGTTTTGCTAAATGCACCATAAGGTGAGACGTGACCATCCCCAGAAGCTGGGTGAAGGGTATTCCCAAAGTCTCTGCGCTCTCTCGGCAAATCTTCTGCCACAGCCTGCCCTTTTCTACCACAGCCCCAGGAATCATGCCGAAGCCCCAACCCCCAGCACCTCCGAATGTGACTGTATTTGGAGGTGGGGTCCTCGGAGAGGTGATTCAGCTAAACGGGGGTGTTAGGGTGGCCCTAACCCGATCTGACTGGCATCCTTACAAGAGGAGGAGGACAGGACACTGGGATGGACATCATGGATGCAGGCCTTCTGCAGGTCACGGAGAGAGGCCTCAGTTGAAACCAACCCTGCTGGCATCTCGAGCTCAGACTTCCTGCTTCCAGAAGCGTGAGACCACAGATCCCTGCCATTGACGCCCTCCTCACCCCCCACCCCCGTCCACGCTGTTGTACTTTGTCTGGCAGGCTGGCAGCCTAGTACAGCTTCCTAAGGATACTTCTGCCTATGGGAGCTCCTGGAGGAAGGGGGAGACAAAGAAGAAGGGCCGGGAGGAAGAGAGGGAGAGATGGAGGCAATGAAAGAGAGACAAAGGGAGAAGTTTCCAGAAGAAAAAGAAGAGGAGCCCTGCGTTTGAATCCCACCCAGGACTGGCTATATGGGTCATTGACATATTGACAACCTTCCCCAAAGTTGGTGAACAGCTGCCCCAAGTGGCCCCCAGGTATCCTGTCCCCACACAAGACTCCTCAGCTCTCCCCAATCCAAGGGGGCTCCGGACCCGGTCTTCCAGTCATCGTGATCCTGATAGGACAGGTATGTCCAGGCCAGTGGTAAATATTGTGACCCTCACCCTGTCCCCTTACCCCTTACCATAATTCTGTGCGGCCTCTGGTGGCCTGACTTCCTGGTCCCGTTTCCTCATCTCTCAAATCCTGGAGTTTTTCTGGGTGTTCAGAGAGATTACAAAGGGAAGGTCTCGGTACAGTGGCTGAGGGGTCCCATCCCTAGTGCCTATTAATGCTGGGGTCTTGACTATAGTTGTGGTCACCAAGGGACAGGTACAGGTACAGGTAATTCACCTGTGCCTCCTGGCGGTTGTGATGATAATGTTGACACCTGTCATAACCAGGAGGAGCTGGGGTAAGGGAGTGGTCTCTTGGGTTGGCAGACCAGCCCTACAGTGTGCCTGGACCCCACAGGAGCATATCCACTGACCCCACCCAGTGCCCCACAGAGTCTAGGGACCTCAGGCTCCAGCAGGTTCCCCAGGGGGCCTGATGATCTGATGGGGACTCACCCTGTGAGTCTCAGAGCTGGATACAGGAGGCCGAGTTCAAGCCAGAGTAAGGAACACAGGCCAGAAAAACTAAACAGTGACCAGGAATGGGAGACAGATGGGGAGAAATACACAGTGATGTTTAGGGGAAGGCAGCCGGAGTTCCCCAGATCCTCAAGATTGGGCTGTGGGGCTGGGCCAGCCCCTTCTCCTGATGATGATTTACTGAGAACCTACTAAGTGCCCCATGCTGAGCTAGCCGGTCCGCCACGTAACTCAACCTCATCTCAGCTGGCTCTTGCTGGAGCACCTAAAGCAAAGCCCATTTCACAGACACGGAAAATTGGGGCATGGGATGCACAATAACTTGTTCAAGGCCAAGTAGAATACACGATGTAATCCAAGTAAAGAGGTAACATCCTGTTTAATAAATGTCTAGATACCATTAAAAAAAAAAAAAAGGTCAAGCAGAAGAGCCAAGACGGAAACCCAAGTCTCTGTGACCCCTACACCCACGCTGCTCCCATGAAATCCTAAAATCTTCCCTAGCTGGGGCTGGTCTGCTTCAGGGCGTGGGCTGCCTGCCGGGTAGCTGGGCAGGGGCAGGCAAGGCAGGGCTGATGGCCCTGGAGTCTGTGCCCACCCCCGGGGACCGCCTGCCCGCCTCTCCCAGCTCTCCACACCGGTGGTAGGAGGACAGCGAGTGGCCACATCTGGCGCGCTGACCCAGCGAGTGGCCACATCTGGCGCGCTGACCGCTAGTGGCAGGTGGGATAGCAAACACCATGGCAACGTGACCATGTCAACAGTAATCGCTTCCGCCACGCTGCACGCCGGGCTGCGACATGACGAACAGGGCTGCAGGTGGCGTGACAAGTCGGGAAATTAAGATTGAGAAGCACAGTGGAGGCAGCTCAGTGCTCCGCGGTAACGACTTCGCACAGTGGGAGGAAGAAGGGAAGTCACGCCCACGCGCTGGAGCTGGGACACGCCCCCACCCCTCCTCCTCCTCCTAGAGCCTGGGGGTGCCTGAGCCCCTGCCATTCTTTCAGGCTCCTGACATATTAAAAAATAAAAGACCGCCCCCCCAAAAACCCTCACAAGAGTCATGGCACATCTCTAGTGAACATATTAACATTTTAAAACCCTCAGGAAAAAAAAAGGCAAAGCAATGTAATTATACTTTTCATAAGATAATTATGGGAGTTCTAAAATATTATCAATTCTGTGTTCCCCATGGGCAGTGAGGTCCAGGTTTGGGACATAAATTTAAAGTTTGAGAATAAATCACTTCTTTCGAACCTGTTGGTGGATCTCTGAATGTAATAGTGTGTAAGTCTTATTTGGATGTGACGGCAGGAATCTAAATCGTGTGTGTGTGTGTACATTTGTGTGTCTGCACACATACACACCAGCATTTATTATGTGCCAGATAGAGCACACTATAGAGCTTTGTAAACAGTCATGCATTTAAGTCTCAAAAACCTTAGGAGGAGGTACTGTTATGCACCCCGTTTTCCAGATGAGGATACAGAGGCAAAAAAGGCTGAATGACTCGCCCAAGGTCACACAGCCACTGAATGGCGCAGCTGGGATTTGAGCTCAGGGCATCTGGCTAGAGCGTGTGCATGTAACCACCACGATGGGAGCATCTTCAAGTCTTCGGGGAAGGTGAGGTCCGGGCCACAGGGCCCCCCTGATCGCCCCCCTCCACTAAAGCGCACAGAGCTCTTGCAAATCAAAACTACTCCCCCAGAGCATGGCTGCATTATTTTTGCATGTCCATCAGCAGCAGACCGTGAACACCTGTCTCCCCTCCTAGGCTGAGCATTGCCCAGTCCCTAGCCCTGGAGGGAGTGTACCCCAAGCTTCATCCAGGGCTCCCCACTCCTGTAATCCGCCCCACACCCCAGTAGCCCTGGCTCTTCTGTTTCCAACAGATTCACAGTGCTGAACCAAGACTCCGCATTCCCCTTCACCCACTGGATGGGCCTTTTGACATCAGCACTGACAAGAAACCGTCGGGGCTGGGGCTGGCTCAGTTGACCCCTGGGTCATGAACTCGAGCCCCACATTGGGTATAAAGACTACTTACTTACATAAATAGACAAAGAAACTCAAGAAAAAAAAAAAGAAGAAGAACAAATCAGGGCTGTGACAGCTCCCCCCAGCATGGGGCCCACCCAGAGGGTCCCCAATGACCTCCCCAGCTTCCTTCGCATGCCTAGCTCAAATACCCGCCCCGGAGAACTCTTTTCCCCCAGTCATGTTCATTATCACCCTGTTTCATTTGCTCCATACTTACTGAATCTAAAATTTCCCAATCTATTCAACTACCTCCTGGCGTATTATTTATTGTCTCTGTCCAGCAGAAGTTAAACCCAAACATAAAAAAGCTACATGCCTAGCACTTAGTGGTCTGCACATAGTAGGTGCTCAATAAACACTTGTTGACACGGCGAAGGCTGAGGTCCCAGCATGAGCAACATTTTTTGGGGAAAAGAGGGATGGTTATTCTATAAATTCACATTCTCCAGAAGAGCCGGCTCTCCAACAGGGCTTAAGTTACTATGCTGGTACCACTCTTGTTGAGACCTTGGCGAAAGGCCGGTAGGGCAATCAGTCTGGACACCGGAGTGGGTCTGCTTAAGACAGATCGAACTAGAAGTGGTCAGACCGTGAGAAAGTAGCCGAGGAGAATAAACTTGTCCATTTGCTCGCTCCCCGCCAAATAATAGCCTAAGCCCTGGTCTCCTGCCCTCTCCCCCTATTGAAGCACTTCCTCCTCAGCTTGGCCCAAGCCAGACCTCTGCCCACCCGGCCCACAGTGGGAGGTCACCAAAGAGCAGAGGGAAGGGAGGGGCTCCATTTTTGCTGGCCTGGAAGGAGGCAGGGGAGGAAGCTTCTCCCCCCCGTACACCTAATACATGCCAGGCTCTCTGGTTTAGAGGTCTGTGCCTTCAGCATCTCAGGTTTTTATCCATGCCCATTGTACGGATGAGAAAAGCAAGCTCTGAGAAGCCCATAATTCACCAATGCTCACAGCAAAGGAGAGGAAGGACTCAGGACTGCCAGGTGCCCCAAAGCTTCACCCCACTGAGGTGGCAAGGATGGGCACCTGCTGGTGGGAGGTTAGCTCTCCCTTCTTGCTCCATGACTATTTTTATTTCCTATCCCTGCTGGAACAATTACCATAAATTGAAAACCTCCGAACAACACAATTTTGTTATTTTATAGTTCTGCGGGTNAGACCGTGAACACCTGTCTCCCCTCCTAGGCTGAGCATTGCCCAGTCCCTAGCCCTGGAGGGAGTGTACCCCAAGCTTCATCCAGGGCTCCCCACTCCTGTAATCCGCCCCACACCCCAGTAGCCCTGGCTCTTCTGTTTCCAACAGATTCACAGTGCTGAACCAAGACTCCGCATTCCCCTTCACCCACTGGATGGGCCTTTTGACATCAGCACTGACAAGAAACCGTCGGGGCTGGGGCTGGCTCAGTTGACCCCTGGGTCATGAACTCGAGCCCCACATTGGGTATAAAGACTACTTACTTACATAAATAGACAAAGAAACTCAAGAAAAAAAAAAGAAGAACTACAAATCAGGGCTGTGACAGCTCCCCCCAGCATGGGGCCCACCCAGAGGGTCCCCAATGACCTCCCCAGCTTCCTTCGCATGCCTAGCTCAAATACCCGCCCCGGAGAACTCTTTTCCCCCAGTCATGTTCATTATCACCCTGTTTCATTTGCTCCATACTTACTGAATCTAAAATTTCCCAATCTATTCAACTACCTCCTGGCGTATTATTTATTGTCTCTGTCCAGCAGAAGTTAAGCCCAAACATAAAAAAGCTACATGCCTAGCACTTAGTGGTCTGCACATAGTAGGTGCTCAATAAACACTTGCTGACACGGCGAAGGCTGAGGTCCCAGCATGAGCAACATTTTTTGGGGAAAAGAGGGATGGTTATTCTATAAATTCACATTCTCCAGAAGAGCCGGCTCTCCAACAGGGCTTAAGTTACTATGCTGGTACCACTCTTGTTGAGACCTTGGCGAAAGGCCGGTAGGGCAATCAGTCTGGACACCGGAGTGGGTCTGCTTAAGACAGATCGAACTAGAAGCGGTCAGACCGTGAGAAAGTAGCCGAGGAGAATAAACTTGTCCACTTGCTCGCTCCCCGCCAAATAATAGCCTAAGCCCTGGTCTCCTGCCCTCTCCCCCTATTGAAGCACTTCCTCCTCAGCTTGGCCCAAGCCAGACCTCTGCCCACCCGGCCCACAGTGGGAGGTCACCAAAGAGCAGAGGGAAGGGAGGGGCTCCATTTTTGCTGGCCTGGAAGGAGGCAGGGGAGGAAGCTTCTCCCCCCCGTACACCTAATACATGCCAGGCTCTCTGGTTTAGAGGTCTGTGCCTTCAGCATCTCAGGTTTTTATCCATGCCCATTGTACGGATGAGAAAAGCAAGCTCTGAGAAGCCCATAATTCACCAATGCTCACAGCAAAGGAGAGGAAGGACTCAGGACTGCCAGGTGCCCCAAAGCTTCACCCCACTGAGGTGGCAAGGATGGGCACCTGCTGGTGGGAGGTTAGCTCTCCCTTCTTGCTCCATGACTATTTTTATTTCCTATCCCTGCTGGAAAAATTACCATAAATTGAAAGCCTCCGAACAACACAATTTTGTTATTTTATAGTTCTGCGGGTCAGAGGTCCTGAAATCAAGGAGGTTGTGTTCCCATGGGAAGTTCTAGGAGAGAATCTGACTCTGCCGTTTTCTTAATAAGGACCCTGTGATTACATCGGACCCAGCAGATAATCCAGGATAATCTCCCATCTCAAAATCCTTAATCTCATCCACAGTGTCCTTTTGCCACGTGAGGCAACGTATTCACACATTCCCAAGACTAGGATGTGCACACCTTTGGAGGACCTTTATTGCATCTGCCACAATGACTTGGAACATCCATCACCCCGATCCCCATCATGGAGGGAAGGGCAAATACCGGTCCTATAACGTGAGAAGAAGTATCTGCACCAAAGAGAGTCAGACAAAGTACTGAGTGCAGGCTACGGGGGAGCCTAGTGCAGTCCTTATACGGTGAGCGCAACGGGCAAGGCGCTGTTCCGAGCTCTCTCTGCGGTTAACTCATTGAACTACCCCAACAGCTTTATCAGGTAAGCACTATTTTTGTCCCATTTTACAGATGAGGGAACTGAGATGCAAAGCAGCCAAGAAACTTGCCCGACCCAGCTGGTAAGTGGTGGGACTGGGCTTCAACCCCAGGCCCAGAGTGTTGACCACTCTGCCTTGGAGCTGGACCCTTGCCCAGGTATCAACCCCTCCTGCGGACAGTACTGACTATTACGAACCCCTTCTTGACAGAACTCAGCTTCTGCTTCTCGAGGGCTTACGACACGCCAGGCTGTGGGGCTGTGTGAAGTCCCCTGAGGACACTGTCTCACCTAATCCTCCCACAATCCTGGATAGAGACCTCCCCCTCTTGGTGGTGATGAGATAAGAAGAGGACCAGAGGGACAAAAGGAGTGATAAAGACAAAGTCGAACCCTCGGACTTTAAAATCCAGGCTGTTACCACCACGGTCCCCTGCAACTGGGGGCAGGCAGGGGGGGCGGTGTTGCCAAGCCTCCAGATGGGCCCCCCCAGTCTGGCAGGTCTGTGGAGCCATTGCCTCCCTGCACAGAGCCCGCTCTGCCCTTCAGCAATGGTCCAGAGGCGGGAGGCAGCGTCAATAATGTATGACAACCGAGAGATAAAGCGTGTCCGTAAACGCTGCTGGCAGCAGCTCATCAATGGTGCATGGGGGTTTTATGTTTCCCAGCTCTGATGAAGGCAGTTCCTCCCTTGCCTTGGGCCAGCATAAAGATGTGACCTGCAAAGGTTACATTTATCTCCGGAGACAGCACCCCCCCCACCCCAGGTGCTGGGGCTGGGAGTGCTACCATGACATGTAAGCAGCAGCCCCCCACGCACTCCTCCCACCCAAGCTCAGTGGAGCCCAGCTCAGGGTCACGTAAGTTTCCCATGCTGGGTCCTACACCACCCCCTGCCATGATTTAAATCTCTGTGGACACAGGCTTCAGCCTCTGGGGTGGAGCACCATGGCTCTGGATTTGGGGGTCCCTAAGGGGCTAGAATTACGCTCCCTGGACTTTCAGAATGCCGGTCGTAACCCCGACCTCCCTTCATTCATTCATTCACTCCTTCATTTGTTCACTCACCAAAAATGCATCGAGCAAGTACTTGGTGCTGGTGAGGAATGGCAACCTAGACAGACTTCCTCTTAGAGAACATTCCAGAGACGAAGTACACAGCACGAGAAGCTTCGTGCCAATTTTCGTACGTGGCATTTAGGAGCAGAGACAGGGGGCATCCCCATCCAAGTCACATTTTATAAGTCACAGAGCTGGTTACTTTCTTTTCAAGGTTACTGACTCGAAACCCCAGTAATGGATGACAGCCAAGTTTGGAAATCAGAAAGATCCCTTATACGTAAATCTCAGGAGGGAATCACACGTGAAGGGGAAATCTGAACTTAGCACGAGTCCTGGCACATAGTAGGTGCTCACAAAAATATTTACAGAAGGAAGGGTACAAGGGAAGGAAAGAGGGAAGGAGGGAGGAGGCTTAATTTCGGGGGCGATGTTTCCTGCTGAAAGAGACAGAGAGGCTGACAGTTTTATTGTTCAGTTGTTTCGTATGGATTTTGAATAAAAAATAAATTGGCTTCTTTTAAAGAGGACAATCCTGAAAGCCTAGGAGACTGGTGGTGAATCATGCATGACTGCCCTTGGCTTTCTTCCTGGCAGTGGGAACTCCCCGTCTGCAGTCAGGAGATCTTAGAGCTCAGTGGGGGAGCGAATGACCCCGTGACTGCCCTCCCCCAGGTCTGGCCTTGGGGTCCCCGAGGGGAGGAAAGCAGTATCCTAGGGGAGCTCCTCTAGCCTCTCTTTCTGCTTCACTGTTTGCAAATAACGGCCCCGGAAGAGGGAACCCCTGTTGCATTCACAACCCCTCTGTCTGTGGGATCTGCCCTGAAACCTGGTTCCTGCTGCCTCCGACTCACTCTCGGTCTTGGGCGAGTCTCTTCCTCATCTGTAAGATGGGCCTAAGAGAAACTCCCTCCCAGGACTTCTGTGGGATTAAAGGAGGTGTTCATGGCCCGGGCAGCCCAGAGCCGACCTCAAATGAGGCTCCATCATGTCAAGATAAGTTAAAGGTTCTCAAAGGTATGAAGGCGACTCTCTTCACCAAGGGGGGAATAAGTTGTTTAAAAAAAACAAAAGTCAACAGAGTAAATTTAAAGATCGAATTGGCTTTATTGGGTGATTCACAAACTGGGTGGCATCCCATCTAGCAAGTAGGAAGGGGAGGCCTGAGGAGGAGCTGGACGGGATGGCAGACTCTAGCAGGCAGAAAAAGGTGGGGTGAGGAGTTCTAGCATAGAGCTGCTCGTTTCAAGCCAGGTCACCCTCCTTTGGGGAACCATAGGGGCCTATCAGGGGGATTACCCCCGAGTGCAGACTGAGAAATTCTAGACTGACTGCTTAGGGATGCATTCCTGAGAGAGGCTAAAACTGCAGTTGGGTTAGGGATGAAGTCTTGACTTAGGGATGTGGGCTTAGCACGAGTGACTCCATTTTGGACCTGGTGTCTCTTCTTTAACATAAGGGAATGGAACTTCAGGCCTACCCAGAGAAACTGGCTCAACTGGAAAATGGGCAGAGGGAACCCTTGCCCATAAAGACCGATTTGTCTTTGGTGAGGAAGGGAGGTCAAAAGTAAGCCCTTAGAGAGGGCAAAGGGCAGAAGGAGAAACCCAGAAATCAGTCAGGATTCTTTCCGTTGTCCTTGGAAGAAAACAATTTAAAATGGTTTCATTGATTAAGGGGAATGGATTGGCTCATGTAACTTTGAAGTCTGACTTCAAACATGGCTGTATCCACATACCAAAGATGATGTCAGCGCTGCCATCACACTCAGGCAACTTCTCCCCTCCCAATGTGGCTGCAGCAGGCAGTCCCAGTGGCAAGAGAACCTCTTTTCCAGTAGGTCAGGCAGAAGTCCCAGAGCTGGCTTTCACTGTCCCGCCTCGGGTCACGTGCCTGTCCCTGACCCAGTCACTGAAGCCAGGATGGGTGGCATGTGCTGACTGGTCCAATATGGGTCACGGGTCAACTCCTGAGGCTGGAAGGTCATCGTATCAGCACCACCTGAACCAGTAGGATTGAGAGTGAAAAGGTCGATTTCCCACAGGAAAATCAGGGTACTGTTTCAGAAGATGGAGACGTGGCCGCTGGGCAGGCAGCAATGGCAGAAGACTCTATGGGGCTGCAGTGGGGACGGTTTGCTTGGCCCTGACTCAATCCCACCACTCTCTGCTTTCATTTCTGTCTCCAGCCATATAACACCAGACTCTGAGCAGGTGGGGGGATCCAAGCCACTCCCCCACCTCCCATCCATGTGTGGAGGAGGCATTCATCAGCCTCTCATTCTGTCTTGAAGACAAGCTCCCCCTTGCCCACCGCATAGCTGAAGGCCAATAACAACTAGTTCAGTGCTTGTCACCCTGTCCCTGTTAATCAGCCCTGGCGCTCTGGCTTCATCCTGCTCAGCTCTGGGAGCGTGCTTCTGAGCTCTTCCTGCCTCTGTCCTCCACTTCAGACTCAAGCTGGCTCCTCAGACTTGGTGTTGCCCTTGGCATTCTCTAAAATGTGACCTGGACTCACGCTTGTGGCACTTCTTGACCGCTTGGAAATCATTTCTCCCACACAGGCACAGAGACCGCAGGTCTACCAGACACGACACCCCCACCCACTCCCAGAGGAGGAGTGGCCCCTGTGAGATGAGACAAAATACATGCATTGGTCTCTCTGCCCCTGGTTCCAGCCACACAGCTCCTAAAACCCTCAGAATTTCCTGGGACAAAGGGCATTAAAGGTGTCTTTTGTTAGGTTAATGAGGTGGCTTTTGGACCTCACCTAAGGCTGAGGGTTGGTTGTCAGGACAATTAACCACGNAGGCTGAGGGTTGGTTGTCAGGACAATTAACCACGTGATTAGGGGGCTTGAAATTTCAGTCACAGTTGCTGGCTTCCTGGGAGCAGGGAAGAGCTGGAGGTTGAACTGATCACCAATGGCCGATGATTTAATCAATCGTGACTATACAATGAAGCTTCCATTAAAACCCAAAAGGACTGGCTCAGAGAGCCTCCAGGTTGGCGATGGCGTGTGGATTTGGGGAGACTGGTGCTCCCGAGGAGGGCAGGGAAGCTATGCCCCCTTTCCCCATGCCTCACCCTATGCATCACTTCCGTCTGGCTGTTCCTGAGTTACATCCTTTTATTTTATTTTTTTAAAGATTTATTTATTTATTTTGGAAAGAGCTANTTGGGGAGACTGGTGCTCCCGAGGAGGGCAGGGAAGCTATGCCCCCTTTCCCCATGCCTCACCCTATGCATCCCTTCCGTCTGGCTGTTCCTGAGTTACATCCTTTTATTTTTTTAAAGATTTATTTATTTATTTTGGAAAGAGCTAGAGAGAAGGGGGTAAGGGAAGGGCAAGAAGGAGAGAGAGTCTCAAGCAGACTCCACGCTGAGTGGGAGCCCGACATGGGGCATGAATTCAGGACCCTGAGATCAGACCTGAGCCGAAAACAAGAGTGTGATTCTTAACCAACTGAGCTACCCAGGTGCCCCAAGTTACATCCTTTTATAATAAGCCCTTAATTCTACGGGATCTGACGCTATCCCTGAATAGAGTGTCATTATTGAGTTGGACTGTAAGCCTGCGTCCTGAGAATTGCTTGTTGGAGGTATGGGGCACCCCACACAGACGTAGAAACTGGTGCTCAGAACCTATGTTAGGCCCTTGGTGACCAGAATTAGTTCAGGGGTTCCCAGACCCCAGAAAACACACTTACACAGAGACAGCTCCAAGTCATTCCTTTTGTCTTTTTCCCTTTGCCACTTGAAACATCCTCACCCAATGATCGAAACGTTTCTGACAGGCTTATGTACTCATTACAACAATGCTAGCTGAGGGAACAAATAAACCCCAAAACTTCAGTGGCTCACAATACGCTGAACTTTTTTTTCCCCTCCCAAATGTGACAGCATGATGAGGGTGTTCCTGGCCATTGCTGACACTGCATTCGGGGAATCAGCAACCCAAGCTCCTTCCACCTTGTGGCTCCTTCCATTCTGGGGCTCCCCCATCCCCTAGGTCCTCGGAGCCTTCTGTATCCCCCTTGAACTCAACCTACTTCCTGGAGGTCCCAGCCCAAAAGCGACCATGAATGGCTCCACTCACGTTCCACTGGTGACTCTAGTCATATGACCACACCTGGGAGCCAGGGAGACTTGGAAATGAAGCAGCTGTGGTGACAGTCCCCACACTAGGGAACACACAATTCTGCAAGGTATCTGGCTATCTCTGCCACAGCATAATCTTAGCATTTTATCATTAGTCGCTAACCGCAGGTAAATTGCTTTTTAAATTGATTTATGTTGTGCGGAGTCTCCCCGTATTAACATCCACCTCTTGGTTCCTCCGTGATGATCACTGTGTTAACCAACAGTGTGTGGCCTGTAGCAAATCGGGGCATTGCCGAGTTCCCACTGGCTGGCAGCCCTGGGGTTCGGAGTGGCTGGATCCCGAGGCATATCGACAGGAAAGGATTCTCGTGGTTAGGCTGGGTCACAAGGGCTTTAGATTCCACATGGCACACAAGAGGCTTCATTGGACACAAGTCAATGTCCCAAATATCCCTTTAAAACTCCCCAGACCCAGTCTCCTCCTTCGAAAGTCTGGTCAACAGTGGCGGTTTGAATGTATTTACGCCGACGGCGCTGTGGGAATGAAGCAGGAGCGTGCCCACGTGCAACGATCGCCCAATGCCAAGTGCCCCCGGACCGTGCGAGGCAGTGGAGATGGGGGTCTGTGTCCGCAGGCTCCGGAAGACATGTGCTCTAAGTTCCCAGATCTACCTCTTATTCGGCCTGTGATGTCGAACATAGGACTCACCCACACTGAGCGTTGGGCTTGTCCTCTGAAAGCTGGAGGACAGGATGACCTACCTCCCAAGAATGTTGTGACCGTCTAGTGCCCTTAAAGTGCTTGGCCTCAGCCTGGCACAGAGCAAGCATTCCGTAACTATCAGCTGCCACTGAGCTCCAACGTAGGAAGAAGTCAGTCCTTACATCCCCTGGCTTTGCGACGTGTTGGTCCAGGATCCGTTCGACGAGGCGCCTTTTGGGAGCACTGGGAGATTCGAAGTCATAGAGTAAAAAAGGCCAAGGGGCCCTGGAGGCTGGCTGCAGGCCACTCTGAGGAGCCCAAACAGCGGGAAAGGGCCATCCCGACCTCAGCGGTGTCGGTATGAGCCTTCGCATGAGGACAAGGCAGGGACAACACCCTACAGGACCCAAACTAAGCACTGGGCCGATAAGCCAAATAGGAGAAGAACCATCGTAACCCTGGCACCTGTGCCAGCCCCTTCAGACCACACACACAAGTGTGCAGGGGACATACACACACACATACAAGCACTATTGTACCAACTCCACTTCTGGGATTTTTTCCACAGGAAATCATTGGATTGGTGTACAAATATTTATGAACAGGGATGCTGATAATGACGGGAAGCTGGAAACAACCTAGCTGTCCAACAAAGGATGATCTGTTATACGATAAATGGGAAGCCCCCAGCATGATGCCCCCGTTAGAAACGATGAGACGGAGCTCTATTTATTGAGATGAGAAAACATTCCTGATCCAGCATTTAGTGGAAAATCAGACTGAAATAAGCCTCCCGATTAAGAAAGCACGGAGCCTCTGCCATGTACCAAGAACTATACCAAGGACTTTACATATATTAACTCACTATAACCCTCACACTAACCCCGAGACCCAGAAACTGCATGATGGTAAACCCTACCAGCGAAAAGCAGAGTCTGGGTCCCCAAAGGCCTCTCTGAGCTGTGCACTAGCCCTGGAATGCCTATAGGGTTTTCTTGTTGCAAATAAACAAGCAGACAGACAGACACACCCCAATCTCCCTAAGCCAGCGTTAGTGAGGTTTCCTATTCATTGCAGCCGGACACAATCTTAATTCGTACAATCTGTAAATGGCAAGGATGGGATCTCACCACACCTGCAGAGGTGGGGGAGCAGAGCCCGAAGTGCAGAAGATGTGAGAAGATCAGACTTCCCTCTGGGGCTGCATGTGATCCCTGCTCTCCTCATTGCCTGGCACAAACACCTGTCATGGCCATTGCCAGCTCCAGCTGGGCCCGCGGGCCCGCCCCCAGCGCGAGGCCCCCAGAGCCTGGGGAAGCCAGGACGCGCTCCCCAGGGTCATTCCTCCCTGAGCTCATGGCTCAGGCAGGTTCATCCCCAGAAAGACACTTTGCATCTCTTCTGCTCATTGCAATTCGGTCACGTCAGAGCCGCCCACAGGACCTGAATGCAATTTTCTCATTGAATTATGCTAAATCCTTCAGGGAAGGAGGAGAAATTATTTAAAACCTATAAAAACTAAAGCAACATTCTGGCTCTATATTTTAACTTTCTGATCATTATTTAGAGTTAACCTTTTCTGCTGCTAAATCACAAACCCATTTTGCTGTATATCAGGCAGCATGGGCCATAAGGCATGGGGGAAAAAAAAATACCCAGGCAAAGAGTATACCTGGGGATTGCTTCTTGGGCTCAGGCAGATAATAGAAATGGAGGTGGCATTTTGCTCTTAGAAATCAAAAGTATCAGGAGGTGATTCATTGAAGCAGCAGAAAAATGAATTGTAGCTGCGTTGTTATAAATATTAGAGCAATAGATTAGGGCTGAGGTGTGTTTCTGTGGAATAATGCACTGACTGGCAAGACGAGAATTCACAGAGCAGGCGGATGAGGGACTGAATCCTATGCCTGGGATCTCGGGAAATTATTTATTCCCTCTGAGCCTCAATGCCCCCGTATATAAAATGACAAATATATATATAACTCATTCAATTACCAAGTTAGTACTATTTTTTATTGCCGTCTCTTAAGTGGACAAAACAAGGCATGGAGAAGTCTAGTGACTTGCCTCTACGGTAAAAAGTGGCAAAGCTAAAGGCCTGATTCCAGGCTGGTGGCTTCAGGGACAGGACTGCTTGCAGAGTAGGTCAGAGAGTGAACATAAATTGCTCAAGACAGTGCTTGGCGGGCAGCGGGTGCTCAATAAATGCTGGATGAATAATTTGTACACGTTTGTATTTATAACCAAATACATATCGTTTGGATAAATATGTTGTACCAATAATCTTATCAATAGATCAGCCTAATTCCCATTCATCACCTTTCCAGAGCCCTACAACAAAACCCCCAAATCAGCAGGAGGCCCTTTATTTGCGTTCTTCTAGCACCCTGCATTTTTCCTTCTGGCATTTCAATGCAGTTCACTATTCAGGTGATCAGCGGGTTCCTAGGCAACTCCCACTCCAGCCCCGTGGGTCTCACCATCACAGCGACCGGGTGTCTCCGGCTAAGCCCCCACCCTCTTGAGTCCAGCGAGGGCCTCCAGACAGTAAGTAAGCAAACTACTGATTACTTGGNCACCCACACTGAGCGTTGGGCTTGTCCTCTGAAAGCTGGAGGACAGGATGACCTACCTCCCAAGAATGTTGTGACCGTCTAGTGCCCTTAAAGTGCTTGGCCTCAGCCTGGCACAGAGCAAGCATTCCGTAACTATCAGCTGCCACTGAGCTCCAATGTAGGAAGAAGTCAGTCCTTACATCCCCTGGCTTTGCGACGTGTTGGTCCAGGATCCGTTCGACGAGGCGCCTTTTGGGAGCACTGGGAGATTCGAAGTCATAGAGTAAAAAAGGCCAAGGGGCCCTGGAGGCTGGCTGCAGGCCACTCTGAGGAGCCCAAACAGCGGGAAAGGGCCATCCCGACCTCAGCGGTGTCGGTATGAGCCTTCGCATGAGGACAAGGCAGGGACAACACCCTACAGGACCCAAACTAAGCACTGGGCCGATAAGCCAAATAGGAGAAGAACCATCGTAACCCTGGCACCTGTGCCAGCCCCTTCAGACCACACACACAAGTGTGCAGGGGACATACACACACACATACAAGCACTATTGTACCAACTCCACTTCTGGGATTTTTTCCACAGGAAATCATTGGATTGGTGTACAAATATTTATGAACAGGGATGCTGATAATGACGGGAAGCTGGAAACAACCTAGCTGTCCAACAAAGGGTGATCTGTTATACGATAAATGGGAAGACCCCAGCATGATGCCCCCGTTAGAAACGATGAGACGGAGCTCTATTTATTGAGATGAGAAAACATTCCTGATCCAGCATTTAGTGGAAAATCAGACTGAAATAAGCCTCCCGATTAAGAAAGCACGGAGCCTCTGCCATGTACCAAGAACTATACCAAGGACTTTACATATATTAACTCACTATAACCCTCACACTAACCCCGAGACCCAGAAACTGCATGATGGTAAACCCTACCAGCGAAAAGCAGAGTCTGGGTCCCCAAAGGCCTCTCTGAACTGTGCGCTAGCCCTGGAATGCCTATAGGGTTTTCTTGTTGCAAATAAACAAGCAGACAGACAGACACACCCCAATCTCCCTAAGCCAGCGTTAGTGAGGTTTCCTATTCATTGCAGCCGGACACAATCTTAATTCGTACAATCTGTAAATGGCAAGGATGGGATCTCACCACACCTGCAGAGGTGGGGGAGCAGAGCCCGAAGTGCAGAAGATGTGAGAAGATCAGACTTCCCTCTGGGGCTGCATGTGATCCCTGCTCTCCTCATTGCCTGGCACAAACACCTGTCATGGCCATTGCCAGCTCCAGCTGGGCCCGCGGGCCCGCCCCCAGCGCGAGGCCCCCAGAGCCTGGGGAAGCCAGGACGCGCTCCCCAGGGTCATTCCTCCCTGAGCTCATGGCTCAGGCAGGTTCATCCCCAGAAAGACACTTTGCATCTCTTCTGCTCATTGCAATTCGGTCACGTCAGAGCCGCCCACAGGACCTGAATGCAATTTTCTCATTGAATTATGCTAAATCCTTCAGGGAAGGAGGAGAAATTATTTAAAACCTATAAAAACTAAAGCAACATTCTGGCTCTATATTTTAACTTTCTGATCATTATTTAGAGTTAACCTTTTCTGCTGCTAAATCACAAACCCATTTTGCTGTATATCAGGCAGCATGGGCCATAAGGCATGGGGGAAAAAAAAATACCCAGGCAAAGAGTATACCTGGGGATTGCTTCTTGGGCTCAGGCAGATAATAGAAATGGAGGTGGCATTTTGCTCTTAGAAATCAAAAGTATCAGGAGGTGATTCATTGAAGCAGCAGAAAAATGAATTGTAGCTGCGTTGTTATAAATATTAGAGCAATAGATTAGGGCTGAGGTGTGTTTCTGTGGAATAATGCACTGACTGGCAAGACGAGAATTCACAGAGCAGGCGGATGAGGGACTGAATCCTATGCCTGGGATCTCGGGAAATTATTTATTCCCTCTGAGCCTCAATGCCCCCGTATATAAAATGACAAATATATATATAACTCATTCAATTACCAAGTTAGTACTATTTTTTATTGCCGTCTCTTAAGTGGACAAAACAAGGCATGGAGAAGTCTAGTGACTTGCCTCTACGGTAAAAAGTGGCAAAGCTAAAGGCCTGATTCCAGGCTGGTGGCTTCAGGGACAGGACTGCTTGCAGAGTAGGTCAGAGAGTGAACATAAATTGCTCAAGACAGTGCTTGGCGGGCAGCGGGTGCTCAATAAATGCTGGATGAATAATTTGTACACATTTGTATTTATAACCAAATACATATCGTTTGGATAAATATGTTGTACCAATAATCTTATCAATAGATCAGCCTAATTCCCATTCATCACCTTTCCAGAGCCCTACAACAAAACCCCCAAATCAGCAGGAGGCCCTTTATTTGCGTTCTTCTAGCACCCTGCATTTTTCCTTCTGGCATTTCAATGCAGTTCACTATTCAGGTGATCAGCGGGTTCCTAGGCAACTCCCACTCCAGCCCCGTGGGTCTCACCATCACAGCGACCGGGTGTCTCCGGCTAAGCCCCCACCCTCTTGAGTCCAGCGAGGGCCTCCAGACAGTAAGTAAGCAAACTACTGATTACTTGGAATATCAGTGCCGTCTAGTCCATTTGGGCTGCTACCAGAAAATCTCATTGACTCAGCGGCTTAAAGAACAAATATTTATTTGTCACCGTTGTGGAGGCTGGGATGTCCAAGATCAAGGTACTGGCAGATCTGGTGTCTACTGAGACCCCTCTGCGTGGCTTGCAGATGACTGTCTTTTCGGTGTAACCCCACACGGCAGAGAGAGAGAGAGAATGAGAGAGAGAGAGAATGAGATCCTGTGTCTCCTCCACCTCTTATAACGACATTAATCCCACCATGAGGACTTCGCATAACTACTTCCCAGAGGCCTCACCTCTTAATGCCATCACACCGAAGGTCAATACTCAACATATAAATCTGTGGGCACATGACATTCCATTATAACAAGGGGCGTAAGTGCGGGAAGAACCACACANAATGAGATCCTGTGTCTCCTCCACCTCTTATAACGACATTAATCCCACCATGAGGACTTCCCATAACTACTTCCCAGAGGCCTCACCTCTTAATGCCATCACACCGAAGGTCAATATCTCAACATATAAATCTGTGGGCACATGACATTCCATTATAACAAGGGGCGTAAGTGCGGGAAGAACCACACACACAGGTGGGGAAGAGACATTATTTTATGTAGTTCCCTATCAATAAGAAGGCCCAGAGGGAACAGATGGACAGGACAGGGTGTGACAATTTCTGCAGAAAGAGCTTCTCAGGCAGAGGCAGGTGCTCAGTGCAAAGGCCCCGAGGTGGAAAAGTGCTTGAATGCTCAAGGTCAGTGTGCTGGAATGGAGAGGGTCCGGTTCAAGGAGTGAAAGAGATGAGGTCAGAGGGCACAGGGGCAGCTAACAGATGAATGACCATGTGAAAGAAGTGAAAACAGACGGAGACAGTACCTGTGTTCTTCTCCACGTTCACCGACAAACATCGAGTGACTGACACGGCACAGTGTTGGCCAGCTCGGAAACGTCGATGAGCTGTGAGCAACTAATACAAAATCTCAGAGTCTCTGGCCTCAGGAAGAGGGATGGGGCTTGGCCACAGTCTCCCAACATCCAAAGGGCTGCCATTGGATTGGTCTGGGATCATTCCAGTGGCCAGGCTGGGACCACCGGATCGCTCTGCCATGAAGGCAGAAGACAGAGACAAATATTCAAAGTCACAATAGCCACATTTCTTCTTCTGGGAAGATGTGGTAGACATACTAGTGCCCTTTTCTTCCAGCGAAGCATGAACAGAATCCCTGGATGTGGTCCATATGACAAACCTCAGAAGTGTGGAAGGTGGAGCTAAGGAGGCAGGCCAGTCAGAAAACTGGACCCAAAGGAAAACACAAGGGTGAGTTTGCTGGGTTTTTGTTTCCCCCAACAGATCTCAGGCTTGGAACCTGAGAAAGCAGCAATCTGGAAAAACCAACAGCCACAGATAAAAATAAGCATGGACAAAAGCCTGATCTCTCTAGCTTGAGGACGAGGAAAGGGGCAGCCTAGTGCAACTGGAAACGTTTAGGCAGTAATCATGCTACTGTAGCCAAACGCTAGGGAACAAAGCACTGTGACCTTACCACCGCCCACACCAGCAAATACCAAGGGGAGAGCCCACCTTTCCATGCTTGTGAGGCGGTAACAAGGCACCCCAAGCCTCCCATTGGGGTGAGATCAGAGGAGTCAGAACAGGGAATAACCAAGCTGCCATGTTGACCTCAACAGTCCATTGATTTTCTAAAATATTTTTATGGAAAGTAAAGCATACTCATCAAGCATAACGCTTGTGCCTAAATTAAAATTGCTACAATATAAGCAAGGTACATCTGCCTGGTGAGTGAACGACAACAACAAAATCTCTGATAGTAAACAGCAGAAAGAACCCAGGGATCCCAAGCAATCAGGTGGCTAAGGTGATTGGTTCAGGGATGTGCTTGTGGGCCACACCATCCAGGAACAAGAGAAAGAGTTTCATTCCAACTATTGGTCAGGAGGGTTTTATGCTGCTCCAAGGAAAGAAAGTCTGAGATGGAACCAACACAGAGAAAGCAGAGCTCAGTGATGGAGAGAGACTGAATTGAGTGACAGCCTTTAGGACCTGGATCAAGCCAGACCTGAAGCTATCTTTGTCTCTTCTATTACCTGAGCCAACAAATTCTCTTTACATTTAAGCTGCTTTGGTTTGTTTTCTGCCTCTGGGAACCAAAAGAATCCTAAATGACAGCAATTGGTGTAGTATGAGCTCCTCGCTCACTGCAGGTGCACAAGCAGAGGTGGAATGGTGGTCTGTGTGGGATGTGATGGCAGGATTCCAGCCTTAACAGGAAACACATTCCTTCTAAGGTACTTTCTTGTTCTCAGGGATAACCTTCCAGGACCTTCTTGGTGAGGTTTTAGGACTCTTTGTTAAGCAGTTAGGCAGAATGCCAATATTTCCCAGAAGGATGAATCAGCCCAGGGATCATTGGCTTACCTACGCCATTCTCTGAGGTCCTGTCTGGTGGCTCCTCCCTGTGGACTGCAACATCCTGTATGATCTGGCCACTGCTCACCTCTCTGACCTCACCTCATCCCATTCTCCCTGACATTCCCTCTCTTCCTCTTCAGTCCTTAAATAGAAGAAGCATTTCCTACCTCAGGGCCTTTGCACTTACTGTTCCCTCTGTCTGAAATGCCCCTCCTCCAGACCTTTCCATGGCTTGTTCCTTCTCAGCTCAGCCCAGAAGAGGTCCCCTCCTCAGAGAGGCTCTGTCATCCCTGATTGCCAAATCTAAATCACTCACTCCAACCCTTATGCCAGGGACTCTCTGAACCATTCCCATGTCTTATTTCTCTCCTAGCACTCTCACGGTCTGAAATTACCTGAAATTTCACTTGCTAATGATCTACAGCTCCCAGATAGAATGCAACCTCCATGAAAGCTAGGACTCCATCTGCTGTGCTCACTGCTATATCCTTGGAGTGCTGATTAGTGCCTGGTGGGAGAAAGAAAGTAAAGAAAGAAACCATAGAGAGAGAACAGAGACAAAGGATAGATGCCAAGAGCTAGGATCGGGAACTGCTGTCCATGAGGCCTTTCTGTCCCCTGGGAACCCTCTAAGCAACCTCCAGAGGTTCAGAGGTCCCTGGTGGCCATGCAGGGAACCAGCTCATGCAAACACACTTGACTGATGCATCTCTGTTCCCTCTCCCTTTTCCTGCTCCCTCATTTCTGCTCCCTGGAGTTACCTCCTCAATGGAGTAACTGCACCCAAATCTTGGTCTCAGGCACTGTGTTCAAGGGCACCTAAATGAAGACAGACTTTTAGTGAGATCCACCCAAAGACACATGTGGGAATGCTCATCACAGCTTTGCTCGCAGTAATATGGGGAGGGAGCTAGCGTAGTTGCCCAATACCAGGGGGAACAGGTACCACGAAGGAGTCGGAGGTGGCAGAATAAAGGAGAAAAAGCCCCATGGGAGGGTTTCGGAAACATAAGCCTGAGGGGAAATTTAACATGACGTTGCTTTTGTAATTAAAAAAGAAAACAGGGCCTCCTGGGTGGCTCAGTCAGTTAGGCATCTGACTTTTGATTTTGGCTCAGGTCATGATCTCAGGATCATGAGATCGAGCCCCACGTCAGGCCTCACACTCAGCATGGAGTCTGCTTGGGATTCTCTTTCTCCTTCTCCCTCTGCTCTCTCTCTAAACAAATGAATAAAATCTTGAAAAAAAAAGGGGGGGTGCCTGGGTGGCTCAGTGGGTTAAGCGTCGACCTTTGGCTCGGGTCATGATCTGGGAGTCCTGGGACCGAGCCCCACGTCAGGCTCCCTGCTGAAGCCTGCTTCTCCCTCTCCTTCTGCCCTTCCCCCAACTCGTGGTTGCTCTCTCATGGGTACTCTCAGTCTCTCTCTCAAACAAATAAATAAAATCTTAAAAAAAAAAAAAGAAGAAAGAAAACACACTGCCTTAAAACTCAGCATTATATATTTCTCCAAAATACATACTTATTTAAGAACCCATTTAAAATGCATTAGAGCGGCTGCCTCTGGGGGAGCAGTGACATGGGACGAGAGAAAGGAGATCAAGAGAAAACGTCTATGGTACATCGACTGGACCACTGTCAGCGCCACATAGCCCTAGAAGCGTGCTTCATTCCCTTCTGCGCAACCGAGGTCCAAAAATACAAATCAAACATCATGTTACCGCGAATCCATCTTCTCTTCACCTAAACCGCTTCCACTCACCCTTTCGTAGCCCAGGGCACAGGCTCCCTGACTCAGACAGCACCCCCATTACGTGCCCCCAGAGCGTCCGTGGCAAGTGCCACTTCCCGTGTATTGCTGTCCTTCCTAGCCCACGTCTGTGTACCCCCATTCCTTTCTGGCTTTGGGAGGGCAGCAAATACATGTCCGCTCTCCCATCTCCTCCTGCCCCTCCCCTGATTAGATCCCAATACGTGAGGCGGCATTTGGTGCTTGGCAGACTGCACGGCTGAGTGAGTCAAGACGTTCATGAGACAGGCAGTCATCAGAGCCATACGCACACACGAGAGAGGCACGCTGGCTGGTGTCCCACAGATCAAACCACACATACGCTCAGAAAGCATGTCGCAGAGCCATGCCGCACAACACACACGAACGACAGGGAAACACACATCTAGTGTGCCCCGATGTGCATGCGCAGAGACCTGCATCCCACAAGGCTCGGGGCACCAGCTTCCATTCAGTCGTCTCACTCCAGCCTTAACCCTCCCCTCCCCCATCTCCTGGACCTTCCCCAGGGGCGCCCACCTGCAGCCCTCCCTGGTTAATAGGAATCCCCCACTTCCAAAGGCAAACTTCATTTGCATTTTCTATCCTCCGGTTTTTCCCCTTTAAAATGTCTTCTCCAGCTCAGGCGCATACCCGGGTTTGCTCTGGAAACCCCACGCCTTCCTCCTGAGAACGTGCCAGCAAAGCTTCCAGCTTAGCTGGCAAAGCGAATCAAGCTGCCTCCAGCCCGCCCACCTCCCCTTCAAAGCCTGGCCCGTTAGTACCAACTGGGGGGGCTTTGGCAGGATAAACAGATAAAAGGCAGACTGCTTTGTCATTTCGGAAAACAAAAACAAAGGGAGCAGTCAAGGAAGGGAAAGCAGATAAAGCTGTAGGCGTTTAGAGAAAGGTGCCCCCCCCCCCAACAGCCAGGGTCTAGACAGCTGCAGGCTTCCCTCTCCTGCCCTCGGAAAAAGAACCCATGGGCAGTTATCAGGGGCTTGCAACCACAGTTTTAATTAGAGCCCACACCCTGAATAGTAGGTCTCAAGGAGGCTGGAGCTTCTGTACCAGGCATTGCACAGGGCCTGCAAATGCAAAGGACGTGCGACGGTGATCATCTGTGTTTTGAACAATCAGACGCAAGCAAGACAGAAACCTGTGGACACACGCAGCTTGTCATCAGCATTAAGTAAATGTCAACTATGACAAGGCAAGGACTTTATATTTGTTATCTCATTTAATCTTCACAACTCTGTGTGAAGGATCAGAGACNAGGATCAGAGAGGTTTTGTTCATTTGCCGGAGGACACACAGCCAGCAGGAAGCAGGTGCAGGTTTGGAAAGCAGACCTTTTATTCATTCATTCATTTGTTCTTTTGTTCTTCTAGTACTCGCTGAGCACCTACTATGTGCCAGGCTCTGTGGTGGGCTCAGAGAAGAAAGTATTGAACACAAAGGATATTCCCCTGTAAGACAGTCTTGAATGGGAGAAGATCTTTACAAGCAACATATCAGATAAAGGGCTAGTATCCAAAATCTATACAGAACTTATCAAACTCAACACCCAAAAGACAAATAATCCAGTTAAGAAATGGGCAGAAGACATGAATAGATATTTTTCCAAAGACATCCAGATGGCCAACAGACACATGAAAAGATGCTCCACGTCACTCAGCATCAGGGAAATGCGAATCAAAACCACGATGAGATTCCACCTCACACCAGTCAGAATGGCTAGAATTAACAATACAAGAAACATCAAGTGTTGGCAAGGATGAGGAGAAAGGGGAACTGTCTTTCACTGTTGGTGGGAACGCAAACTGGTGCAGCCACTCTGGGAAGCAGTATGGAGGTGCCTCAAAAATTTAAAAATAGAGCTACCGTAGGACCCAGCAATTGCACTACTAGGTATTTACCCAGAGGATACAAACATAATGATTCAAAGGGGCACCTGCACCCCAATGTGTATAGCAGCAAGGTCCACAATAGCCAAACTATGGAAGGAGCCCAGATGGCCATCAACTGATGAATGGATAAAGAAGATGTGGTGTATATATACTATGGAATATCACACAGCCATCAAGAGGAATGAAATCTTGCCATTTGCATCAAAGTGGATGGAACTAGAGAGTATTATGCTAAGCGAATTCAGTCAGTCAGAGAAAGACAAATATCATATGATCTCACTCATATATGGAATTTAAGAAACAAAACAGATAAACATAGGGGTGAAAAGGAGGGAGACAAACCATAAAACAGATGAAAAACTGAGGGGAGGGGGTTGGAGGACGGGTTAAATGGGTGATGGGGATTAAGGAGGGCACTTATGATGAGCACTGGGTGAAAAAGAAAAAGAAAAAAAGAGAAAATGAAAAAGAAAAAAATAAATGTTCCCCTGTGATCTAAATGAAAGTGGTGTTTGAAGAACTGGAAATATGTGGAATGACTTATTAAAATTTAGTAGGCAGACTTGAGGGTATTTGGGGATTGATTACATATGGAGGAGAACAGGTATGTCATAAAAATGGGGAGGGGGGAATGTGAATTGTCATTAATAATAATATTATTATTAGCCAATATATAACTCTTACTACATATCAGGTACTCTTCTGTGTTAATTCATTTACTTAATTAATTTACTCTTGGAAAGCCTCCCAGCATGTACCACTGTTGTACCATTACACAGAAGAGAAAAGTAAGGTGGCATGCTGGGTAACTTGCCCAAGGCCACCAACTAGTAAGTGCTGTGGCTGCGGAACCCACATGCCACCTAGCTGTGGATAACACTACTCTCAGAGAATTTCTCTTTCCCAATCCCAGACCCTTGCGTACCCAGGTAGGCTGAGAAGGAGGGAAAGGAAGGCAGACCAATAAGAATCATCCTTGCCTATTTTCTCCGCCCTGACAAAGTGTCCGAGAGATCCCAGGATCCAGGAGACCTGAGGTTGACCTTGACCTGGCCTGGATGCAGACCACCACCATCTTTGCTGTCTGCTTAAGGTGATGGCTGCCTCCGGGCAGGGCAAAGGGGAAGGTCTTGGGGTTAACATGTTTAACTCCTTGGGGAAGTTCCACGGTGCTAACCTACTTAGCTCTGAGACTAAAACTGCCATCAAGAGTCAGACACAGAAACAGGCCCTTTACTTATTTCCAACACGGCTTTCTCCAACCAGTATCATTCACACTGACACTCGCTCAAAGTATGGTGCTACGCAGAAATGCAGAATCCAGGCCCCACCCCAGAGCTACTCAAGCAGAATCTGCATTTAAACAAGATTCCCAAGTGACTGTTTGCACATCCAAGTTTGAGAAACACCGGTCTAGCCCACATTTCAGACCTCAGGCTCAACCCAGGGATTTGACACCACCCCAAGGGAAACCCCATCTTATTATCCATTAGCCTCATTCTGCTTGGATATTCAAACTATTTCCCCCAACATACCACCCAAACAACTTGGCTGCCTTGTGAATGAAGTGTTGACAGCAATCAAGACCACTCAATGGCCTCTCTAAACCCTCCTGGGGAGTATGTCAGTGTTTCTTGTTTCCTGCGGGGGTTTCCCCCAACATACCACCCAAACAACTTGGCTGCCTTGTGAATGAAGTGTTGACAGCAATCAAGACCACTCAATGGCCTCTCTAAACCCTCCTGGGGAGTATGTCAGTGTTTCTTGTTTCCTGCGGGGGTNACTCAATGGCCTCTCTAAACCCTCCTGGGGAGTATGTCAGTGTTTCTTGTTTCCTGTGGGGGCCACTGGAGGAATTCCTAATATGCTCCAGGGCGAGAGACAAGAGAGCATTCAAGCAGGAGGGAGTGGCTTTCAGTGATAGGAAACCAAGGTCCAATGAATGCTGAACTGTGCCCAGTGGACTTTCCAACAGTCACCCATGGTCTTTGAAAGAGAAACAATATGGCGGAGGTAGAAACAGACAGGCTGGCATGGGAACGGATCAGAGAGAATGTAGACCCCTTTTCCAGAAGTAAAAGCGACCAGGCAAAGTTGAAGGAAGAAGTGGCGATAGGGTAGTTTGAGACCTCTTGTTACTGTTTTTTGATTCTTATGGTTTTGTTTCATTTTTTTTAAGATGGAGAGTTTTGAGGACCCCTGAGAGTGGACTGGACAACCCCTATGAAGACCAATATGGCTCCGGCCAGAAGCATTGTAAATGCACGGGCTCCAGGCAATTCTGCTTCTGGGAATGTACACCACAGATATGCTTGCACATGTGGGAAATGATGTGTACGCCCCAGGTATGCACTGCAGCCTCCTCTGAAACTAGAAGATGGGACAACCCAAGTGTCCATCGGTAGGGGACTGGTGCCATCAACTACGGAAAATCCATTCTATGTAATGCCAGATGCCTAGGAAAGGGCTGTGGATCTTCTCTGTGTGTCGNAATCCATTCTATGTAATGCCAGATGCCTAGGAAAGGGCTGTGGATCTTCTCTGTGTGTCGCTGTGTGATGATCTCCAAGATACACAAGGTGAAGAAAAGGAAGATACCCAACAGTGTGTAATGGGACCACATGCATACTAAGATCCCCTGGAGCCCTACACTGCAACTAACAAGTCTGGTAGTCCCCCGGAGGAAAACTGGGTTGTGATGACAGGGTAGGAGGCGGACTCACACTTTTGAACCTTCTGCTCGTATCTCTGTATCAATCAACTATCGCTGTGAAGTCAAAGGCCACAGAATCTCAGATTGGGCTTCGCCAGGCTGGGCTGCAGGCTACAGGTTGGATGTGGGTGGTGGGCTGGGTCTACTCCGCATGTCTCTGGCTACTGAAGAACAGAAGGAAAGGACAGCACATGCAGCTACTCTCGAGACTTGTGCTCAGAAGCGGCATGCCACCACCTCCGCCGAAGTGAGCCCCGGAATCAAAGGGCAGAGACGCACGCGCCATCCCCAGCGCGAGGAACTTCCGGGGCACCTGGCAAAGGGCATGGGCGTAGGAAGAGGTCCCCCAGAGATGTATTACCCGTCTAAAAATACGTATTTTAAGTGGAAAAAGACAATACATAGGCAAATGCACACACATGCACACTCTAGTAACCACTGAGGAGGGACCGACAGAGAGAGTGGAGGGGCCTGGCCAGACCCAAGAAGAGATCCTTCAGGAGCCGCAGCCTGGGAGGGGGAGGAAGGCAGCCAGAGCCCGGCTGGAGCGCGGGGCACAGCCCAAAGGACTGATGAGGAAGAAAGCACGCACGAGTGGGGACAGGCAGGGGCAAGCTCGTTCTCCACGCAGCAGCTGGTGTGCCCTTTCAGAAGTATCAGCTAGATCATGGGAATTTCCTGCTCGAAACCCTCCACTGCCCTTAGAGAAAACCCAGAGTCCTCACTACAGCCTTCAAGGCACAGCACGATCTGCCCCTGCCCCTCTGATCTCCTCTCCCCCACTCCCCTCACTGACTGTGCTCCGGTCACATGGGCCCCCTTTATTCCAGCTCCAGGGGCTCCGCACTGGCGGCTTCCTCCTTTAGAATACCCTTCCCCAGCTCCTCTCAAGGCTGGCCTTCCGGTGGTGTTCAGAGCTCACCTTCACAGTCCTATCTCTGTAAATGGCCTTCCCCAGAGTGAGCACACGTGCTTATACAACCAGGCACGCCTATTCTTCTTCCCGGTTCCATTGTCTTTCTGGCACTCATCACTGCCTGAATCACCATATAAATGAATTCACTTCTCACTTGTTCATTGTGGCTCCCTCCATTCACACACAAGCTCCACGGGGTCAAGGACTCTGCCCCCCTCATCACTGGGCAGCCACATCTAACACAGTGCTGGGAACACAGTAGGCGCTCAATTAAAAAAAATAAATTAAGGACAAATGAATGAAAGGAAGTAGAAAGTTGAAAGACTTTTCTCTGGCAGTTTCTATCATCTCTATGAGCTAGGAGATCAGATCATCTGCTAAGAAGGAGGGAGGTGTTGTCTATTATGGGGGAATGGGAGGGTAAAGAGCACTTTGGGGGTTTCCAGGAAACAAGGAGGATGCAGCTGAGGCTGGAGACCATGAGATTGTAGCACCGTCATTCCAAGAGTATCATTGGGTTCTTCTCTTTGCCTGTACAATGAAAAGCAACAGGGAGTGTTGGAGATCCCGTGGGCAGGTCTCCAGGAGGGTATGCAGTGGACGGATTGTCGCCGTGGACCCCGTTACTCCTGCCTCTTTCTATCCACGCTCTTTGGCCCTGCCCTCCCACCAGACTCTGGGATTGACCACTGGACTTGCTTTGGCCAATAGGATTCCAGCAAACTCGGCGCAAGCTGAGATTTTTGAAAGTGCCTGTGCATTTTGCTACCCTCCCCTGTTCCTCTGCTCCTGCCATGAGAACACATCCAGGCTGGCCAAGGCCATCCTAGATCAGCCAGCCCCCAGCTGATCCACCAGCTGACCGGAGACGTGTGAGCAGCCACCCCAGCCCGGAACGGCCAACCCCCTCAACTGACCCGGAGACTCGTGAGGAACCATAAAGGGTGGTTGTTTTAAGTCCGGAACTTTGGGTTGGTTCTTGTGCAGCATTATGATGACAATACGTAACTGATAGAGGGTACAACAAAAGGACAAGGACGTGAAGTAACGAAGACTAATGGCCAAGTGAGGGGATGAGACTAAGTAATGTCATACCAGATCACTTTCCGCCATATCACTCAGAGAAGGTCACCCAAAGGCTTAGGCAAGATTGGCCCCATGTGTTCGAGGCTGCTAGAAAACTCTATGAATACAGAGTTCGGTTTTGGCAGAGTTCCCCCACTGTTATCCACAAACCCCCAGGTCGGGCTGATAGGAGAACAGGTAATGAAGGTTCTGGACGATGTGATGCAGCAGGACAGTTTGGACATGATCACATCTAATCCTGGCAGCAACCCCAGGTGGTAGATGTTTTGTCCCCATTGTACAGTTGGGATAACTGAGGCTCAGAGCCCATCTGGAGTCCCACAGCCAATGAGTGGGAATGCAGGCACTGGCCAGGGAAGTCGGACTGCAAGGCCCCGGCTGCTTCTAGCACACAGGCTCCTGAGAGAGAGGGTCTGAGGAGCAGGTCACCCCCAGCCTTGTCCCCTCTCCATGCCACCTCCTGGCAGCACAGCCCCACTGTCCCTTGCCCTAATTGGCCTGCTGAGTGTACAGCCTGCTAGACCATCCCCTTTTGTTTAAAATCTCTTCAGCAGATGGAGGGAAACTTGGCAATTACCTCTGCACACAGCTTTAAGTACACATACTGGCCAATCTTTACAGATTTAATTGTCTATAAAAATTACTCTGTGGGCAATTCCCATATGGATCTTCAGGGCCCAGCCTGCTTCTTAGCCAGGGCTCTCTCCCAGGCTGGGGCACAGCTACTGATTAGGGGCCATCCACTCTGTGGGTTCAACACAAAATGAGGCTATTTACCAGATGTGCGACTCTGAATGGGTGACAAACCACCCGGGCCTCGGTTTCCTCATCTGCAAATGGGAACAATCACGATAACCTGTCACGGGGCTGGAAAAGTGAAAATCAAGGAACACTGGTGAAACTCTTGGTACCATGCCTCACACAGTGTGGCAGCTACTATTTTAAGGTCTTAACCCACGCTTTCCCCTCTATTTTCTGGAGCCCTTTGTCTCCCCTCTGCGTTCTTCAGCCCTGATGCCACCTAGTCACACAGGTATTGACTCAGGGGCAGGAGACTCCACGGAAGAAATGAGATGTAAGAAACGAGCAAGGCTCTAAAGCTTCAAAACACTGACCCCGCCGAATTCAAGGTATAAGGTTCATACCATAAGGAACAGACTGGAAAAAGAATAAAGAGCCAAGGTATCAGCGAGGAGCCATTCATTCTCCAGCAGGTAACAGAAAACCCAACTCTAGGAGCGAGCTAAAACCTCAACAGGACTTCACTGGTGCAGGTGATAGACGGGGGCCAGCAGGAGAGCTGCTTGAGAGGTGGCTGGCCCAGGAGCTCAACAGTGTCACCCCACATGGTCCACCCGCCCTCCCTGCCTTCAGCGGGGGCTGCTCCAAACCAAGGCCAGAGCCTTCCATGGAGATAAAATGGCTGGCAGAGGTTTCCAGGGCCCTCCTTTCAACAAGGGGGAGGAAATCACGCATCTCCAGGTAGCTCCTCCCAGAACCCTCCAGCCAACACTCTCTCTCTTCTCATTGGTCCAAAACAGGCCACATGTCCATCTCTGACCCAATCCCTGGAGGAATGACTCATACAGATTAGGTAAATCCAATGAGAACTCATCGCTGGAACTGTGGGTCTCTCCCTCCCAATCACTGAGAGGCTATGGGGGGCAAAGTGGGGCTTCTTTAATTAGTGAAGTATCCAGGGCAAGACGTTTATGCCACAGTGCATAGACTAGAAAGAAAACAGATGGACTAAAAATTATATACTAAATATACTAAAAATTATATTATCCTTACTAAATTACCCCTGAACAAATTTTGTGGGATGCTCTTTATTCATTCAACAGTTATTTATAGGGAAGTTCCTGTGGGGTGCTCGTGGTCAAGGCCGCTGTCGTTGTCTCTTTTAGAATATGACACCCAGAAGGCAACACAGCTCTCCAGGAGGTCTGACCAGCACAGAGCATCGGGGACCCATCACCTCAGATGATGATAACAATAAGTAGCTAACATTCATCGAGGTGTTACTGGCTGCCAATCATTTCATGTATTAACTCTTTTGATTCACATAAGAGCCCTCTGACGGTAAGTCCTGTTAATTACCCCCATTTTATAGAAGAAGAAACAGAGGCACAAAGCGCAGCAATAACTTCCCCAAGATCACACAACTAATTAGTGCAAAACTGGGATTTAACCCAAATAGGCTTGTTCAAGCTTGTATGTTCTACGGCCTCTCCTTCTAGATGCCACAGTTCACAGAAGACTCCTGACAGGAGCAGTCATTCATTTGCTTGGCAAACACTTATTGACTGTGGTATGCCAGACAATCTAGGAGACATTTAAAATCCATTCATCCATTTCTTCAACAAACATTTTTGAATGCCGGCTCTGTACCAAACCCTGTATTTAGTGCCAAGAGACACAGTGGTAAATAGTACTGACCTAGCCCTCGCCTTCATGACATGTACAATCTGCATCTTCTCACTAGTAAAGATGAGCATACAGTCAGCTAAAAGCTCAGGGCTGTCATGTACTGTTGTACAGTGTGCACACTGCATGATGGCACCCAACCGATGGGGTGAATGAGGGCTGAAATCCACTCCCTCCCCTCAGCAAACCCTGTGCTCGGGTACTTAGCTGAATCTCTCCCAAAAGACATTTTTTCTGTTAAGAAAGTTGCCTTTGAAATGCCAAACCACTTGTTAATAGTGCCACACCCACCCAGCAGGGGGGACTTGCTCTAATTTGCACAAAGGCGCTATGGAGAATAACAGTGACCTGGTCAAAGCTGCTCCCACTCCCACCCTCCGTATTACAAGTCAGGGTTTTGCTTGTGTTGGTTGCTTGGTTTCCAGAAGAGCTGCTGCTCAGCTATGACTTTGGTTTCACTGTCTGTCCATTGGAGTGTGTTTGACTTGAGCCCAAGACTTACGCCTGTTGCATTTCATCTCCAAAGAGCTGGTCCTCTTGCAGAGTGCCTGGTGGTGAACTCTTCTTCATGAGGGTTTGTATCCTTTTTTTTTTTTTTAAGATTTTATTGATTTATTTGACAAAGAGAGACAGCCAGCAAGAGAGGGAACACAAGCAGGGGGAGTGGGAGAGGAAGAAGCAGGCTCCCAGCAGAGGAGCCTGATGTGGGGCTCAATCCCAGAAGGCTGGGATCACACCCTGAGCCGAAGGCAGATGCTTAACGACTGAGCCACCCAGGTGCCCCTATGAGGGTTTGTATTTTAAGATGTCCATCACTCAGCCAGGAGCCTCAGGGGGAACCAGGAACACCCAGCTCTTCAGAGGTAAGAAACTCCTCCCCTGTGACTACAGTGGAGGGTCCACCAGCCCAGGGAACCCCAGTCCCAAGCAGAGTTGAAGCAGCAGAGACCAGCGCTGGCACTGGATGCAAGCGTTGCCCAGGTCCCAGCAGCAGGGGCTGTCAACCCTCCGCGTGTACATTTTCTGCCTCCTTCGCCGTTCCCAGGCACCCCAGCTCCCGATATGCTTTATCCCGACTGCCAGCACCTGCTCCTCTTCTCAGGAGGCCCGCCTTCCGGATGCTGGAACCACTTTGCTTGTGTGTGCAAAGAGCTAGAAGTGGCTCATATCCTGCCTGCCCCTTGGAAGCCCTTACACAATGAATCTTGCAGGGGAATCAATACCCCGGCTGCCTTTCCCAGGCCGGCTCCAATGAGGAGGTGTCACCGGCATGCCTCCAGGGCCTCCCAGTGGAACTGAGCCCCAGGTCCACTGCGTGGGGTCCACCTTGCCTGACATCACCTTTGCCCTGGCCTTCTTTCCTTCTGTGTTACTCTTTCACTCCCCTACTGATTTTCCCTGGGAATGCTTCCTAATAAAAATCTTGACATACAAAACTTTATCCAAGGGTCTGATTCAGGGAAATTGATCCTAGAAGCGGGCCAGGCCATGCATGCTGGGCACCCCCTTGACCCTGCCCCTTTCTAAGCCTGCTCCGTCATTTCAGGAGACATATGTCAAGGGCCACTTGGGGCCAGGCCTGAGCCATTTAACTAAATCTGCTGACTCCCCATGGAATCAATTGCTCACATTTTTTTCCCCAGACCTCCATGAGAAATGAATTGCAAAGCTCTCTCTCTCTCTCTCTCCTCTCTCCTTTCTCTCTGTCTCTGTCTCTCTCTCTCATTAAACTTGGGTGATGGTGTTCAAGGACTCCCCGAGATGTTTCTCTAACTGACAGCTTTATGGGACAATAGCTGCTGATGTTATATGTGTCCTCAGATAGGCAGGTCTTTTTATACTGTGTGTGTCCCCATAAAAATGATTGGTTTTAAGTTGTTATTCTAATATTGCTGTGATTGTAACATTGGAGCCGACAGTCTCCAAAGGAGATGCGTATCGAAGCCTGATAAATAGAAGCGGGGAGATGCCATCTGTCTGCGCGGCAGGAGGACGAGGCTTATAGCCCACTGTCCGCCGGTGGGTTGGGGCCCAAAGCCTGTTGTTTTGATGTTATTATAAAGATACTGATTAATAAGTGATAGCATCATAAATAATCCAAACTGCCTCCCAGACTGGATCCACCCAGAAGTGCCTCGTTGTGGCCTGAGAAGGAGGGAGATGGACAGCATCCAGAAGAATGCAGAGAGAAACACGCAGATACACGCAGGGGGACAGACAGAGAGGGGTGGAGGCAGAGGGAAAAAACCAAGCAATGGGTTCAAAAGGAGACACTAAGGCAGAGCCACGGGACAGACAGACAGACGGCAGTGGGAATAAGGAGACAGAGAGACCCATGGACAAAGCCCAAGGCTGACATGGGGACAGAGAGAGACACAGACACACCAGACACACAGACAGATGCAGACATGGAGACAAGGACCAGATGAGCTGTGAAGACAGATGAGCAAGATCGGGACAAACGGGGAGACGGAGGCAGAGACACAGGGTGACAGGCCAGAGGCTAACATCACAGGCAAAAAGAGAAGGCATGCGGAAGCCCAGCCGATGGGCAGAAGTGGGGAAGATTTAAGAGGAGTGGGTGGAGGACAGAGAGGAAGAGAGGAAGTGGACTGCTGGCAAAGAAGGCTGGCAGCAGGGGCGCTCCCTGGCCGGACAGAGTGAGGAGAGTCTGAGGGGTATGAGTGGGGGCTCCGGAGCCAGAGAGGCAGGTTGAAGCCTGCTTCTGCCACTTCTTAGGAGCCGAGTGACTTCGGGCATGTTACTCAGCCTTTCTGTGCCTCAGTTTCCCCATCTGTAACTCAGGGCAAAGAGACAGACATAGCACCTACCCAGCCCCTCACCGCTGGTCCCCAGCACCTCAGCATTGCCTCTGGGGATAGAAGCGCCTGAGGTGGCTCCCAGGGACCCCTACTATGGGGTGTTCACGCCATCATGTGGCAGCCCGTGTGTGGGCCGGGACTGGTGACCGGCTTCCACCAAACAGGATATGGCGAAAGTGCAGGGATGGCGCTTCTGAGATGCGGTCACCATGGCCTGGGACTATTTCCACATCCAGAGCTCTGACTCTAGGGGGCAGAACCACCCTGTGTTGCCCTAAGGAGATGCCCCTGCGGCAGGGACCCGAGGACTCCCCGCCAGCCGCCAGCAGCCAGAGGTGTGAGATGGGGACCCTGGAGGTGCAGCCTCAGCCAGGGGACCCAGATTCCTGACCCACAAAGGAAGACAATTGTTGTTTGAAGCCTCCGTGTTGGGGGCGGGAGAGTAATTTGTTCTGCAGCCATCAATAGCTGGCACAGACTGTGGTTCCTGGAAGGGGCGTTCTGCTGTAACAGCTATGTGGAAATGGGGGGCTGGTGTTGGGGACAAGGCAGAAGGCGGGTGCTGAGGGCACGTTAGGGGTGTGCTGGAGAGAGCCCACACTGTCTTGGACAGGCTGTCACGGAAGTCCGGACGGAGAGGACAGAGTGAGGGCTCAGGAGGAAATGAGCATGTGATCGGAAGGGGGGTTCCCTGTTACCTCCTGACAGAACCCAGGGCAGTATTCTTGCCTTCTGGAACATGGCAAGTGGGAAATGCGCCAGTAACCATGGTGCTGAGTGAAGGGTTAGGTTAGAAGGTGTCCCCTGGCTTTTGCTTGCTGCTTCTAGTGAAATGCCACAGTGCCCTCTTCTGTGGTGCCTGGCACGATGGGCCTGCCAGTGACGTCACTGTCCTGTTGTCGGGTCCCTAATGCTGCCCATTACTGCCCAATAGTGAACACACTGGGCTCCTTCTCCTGGAGAATACCCAGGCTGAGGACATGGGCGTAGGGCTTAAGAGTTGCTATGGCACAGGAATAAAGGGGGTGGGGGCTCCCGGGTTCACCGTCCCACGGCAAGATATGAAGAAACTAGCTCAGGGATGAGAGCTAAATTGATCGTGAATTGAACATCTTAACCTCACAAGTGACCAGCTGATCCCAGTCAGAGAAGTACCACCAGGACTCTCCCCTCCTTTCCACCTCCTCCTCCGGTCACCCCAGTTTCTAAGCTGAAGGAACTGGGGAACTATTGAAGGAAATGAGGTCTTGGAGTTATAACCAGGGGCCAAATCACATAAGGTCCTGCAGACCATGGTAAGGAGTTCAGATTTTATTCCCAGCACCACAGGAAGCCATGGCAGGCTATCAGCAAAGAGCGTCCTGGTTGCACTTATGTGTTAAAGGATCTGTCCTCTGTTGGACGGAAAACACACTGTAGGGGAGCAAAGGTGGAGTCAGGAATACTAGTTAGAAGGCTAATGCAGGGTTCACTTGAACCAAGAATGGGAGAGGGGCAGTCCACCCAAAGATGCTGAGCAGACAGGATCACACATCCCCTAGTCTCACTGTCTCCATGTATCGGTTAGTCACGCTGGGAGAGTGCTGCGTAACAAGCCTCACCTACATCAGTGGCTTAAAACCATCACTTCTCTTACTCACAGGGCTGCACGTTGACCACAGTAGCTCTGCTCCTAGCATCTCATTGAGGCCCAAACTCAAGGCACAGGGACTATGTGGGAAAGCTTTTCCCAGGCTGTAAGGTAGAACGCCCAGGGTAGGAAGCAGCACACATGCTGCTCCTGAAGGCCTGGGCTCAGAACTCCCATGTGGTCCCTTCAGCTCACAGTCCATTGGCCCAAACAAGCCTCTGAGTAAGCCTGACATCGAGGGGCACGGTGGGAATATTTTCTGAACAACAAACAAATCCACTGCTGTCCCGTGGATGCTCCTCCACGCTCAGCTACTCTCTCCTGCTCCCCACTATTCTCCTGCCCCAGGGGGGGTCCCTTCCCCCAAGCAACCAGACCCTCCTGCTCCAGCACACCAAAAGCTAAGTGGTTCTGTCATACGCGCTTTCCAGACATTAGCTGCCTGAATCCTCACAGCAAATTCCAGGGCTCTCACATGCATGGCTGTGCCTACAGGGGTGTGGGGGTATGCAGTGGCCCACCTGCTAGTGTTCTCTGAGCTTCTCACTGCATCTGTGGGGAGGTGTCAGATCCCAGGGCTGTAGCATCCTGCTCCATGCCTCGAGTCCTCAAGCTGCAGGCACATCTCCAGTCGAGGCCCCGAGCCTGGCCTGACCACATTGGAAATGCCATCTCCTAGTGGACAGAGCTAGAAGGAGCCTTGCTGCCCCAGGGTGAACACCAAATGGGCCTGGAAGAGGCCTTGACAGCTTATGCCCAGGGCTCCCACCTCTCCAAACCCTGGCCTGACCCACCCAGTCATGCTTCTCTCTGAGCTCCCTTTCTGGCACCTCCTTGGCCATTTCCTGGCTTCCTCAACACAGCTATGCCCCGAGGCACTCATGATCCCCCAAACCGGCAAACCTGGACCAGCCGACAAGCCCCTTGCTGGGAAACTGCCCCTCTGCCCACAGCCATATTGTACCACGGGACCCTGATAGGCACAGCCACAAGCCAACTAACGTGGGTCATTCGGCCCCTCTCTGCGCACTCATATAGAGTCCTGGTTGCAAAAGGTAGACCTCCTACACAAACTGGCGGAAGCAAAATGGGACTGCATGAGCTCATGGGAACAAAAATCCTAAGAGAGAAGAGCCGAGGCTTGGTGGATCCAGAAGCAGAGAAGCAACAATTTATTGAGACTCTGTCTTGACTCTGCTTCCCCGGAGGCTGGCTTTATTCTTCAGTGTCTTGGGTGACCTCTAGTGCTGCTTGGCTATCCTACCGCCTTTGCAACTGAGCACAAACAGAAGGTCTCTCTCCCAAAAGTCCTAGCAAAAGCTCCAAGATGAGGACCTTTCTAGCTCATATGACCATCCTGGAAAATAATCACAGTGGCCAGGGGCTAGAAGGTGGTGACTGACCCCGCCTGGGTCACAGGTTCACTCCCGGAGCTGCCGCGTGAGGGGAAGGGAAGAATCCTACCACCGCTGCATGGACACAGGGGAGAGGGGTGGGGAGGCATTCCCCAATAGAAAATCAAGGGGCTGCTCCCAGTAGAGTGGGTGGCTGCTACACAGCCCCCAGCAGACATTCTGCAAGTCTCTCCGGGATCGGGACTCCGCACCTGCCAACGAAGGCTCATCCTGTGGATGGAGATATGAGCCAAGAATCTGCAAGGCGATGGTGTGTGCACAGAGGCAGAGAGCGGGACAAATAAAATAGGCTGTATGGAGCAAAGAGATGAGAAGCCAAGCCCTCTCCAGATCACAGAACATTTTCAACTTCTCAGTCCCTTGTGAGGCTAGACTCTGACGACATTCCCATTAAGTCCAGGAGGGAAGAGATTGTGTCCAGCATGTATTTTCTGCAAAGGGCAACAACCCGTTTCTCCTGGTGGAAGCATTTCCTCCTTCCCACAGAGTCCAACAGGGAGCACGTGACCCAGCCTAGCCAATCATCTCACTCCATGCCTCTCCTGGCCAGTGATTGGCTCAGAGACAGGCATGGAGCAAAGCCAGGCCCCTAGGACTCAATTTCTAGGACCTTTATTGGAACCTCTGGGCCAGGGATGGTCTCTATAGGACGGACTGCCAGGCTGAGGGCTGCTGTCACCCTGAAGCCATGAAGGAGCCTGAGGAAGAAGCCAGCACGGAAGGAAGCAGACATGACAGCTGGAAACATATTCTGAAGACATTGTTCGAGATTCTAAATCCAGCTACATCTGCAGACAGACTCCATCCCCTGGAGCTTTTGGCTACGCAAAGCAACGAATACCCCCCCTTTTTTTCTTTTTTTTTTTTTGCTTAATAAGTTAAAATTGGAGCTTCTGTGCCTTGTAATCCAGAAAGTCCTGATTAGCAGACTCTCCCTCAAGCCATCCTCCTCCCTTCTGTTCTTACTGTTTGCTTGGTTACCGGTGAGAAAGCAGACAGAAATCAGAAGAAGGAGCAGTAGGAGCCCGAGGAGGGTGTCTCTCCCCAGAAAGCCTCAGTGGCAGGTCCCAAGCACCATCAGCTTATCTGTAAGATCCAACCTTCCCTACCAGAGACAAATCTGCCTGAGATGCAACATGGCCCCACAGCTCTGCTCAGTCCATCTGGTGGACTCTGGAGTGAAATCTCCCATCCACATCCCGGTACAAAGCCTCCCTTAGCCCTGTACTCAGGCCTCCTTTGTTACTGATCACTCCACGAATGAGAACAGGGTTAAGACCGTCGGGCACTGCCTGATCCCTCCTAGTCTCTTTGTAGATGAGTTACAGAAGGACAATAGTCTAGGGTTCCCCTCCTGCTGGTGCCTTGTGCCATTTTATAGACAACCCAGCTCATGGTTGGCCTGACTCATGGACCCAGCAGCCACCTAAACTCTGCTCCTGCTGCATTCCTTGCCCCCCCCCCCACTGGAGCTCTGGGAACCAGACTGCCAGAAGATACTAGAAGCATCTGTTGTACCCTTGGGGAGACAGGAAAGTGAATGTGGTGCAAAGAGCACAGGCTTTGAAGTCAGATCTGGGACCCCAGGCAAGTTATTTACTCTCTCTGAAACACATTTGTGAAATGGAGGAGTGATGTCTATCTTGTAGGAGTATGTAAGGAATAAGGAGCCACGTGCCTAGCCCAGGGCCTGGCATAGAGTGGGCCCTGGATAAATTCATGTTGCATGGACGGAAGGCAGGCAGGATAGAAGGAAAGAGGTCAGGAGGGAGGGAAGGAGAGAGAGAGGGGGACCAACCTGGCATTATCTTCAGCATATTACAGGTGCTCAACACTCACTCATCCCCTCCGACCCCATCTCCCACTTTGCCCCCGACAACCCAGGCACTTTCTGTAGTTTTCCCCAGTGTTGTCTGGTCCAGTCCTGATACCACCCCCGTAGACATCCACCCTCGTGGTGCCTTACTCTGCAGTCCCCCAGCCCAGCTCACCCACCAGAGGCCCAGCTGTACTGCCACCAGAGAGAAAGCAAAGCATCTAACCTGGTGGTTCCAAGCCACAAGAATCCCAGAGATAACCTTCTTCAGACGCAGCTTTCCCATAGGCCTTCTCATCCATCCCGGAAGCCTGGGGGCAGATCAGCAGCACATGCAGCCTGACACGTCCCTGGAGCCCCGCCCACCCGAGACATCAGACAGCATGAGCAGGTGCTTCTGTTGACAGAACACCTATTTTGTGCCAGGTTGCAAACTGGTACAAACTCACTCCAGCCCACAGATGTGTTTTGTTTGGCCCAACAGGTGTTTAAATATTTGAATAACTTACCAGTATTTAAATATCGGAAAGTCTAACAACAAAATCTCCTTCAACACAATCTAGAGATCTGGACCCACATATCTGGGTATGGGCAGCCCCTCTTGACTGACACGGACTCCCATTTGCCACAGCCTCTGCCACGCGGGCCTTTTCAGGCCTTTGGATGTAGGATTTCTGATGCAACAATAACAAATTCCAGCATATAGATTAGAAAGGAAGAAATGAAACTTAACTCCTTATTTGCAGATGACATGATTATCCATGTGGAAAATTCCAAGGAATTTACACACACACACACACACACACACACCAAAAACTGATAAGTGAATTCAGCAAGGTCACAGGTTACAAGAGCAAAGTACAAGGACCCATTGCATCTCTATCATTGAACAAGTAGAATCTGAAATTAAATACCATTTACAATTGCTCAGAAAAATGAAACACTTAGGCATAAATCCAGCAAAATATTACAAGGGTTCTATGTAGAAAACTACAAAATGTTGATGAAATAAATCAAAGAAGATCTAAATAAATGGAGAAATACACCATGTTCATGGATTGGAAGACCCAACATAGTAAAGTCATCCATTCTCCCCAAGTTGATATACAGGTTTAGCATAATTCCTATCAAAATCCCATCAAGATTTTTTTTTGTACATAAAAGCAAGCTTATTCTAAAATGCATATGGAAAGGCAAAGGAAACTGGAATTCGAACACTTTGTAAAAGAACAAAGTGGGAGGAGCCATACTCCCCACTTTCAAGATTTACTCTACAGAAATGAAGACAGTGTGTGACCACTAGAGGGACAGACACAGAGATCAATGAACAGAATAGAAGACCAAAAATGGCCACACACAAGTATGGCCAACTGGTTTTTGACAAAAGTGCAAAGGCAATTCAATGGAGGAAGAATAGTTTTTTCAGTAAATGGAGCTGGAGCATTTGGGTAGCCATAGGGAAAAATTATAATAAATTTAATGAGAGAAGGGACGTCACTCTGTTTTGTTTTTGTTTTTTAAAAAGATTTATTTATTTGAGAGAGAGCAAGGGTGAGGGGCAGAGGGAGACAGAGTCTCAAGCAGACTCTGCTGAGAGCCACATGGGGCTCAATCTCACACCCCTGAGATCACAACCTGAGCTGAGGGACGCCTGGGTGGCTCAGTCGGTTAACCGTCTGCCTTTGGCTCAGGTCATGAACCCAGGGTCCTGGGGTCAAGTCCCACATGCGGCTCCTCACTCAGCGGGGAGCCTGCTTCTCCCTCTGCCTGCCACTCCCCCTGCTTGTGTCCCCGCCATCCCCCCACCTCTCTCTGACAAATAAATAAATAAAATCTTAAAAAACAACCTGAGCGGAAGCCAAGAGTCAGACACTTCACCAACGGAGCCACCCAGGCGCCCCCACTCTGTTTTGTACACAGCTCTTCCCCAGGCACCTACCACAGTAATTGGCACATAGTAAGTGCTTAATATTTGTCAAATGATGAGTAGTTATAAAAGCACTGTGTTCCAGGGACAGGTGTTGCTATCTCTGTATGATAGGAGGGACATGTGAAGCACAGAGAGGTCAGAAAACTTGCCAGATACCTCACAGCATGTAAGAGGCAGAGCCAATATAGAACACCCGTGAGTTCATGTGGTCCTCCATCTATCCCCTTCTGCCCCCTTTCTGCTGATGGAAGAAACTCAAGTTCAGAGAGACTGCATGGATTTCAGAGGCCCCCACAGCTAGCAGGAGGCAGAGCCAAAATCCAAACAAGAACCTGTCTGACCCCAGGACACCTGCCCCTGCTTTCCAAAGCCTTTCTGGGTGCAGGTTCTCAGACCACCACACCGAGCCACGCTGTCCCTCTTGGCAAACCCTGCCTTTCCCAGTCTCTGCTCAGAGCCTGTTGGCATATGTGGCTTAAACCCTGGCTCCCCCTGCGGGGCGCAGTTCACCGAGCCAGCTCATTTATTCATTAATTTGCTTTCCATATTTCCAAACAGAAAGCGGCCGTTGCAGGCAAAGCAAATCAATACTGTGCTCCACGATTCATCCTCATTCGTAGCACATCCCGGCGCGCTATCCCCGGCGCTCTTCACCCAGCCTTCTCCTGATGGGCTTCTGGCTGCTGACGAATAGGATTCTCCAAGGCGGCCACGCCACGTTAGCAGATTAAATCATTAATATCTGCATCGGTCATTTTTACAAGCCCCCCTTCCCCAAAGTCCTCACCACCCTCGTGCTGGGTACACTGTTAGTGACCGGGTGGGCAGGGTAAAGAGGAAATTGCCACTCCTTAGATTTTATTGGCCGCAAGCTCTAAGTTATTGATCCCTCCCCCCCTTTTCTGAACTCGGGTATCCTGCCCAGAGTTGCAGAAATTATGGAGATGGACGATGAATACAGGCTTGCTGATGCCACCTGCTCTGTTTGCCACGGACTTTTCTTGTCTTCCCACGAAGGGGAGAAAGGCGGTCTCCTCACATTCGTTCTGTGGACCCAGTTTAAAATGGAGCACTTACTCTTCGCCAACCACTGCTAAGCGTTGTCCAAGTGACGCTCCCTGAGGCCTCCCAGCACCCCACAGAGGGGGGAATTACCATTAGCTCTTTCGCTGGGGTTCTGGGATTTCCCCCAGATTACAGGGGATGTGAATGCAGGTTTGCGTAACGCAGGTGTGCGTAACTCCGGTGACTGTGCTTGTGACAGCACCTACCCTCCGTTACCTCCAAGAGAGGGCACAGGTACAAAGAGAATAGATGTCCAGTGTGATGGATGGGGTGTTTGTGCTCTACCCCCAAATTCATGCATCAAAGCCCTAAGCCCTAATGTGACGGTATTGGAAAGTGGGGCCTTTGGGAGGTCATTAGGCTAGATGGGGTCATGAAGATGGGGACTCCTAACGAGATCGGTGTCCTTATAAGAGGAAGCCACCAGAGGCATGTGCTCTCACTCTCTCCCTCTCTCTCTCTCTCCACCGTGTGAGGACACCATGAGAAGGCGGCCGTCTCCCAGCCAGGAAGAGAGCCTCCCCAGGAACCTGACCATGCTGCCACCTTGAACTTGGACTTCCCAGCTGCCAAAACTGAGAGAAAAGAATCTGTGTTGAAACCACCCAATCTATGGTATTTTGTTATAGGAGCCAGAGCAGGTGAAGATATCAGAAGCACCGCTCTGTGTGGGAGCAGGGGCTGCAGGTCAGCCCAGGGAGGCAGGAAGGACAGGGGCAAGATGCTGGAAGGCACTCACACCTTCCACTGCCCTTAGGTGAGTCTACCGACCTGAACTTCCCCACCTTCAAAGCAGTAGAGAATTGAAGGCATTCCCTCTTAAGTTCCAGAAGGTCTAACTCTATCTCCGAAGGAGCAGACAATAAATATTTTAGGCTTTGCAGGCCCCACAGCTCTTTCACGAGGCTCAGGCTCTGCCATTGTAGAGAGGGGTGGCCACGGACAATAGGCGGATGAATGGGCATGGCTGCATCCCAATCAAATTTTATTTACAAAACAGGCAGCAGGCCAGACGTAGCCTGACAGCCATAACCTCCTGTCCTGGAGGACGGGAATTTTAGGAGCAAGAGTAGTGGGATTTTTGGACCCTTGACACTGAGCTTGCATCATGCAGTGGGGCCAAGATGTAGGACATGTCAGCACAGGGAGGGGAGGAGCGGAGTCCCCTGCAAAGTGGCCGGATGAAATGCAAAACCTCTTTCGTGGAGCGGAAACCAAACTGGAGTCAGCCAGGGTAACAGGGCAGAAATCCCAGCTCATGATAAGAATAAAAGTAAAAAGCCCAAAGTCCTTACAGTGGTCTACAAGGTGCTCATGGTATTTCCCCCCCAGTACTAGCTCCCCGATCTCATCTCCCACTGCCCCCGTCCCCGTCCGTGCATCCACACTGGCCTCCTCCCCCTTCCTCAAACATCTAAGCTTGCTCTCACTGCGGGGTCTTTGCACATGCTGTTCCCTCTGCCTGGACCATAACCCATGGGCTAGCCTGCCAGAGGGTTAGATCACAGGGAACACTGCCAAGCTGTCCCAGCTGGAGCCATCCTGGACTGGCTAGCCCCAGGCCAACCTACCAGCTGACCATGAATGAGTCTGCTCAAGATCAGCCCCTGGTCCAGACCGGCAGAGCAACACAACCAAACTGCGGATGGAAGAAATAATATGTGTTCGCAGCTTTTGGGCTTGTCTTCATTTTGGAGCAATAGCTAACTGGCTGAGGAGACTGTGCCCCTAACATGCTGTACAAATAATACGAGCATTACTCTGTCTGGTCCTCCAAGTTCTTCATCAGGAACATGAGAGAATCGTAAAGTTTTCCTCCTTCTCTTGCCTGATGTTTCAGCAACATTCAGCGCTGCGGTTCACACCCCTTTTCTGAAACTCTTCCTCCCCTGGGCTTTTGTGGTACCAGAGTCCTGTGGTTCTCCAGCTTCTTTTCTATGTTCCCAGGTTGAACTGACTCCAGAGTTTGAACTCACTGCCTTTCCCCAGCGGTTGACTAACTGGATTCCGGGGAGCCCTGCGATTCGGCAGGAAGCATCAGGGAACAAGCGAAAGCTAAGCAGACTCAGCACCCTGTACTTTTGGTCCATCTCTTTGACTACACGTGTCCCCCCAGGAATCAGGAACCCTTACTTCCTCTCCTTATCTACAGCCTTGATCCGGAACCATGTACTTCAACTAATCTTGAACCTGGCTCTCCACCCCTTTTTTACTTCTCTGGTTCCTGTCCAAGGCCTCCTGCTTACCCCTTGGATTTGAGACTCTTGGTACCACGTTTTCATCTCTATCTTCTGACTTCTTTCCAAAACTTCCAGCCAGACTCACCCATTAGATAAGACCTCTTCAGACTGATCTGTTCTTCTGACCAACATGGCTCCTTCCAGCTCCAGGACCCAGTGGTTGATAAACACCCTTGGTTCATCCTACCCTGTGAGTGGGACTGGGGTCCGTGGTGACCTTTAACACTCATTAAGAACTTTGGCAGCTGATTTAGCCTTCCTCTCCACCCCCGAGTCCTTGGGGACATTGATGTCCAATGTGAATGAACCAGTTCCCTTCTTCACCTCCCTGGGCCTTAACCTCCTCATTCCCATGGACTTTCTTTTTCATCCGCTTCAGCCACCCACACCCATGATCATGACATGCTCAAGCTTGAGTCTCCTCCTTACCAACCACGACCTCCTATCATTTCAACCAAGCCCCCTGCTTACATTCATACCCACAACCCCTTCCATCTCTTCCTGGTCCACTCTCCACCAGTGAGCTCCTCTCTTACTTGTATTTTCAACCTCTCCCTCTCCCTCATCTTCATCATTCAATCATGACAAACTGTCTTCAGTCTGGAAAAAATGAAATCCCTCTGGTAGCAGATGCTCTCAGTGCCCTATCCATATCTCCTCAGTTTTCACTGTTGGCATTAAGTCGATCAGAAGTCTGATTGTCATCACCTTTGTCTTTTCGCCTGAGGACTTCAGCTGGTTGCCAGAGCCCATGCTCCCCGTGTACCTGGCGGGCCAAGTACCTGGGAACTCATGCATCCTCAACCCCTGAGGTTTAGCTCTCAACCAAGGACTGGTGGGAACTGGTGAATAAATACCCCAGCCCCCTCACCACTCATGGACAATAACTCAGGTGCATGTCCATACTGTCTTCCACAGTTAGCCAGTGAGATTAAGCTCCATTTTACCTCAGTGATTACTTGCTCACAGGGCACTCCCTTTATTGACTTCTTTACCTTTTATGTGTCACTGCACTTCCCTACTGGTGTTTCCTGGGATCACCTCCAAAATAAACTTCTTGCACTTAATCCTGTCTTCTGTCTGCTCAATCCAACATCTCCTCTGGGTGCCACCTGATCTCTTGCTTCTCTGTCTTGGACCAGCACGTATATATACTCATCTCTCTGCCATTTAATCTGCAACCCACTGCAGTCTGATTCCCATCCCCAGTGTCTCAACAAAACTGTTTTTTCCTGAATGTATAAAACTGCCTTCCATTTTATTTGGCTCCAATACAACTTTCAATGTGTTGTCCCCCTCTTTTCTGAGAACTCTCTCCTTCTTGGCTTCATGACATCACCCTCTCTGCCTTCTTCCTACTTCTCTGCCATTCCCCATCAAGTTCTTTCTCAGCTCCTCAAAGCTTCAAATGCCCTCTTAACATTGAGATTCCTAAAGACTCCACCACCCTTGGCCACCTTCTCCCCTATTCTGAGGTTACACACTCTCCTTGGATGCCACTTCCAATTAGGAATGACAGTTGACTTCCCAATTGCTCTGTCCACATACAGCACAATTCCAAGTGTCAGACCTCAACTCCTAACTGCCAATCAAATCCCTCCAAAATGTCCTAAACCCAAATCATCCTTTCCTTGCCCCTCCCTGATTAACGTCATAACTACCCACGCAGGCACCCAAGCTCCTTGGAGCCACCCTAAACTGCTTCCCCCACTTCTCCCAGGAGGCACGATTCACTACCCAGTCCTATCAACCCCGCCCCTCCTGAATATCTCCCTTCTCCATCCCCATGGTCATGACCCTAGGCCCAGGCCACATTGTCTCTTGCTCAGGTCACTGTAATAGCCTCTTTAGCAGTTTCTGTGCCTAGGTGACTCCAACCCCACCCATCATCTACACTGCTGGCAGAGTAATTCCTTCTGAAGTGTAATATGAACACTTTCTTCCTTGCCTTCAACCCTTCCATGATGTCAGTGGCCTCAGGTAAGGCTCAAACCCCTTCACAGGTTTCCAGCTCCCTCCAAGACATAGCCCCTGCCTACCTCTCCAGGCTCACCTCCCACCACTTTGCATGTTTTAGCCTAGTAACTCCCAATGCTGGCTGAACACTAGCATCACCTGGGGAGCTTTAAAGAAATACCAAAGCCTTGACCTCACCCCCAGAAACTACGAATGACTTGGTCAGGGGTGAGGTGCAGGCCCTGGTATTTTTCAAAGGCCCCACATGATTCTAACATGCACCCAGAGCTGAGAGGCACTGTCCTAACCACAGTGAATGGCTTAAAGTTCCCCACACCTCCCGTGTTCTCCCATGCCTCGTGCCCATCCACCCTGCTCCTGCAACACCTTCCTCTCTCTTTGCTTCACATGGCTGACACCTACTTATCCCTTAAAGCTCAGTTCCAGGGAAGCTTCCTGACCCCCAGCTTCCCAGTCTGAGCGAGGGAGCCATCCTCCAAGCTGTCACAGTCCCCTCTGCTTTAGCCTGTTGGAACATTTACCACATTGAGTATGAACTGTCTGCAGCACTTCATTACCCCAACACCAGGGCTTAGCACAGTTAGTAGACTGTTAGTAGACTCAATACATGTTTGTCGAATGAATGAATGAATGAGCTCCATTCCCTTCTGGCCATTGGAGTAGGAAATGTATTGTTTTTCACTTCTCCCTCCACCTCTTTTAATTCAATGCCAATGCACATAGTAGGTGCTCAGTAAATATTTGTCGAGTGAATCAATGAATATGAGACACAAGAGACAAGCATCCACACTGTCCTCATTTTCACGGGAGAGCTCTGGGGAGCAGAGACAAATCAAACTGAACTTTCTACAGTTTTACTAAAATGGAATTTGCCAAAGACGTCCTGAAAAATGGATTTAATTAGGCCCGTTAATAGGGGAGTCATTGGTGGCTAAGATTTAAAGCTGAGGCCGGAAAAGGTATCGATGATTTTACCATTTTAAATTATATAGGAGGTTATTTCTTACTCCCGCCTTAATTAGAAAAATGCATCTCGATGGAACCTCAGCTTTGAAGGGAAATAAAGCCAAAGGTAGAAGCAAGAGCCGATATTTCATTGAAATGGAGCATCAGGTATCACGGCAGAGCGCGACCTGGCTCAGCCCAGGTGCGCTCAACCTGGAAGAAGGGGATTAGTAGTACTGCACAGCCAGGTCTCATTATGCTAACGATTGTCACTACAACCCGATGTGGCTTTTAATTGCAAGACACATCCAGGAGAGGGAGAGGTGCAGTGGTCTCTAATGACAGCATGAAATTCCATGTAGGCTTTCAGAGCCCCATGGATTTCTCGCAATCTGTTCTCCCATTAGGCAGTCGTAGAGGTCTGAGTTCTCATGGGTTCCTCAATCAGATCCTGGGAGGGACACGCCCCTATTCTTTAGCTCACCACTAGCAGAAATACTCAGCCATTCCCAGATTATGGGGCCAGGTAAAAGCAGCTCCGTGTGGGGCTCTGGCTTCCTTCAGACCCAAAGAGCCTGAAATACCCATTAGAAGACTTCCCTGGGAACCCTGGAAATGTCTTGATACGTAGTAGGGCATCATTCATCCTACAAATCTTTATTGAATATAGGTAGGTGACAGGCACTAGGGCAGAACTGGGACTAGGGTAAGACAAGTGGGGTACTACACTCAAGTGCAAAATTGAAGAGAGTGATAAAAAAAAAAACTCAGCAATCAGGATAACCAATATTTTTATGCAATATCATTAAAAATAAAAATGAGTGCAAAAGTATCTACAATGAATAAAATACCCAAATTTTAATCACAGAGAGGATCTAAGCCTGCACTTGTGAGACCTGCCTCACCTGCCTCACCCATCCCCAGCCTGGGTTCTAGGCACTGGGGATACAACGGTGACCTGATCAAAACCCGTCCCTCACATAAATACAAGGATGCATGGGAGACAATGAACCAAATAACCAAGTCAAACGTACAGGGCTGGTGAAGGGTCTGATGGAGGGAAATAAAGCAGAGAAGGGGTAATTCCATTGTAAACATCGCCAAACTCCCTCCCAACCCCAGACTCTCTACTACCCAGTGTAGCAGAAGGCACAGAGGCTCTTGGGTCACTCCAAGGATAGCTCCCAGTCCCATGACCCACGTGCACTAGGTCTTAGGGCAACCCACTTGCTTCCCAGGCTTCCTTCTTGCGCTCCATCATTGGATGCAAGGAAAAGTGAAAGTTCGTAACAACAAAGACATTTGTGGGCAATCACTCTGCAGGGAGCTTGGTGCCAAGCCCATGGTGTCCATTCCCTCAGGTCACCTTCACGGCAGGACAGCGATAGTGGGTATTTCTACTAGGTTGAGATCAAGCAGCCTGCTCAGGGGAGAGTGAGGGTTTGAGGTTCTTCAGGCCAAGTCCCCGGCCATAATGGGGGGCACCTGAAACGGAAGCCGGGTTCTGTGCCTCAGTGACCTTAAGCAAGTCTCTGGATCTTTCTGAGCCTTGCTGTCCTCATCTGCAAAATGGGGATCCTCAGGGGGCTCCCCCTCCCAGGACTGCTGAAGCCAGGCGTCTGGCATAGGGCGGGGGTCCCATGAAAGTGAGCACGCCTCCTGCCCCTGCCCCCGCTGCGGTACCAGTCTCCAAGGTGACGGGGCAGAATCAGCGGGCGAAGTTCAAACACAGCCCATTTCCTATTTTCCTGACAGCCTATTTCATGGATCACAGAGACGCAAGTACAGCTGCTTATTCAACGGAGGAAAGAAGGAATTCATTTTCATTTCTTAATACCCGATGTGACCTATTCTCGGTTGATCTCTCCTTTCCAAGGCTGCAGCCCTTCCCGTGGACTTTCAATTTGGCCCGAATAAAGAAAATGTGCAGTAATGACAGAATATCCTGCCCAGAGAATGCTGGGAGCCGAATCACCACCGTGCTGGTAATAAGTCCAAATGAAAGATATTATGTCACCTCGTTTGAATTAAACAGATGAACTATAGTCCTAGACCATTAAAAATGAACCAATCTGCTGGAAGGCTTCCAAGTGCTCAGCGTTCAGGGCCCCTAAAAGGTGCTCGGCTCTAGCGGGGTTTTATATCCTCATTTTCTGCCAATAATTCCTCCACTCTGCGAACGTGGAAGAATAATTTGATGAAAAGGAAGCTAGCCCTTCGGCGGTGGCCCCTTTCCAAGGACAGCCCTGGCTGTGCTAACTCAGGGCCAGCCAAGCCCTCGCTGGTGCCCTCTGCCTGTGAGCAGGCTGGGCGGGGGTTAATTGAGAAGCACCAGGGAGCCACAGGGCAGGCAGCCAGGGCCCATCTGCCGACTGGATGATGCTTTCTCCTCCAGGAGTTCAGGGAGCTCCCCACCTACACCCCAAAAGCCCAGGGAGAGAGGCAGTTGGCAGTATTGCCTCCCTTTACAAACAGGGAAACTGAGGCACCAGAGTCCAGCGTGCCTGGGGGTGACGGCTGCTGGGGCCCTCCCGGTCCTGCTCTGCTATGCTGCCACTCTCTACATCCCTGAACATGCAGCTCCCACACACTGTCCACACAGACCCTTCCACGAACCAAGGGCCTCTCCCTCAAGCTCTGCCCCCCCACTTGCTTTGTGGCTCAGGCAGTGCTCCCCTTCTCTGAGAACCTGTGTCCCTATCTGCAAACCTGTAATGCCTGGATCCCCCTCAGAGTAGACTGAACCGGGAGCCGGAAGACCGGATCGAATCCCAGCGCTGCTGTGTACCAGCCATGCAGCCTTCGGAAATTTCCTTCTGCTCACTGAGACTCAGTTTCCTCAACTGTAACTTGGGACTTAATAAGCTCAGGCTGTTCTCCAAGGCTTCCTCCACCCTGACGCCCCACCCCAGCACCGAATCCCACCCAACCCGCATTCAAATCCCTCTGGCTGGAGGACTCAGCACCTGGGTGAGATATAACCCTACTCTCTTATTTAATCCACCTCTGAAACGAGCAAGTCTAGCTTGCCTCCTGTTGATGATAAAGAGGTTTTATATCAAAACAGAATAAGAAGAGTAATTAAACCTAGTGAACGTTCCCCAAGTATCAGTCACTGCTCTGGAGGCTCTCCATTTATTCATTCAGCAAAACTTTCTGGAACACGAGAGCCTCTTCCAGGCCCTGGGGCTGCAACGGGGTCAGCACACACACCCTCCCTGACCTCAAGGCTATTGAGAGCATTTATTGGCCCCCTTGCTCGCCAGAGGAAACCAGGCTGGAGAGGTCTGGGTAACTTGACCAGCTGGCACAGCCGGTAGGAGGCAGGGCCTGGCTGGAATCCATGTCTGTCTGACCTCAGAGCCCACGCCACAGAGCCCTCACCTGGAGCCGCCACACCGCTGGGGACTTGCGGGTTGTTTAGAGCCCGAGGGCTGGCAAGCCAGGGCCTCTGAGAATGGACTTCCCACGACCTGTTGTCTCACCAGACGGTTCTCAAGCTTGAGTGTGCCCGAGAATGTCTGAGGAGGAATCTCTTCACAAAACTGTGGGCCTGACATGTAAAACGGGTTTCCAGGGGGTCATACTGACGACATGTGACTTCAGCTCAGATTAGGATGACCAACTCAACCCAGGTTGCTCACTACTGTTCAGTTTTCAGACAGAAAGTCCCACATCCCAGAAACCCCCTCGGTCATACGTTGAACAGAGACATTAATTCCCACAGACTGGTTACTGCCCTGGGTTCTGTGCTCAGTGGTCTCGACTAGCCAGAGAGGGTACCCCTTCCTTACCCCCCTCCTGGGGAGGGGTATTGGTCTCCCTCTGGTGGTCTCCTGAGACCCACGCAGGTCAGTACTTGTGTGCCACCTGAGGCTGACAAGGCAAACGGCCGCCTGGCACCCAGCTCTGGGGGTGTTGACCTCTCCACGCCCTGCAGCCTGTAGCCCCCAGAGCAGGAGACACAGCTTTCTCTAAGAAGGCCTTCGGGCCCAAATCACGGCCCTGCTATCCAGTCAGTACGTTGGTGGCCAGAGTCTATTTTACCTCATCTCTCCAGGCTTCCGTTTGTGCAAGCAGGTCCTCCCACAACTTTGAGGGAGCACAAGGCAGGCTCCTGACACTTACTGGCCTCATGGAACCCTCGCGACAACCTAAGGAACAATTAGCCTGCAGACAAGGCAACCCTAGCAGACAAGCCTCCATCCATGTCCTCTTGACCCTCTGGGGTCCCAGCCTCAGGTACGGATGGTGCTGAGTGACAGTTTCTCACCCAAGCACTGCATCCATGTGCCACCCTCTTCCCCCTGCCCCCTCTGCCTCAGGGCTTCCTCAGGCACCCTAGAAGCTCGCTCAGGGAGCCGGAGATGTGCTCCACACAGCCCCTAAAGGCCCAGAAGCAGAGGCCCAAGCCGACTCACACCTTCTCTGGAATGCCCGCTTTAAGGGCTTTCCTTCCCTCCCTGTCTTGCTGCCCCATCTCTTCGCGGGGCTTCCTTGGACCACCCCTCAGAGGAACTACTGGATCCAAGTCCATGCCTCAGGGCTGCTTTTGAGGGAACCCAAACTGGGACAGAAATGTTAGGGAACTGGCCCGGGATCACACAGCTGAGAAGTGACGTGTGCCGCATTTGAACTCAGACCTCTGGCTTCAGATACTGAGTGCTCGGTTACTTTGCTGTCCTGTTCTAGGCTTGATTTAGGGAATATGCGTGTCCTTCCTCATCCTCAGGCAGCCTCTCCGCTGTCCTCCCTGCCCCTCCCCCACACTGAGTCCACAATGAAGAACACAAGACAATTGTTTTGCCACAGATCACAGGAGTTGGGTGAGGAACCCTGAGCTTTCAGCCACCCCAGCCTCCTCCCATTTCCTGCCGCCCCCCCACCCCCCACCCCGCCTGTGTGGGGCAACTCTGTGACCTCATCTTTGGCTGAAGCTGAACGTTCTAAATGACCATGTTTTTTGACCAAATAATGCAGGCCGCAGGTAGCCCGGTGATTCAGCTGTCCCTAGGCTGAACCTCATAGAAACATTCAGAGAGAGGATGAGGCCCAAGGGTTGAGAAGTGTCTGCTCTATTCGTTACGTGCAATTAAAACAAGCTGAAGCTTTCATAGTCTGTTTGGGAGGAGACTGCCCACAAATCCGCAGGGGAAATGTCCTGTGAGAGACACAGGTAAAGGCACACTTGCTGCGAGGGAAGAGGGGGAAATGCCCTAAATGTCCGTCAGACAGAATGGATGAATCATGACACTCATCCGTAGCGTACTTGACAGCAGTAGAAACGAACCTGAGAGCGCACACAGCACACATGAGTCTTGCACACGCAATGTCGAGCATAAGTTGTAGGAGCGTACGTAAAGAACGCCATTTATGCCGCATGAATAGCATGCAGAACAATTCCACATTGGTTTAGGGTTTCATCCTTTCATACTCCAAGTAGTAAGACGCGCATCAGCTGCGGTGATGAGCACGAGATTCTGGATTGCCACGGAGAGACGCCATGGGGAGGGGTAAAGGGGCTTGGAGGTTTGTCAGTGTTGTCTTCTTTCTTGGTCCAGTGATGAGCGCATGGATGGCACGGTGTGCACCTTATTCTTCCCTTTGTGTTTTTGTATGCCTTAAACAATTGTAACAGCTGGGAGGGAAATCAAGCATGTGACCGACGAACCCAGAGGAAGGATTACCTACCTTTCTTCCTGAACAGATCACCCCTCCAGGCCGTGGCCAAGCTGGCTCTCTTTGTCTGGCTCCCTGGGGAAGGTAGAAAGTCCAAGGTCCTGCCATCAGGGACCCAGGTCCAGCCCTGGCACCCACCTGTTCAGGTGCCAAGTGTACCTGAGTAGGGAGGTGTCCCCCGCTTTGGGCCCCCAGGAATCCCTCTCCCTATCCCCATGACAAGCAGGTCATCGGGAGCTCCAGTGAGGGAGTCAGGAGCTGGGCTTCGGGCAGATGGAGGATGGAACGAGGTTAAATGAGGACATGCAAGCCGACGTCCAGTGCAGGCCCTGATGAGCACCGTGTCCTCCCTACACGGTCCTTCCCCTGTGCTATCCCCGTGCTCCCCTGCCCACACTGGACTCTCTCTTGGTGGAGCACTCGCCTCATTGCCCCGGGAGCACGCAGCACCACTCTACGGGAAACAAATGCAGGTCCTTGCCTACATGGGGCCCGATGATGTGGCCTTCTGGAAAGAGAACAAGGCATCCATCAGAGGATCACAGGGGAGGCTCTGGCATAAGAGTGCTCTGCGTGAAGAACATCGGGGGAGAGTGGGTGCCCCCAGAGGGTGATGCTGAGGGCCAGAGGGTTTCAAGGTTTCAGAAAGCGTGCGTGTTTATACATCCTCGTGTACGCCTTCATGCGGATATACTTACGTATGTATATATGCATACGGGTATATATTGTGTATATATTCGTCTCTACACATAGTCTTGTGTATTCATATATAAACACATACTGTGAGTGTATCTGCGTACATACACGTATGGACTTACGTATATATTCACAGAGATGTGTATGTACGCATATATACTTGTGTGCGTATTTATGTGTTTTTTCACACAAACATCTAAAAGTAGAAGGTTCCACCACTCCGCCCGCTTCAGAAGGCCCCTTACCCCTGACCCAGAGGTTCCTGGACCCCACAGCTGGCCTTGACCCCACTCTTCCTCTAACCCCCACATCCAGTCCCTCGGCGAGCCCTGAGCCCTGCCTTCTAAATACACCCCAGATCCCAGCACTGCTGTCCAGCTCTGCTACCACTCTGTGGCCCGGGCCCTCCTGACCCCACCTTGCCCGTCCTCACTGACCCCCACACTGCAACCTGTTCAAACTCCAGTCTGCTCATCAGTGCTGAAAAGTCTCCAGCAGCTTCCAGCTCACTGGAGCCACAGGTCCCAGCCTCCCCATGGCTGCCTCTATGACCTCTCCCCCGGGTGCTAGCTGGCTCTGCCTGAGGGACAATGGGCAAGAAAGGTCACCTGCACATACAGACATGCACATCACACGTAGGCGTGCACACGCCCCCATCTCTGTCCTTGCGCCCTGCTCACGTTTATGATCACACGGCCAGACACTCATTCACATCTTTTATACGGTGCTGAGGTCAGAGCCCCACCCGCTGCCTGACGCAGAGCAGGCACTCAGCAAGAATAGGGGGAAGGGAAGCAGTAATAGGTCAGGAAACATTTGTTGAGTGAATGAACGAATGAAAACCAGAAAAACATCTCCCTGAGTTCCAAGTGATCACAGTGTGTCATCCTCAGAGAACTGATGCCCGACTTAGCCAGGGCTTCTGCTGGAATATTCAGGATAAATATTAGGATTAAGACAGGGGGCAGTACCTTCAGGGCCGGTGAGGCTCTTTCTCACTCCCCGTCGGGGCACTTACTGAGATGCTGAGATCCTGAGGGTAGACGTCAGGGAGGGAAGGTAGTCCCGGGAGCTACTGCAGACCCCCTCAGAGACAAAGTTCAACCTGGTGAAGTGCATTGGTGGTGTGTGGGCACGGGGCATATTAGTGTGTGTGAGCCGGACTCTGCCATGGTACTGAACAAGCCCCCGGCCATGGTGACCGAGCACGGAAATCGCTTACTGCTCACTGACAGTGCAAATGCATTCGGTGGAGGGCAGGGCTTCTTCTCCACGCACACACTCACTCTGGAACCCAGGCTCCATCCGCTGTGGGGCCTGCCGTGTTCGGCGCGTGGTTTCCAAGGCCCCCGCAGAACGGGAAGAAGAGAGGCAAAGCACTGGAGAGGTTTCTATCCCAGGCCTAGAACACTGCCCTTCTGCCTATGCCCTAATGGCCCCACCTAGACGCAGGGGGTTAGACCTCATTTCTCCTATGGGCCTAGGAGAGAACTGGGACGGTCTGGGGAACATAGAACATTGTCTGTCACATCGGGGAAGGGCCGGCCTCTGGGACACACAGATCCTGGGGTCTGTAGCCAGGTTTCCTGTCTGAGCCTTGCCTGGGACACAGCCTGAGGTCCCGTGACTGCCCGTCATCTGTGTGAAGTATCTGAAAGTCATGAAGGAAAGGAAACCTGGAGAAAGGGGCTGGAGTGTGTGTGTGTGGGCATCGGAGGGTTTTCGCAGTGGGGCAGGCCGCAAGAAAGACTGGAAACCAGAGAGGCAGCTGGTACCCGGTCCCCAGAAAGAGAAAGGGCCCTGTGGAGGAGCACCCCCTGCCCCCTTCTCCCCAGATGCGCTGCAGCTCTGGGACCCTGTGCACAGAAGGGTGCTGCTCTGTTTGGCCCTGGAGCACTTGCACCTCTGGTGGGGGAAGGGTCCTGAAACAGCATCCCGGCAGGGCAGCTCTGGTCTGACCCAGGGCAGGGACCAGGGCACCACCCTCAGGTGGCTTCAGGTGCAGGAGGAATGAGAAGGCTGGGCCCAAAGAATACAGAGCTCACCTGAGATGCCCTCCCGAGACTTCCAGAGCAACGGAGAGAGACTTTCAGAAGGAGAGTGCTGGGCCAAGCCGCGGCCATTGCCATGGCCTTGCCATATCCACAGGCTACTACTGACTCTGGTGTTACATGAAACAAAGAGCAGAGGGAAACTCTGGTCTCTGCACAAACCCCCCGGTGTTCACCTCAGTCCTCTGGCCCACGTGCACTGTGCCCGGGGCAGGCGGGATGGGGACAGGGGGGAATATGAGTCCCAGTCAGCTCCCCATGAATCCCCAGCACTGGGGCACCTGCCCCGCTTTGTATTCATGCAGGGGCAAGGCCAGTCCTGAGCCCCAGGCCACCTGCCTGGAGCCTGACCCTGCCTCTCTCCTGCCAGCCCCTAACGCTGGACCTGGACCCTGCTTCTCACAACAGTTGGATCCCACCACACTGCCTCCTCTGGCATCACTGCTAAGCCACCGTGTCTGTCCCTTCGCTGGTGGTCCCTAGCAGAGAATGTAGGGAAGGGACAGGGAGCCAGGCAGCTATGAGAAGCCCCTCATATCCCAGAAGGATCAGAATTTCCACACCAAAAGAGATGGCTCTGTGTACGGCAGAGGGAAGCTGAATGGCCCCGGGCAATGGGAAAGGAATTCATAATACAGATGACAGTGATAATTAGCACTGACACACTGATGACTGCCAAGGGGCTGAGTGGCGCCCTCTCCAAGGAGTGCCTTCCTCCTCCCCACCCCCTGCATCACAAACAGAGCCAGCCAGGCCTCTCCAGACCCATACCATCGGGCCAGGCACCAGGGCCAGCTGTCTTCCAAATGCTAAGGCAAGAGTTGAGCTGAATCATTATGCTTCTCAATCTTTGGAGGCTCAAGGATACCCTTAAGAATTTGACAAAGGCTGTGACTCCTTCCTGGTGGGAAAGCGTATATACGGCCCATCGCGAAGTCTGCTACAATTTCAACGAATTCCCCAGTCCTTAAAACCCACGTATGACCCTTTTAACGGTCAATGAATTTTAATTCATTCAGTCCCTCGGCGCTAATCTATTCCGTGTCCACTAACAAGCGCCCCGGTGGGTGTTCTCATCTACGATACTACTTAGCCAGGGTAGCAGAGAGAACCTTCTACAAGCAGCACATCTGGCTGAGCCTCGCCTCCTGGCACTGGGTTCTCAGTGCTGGCTGCATGGTGGAACCACCTGGAGAGCGGTTTAAAATTCTGATGCCAGGGGCGCCTGGGTGGCACAGCGGTTAAGCGTCTGCCTTCGGCTCAGGGCGTGATCCCGGCGTTATGGGATCGAGCCCCACATCAGGCTCCTCCGCTATGAGCCTGCTTCTTCCTCTCCCACTCCTCCTGCTTGTGTTCCCTCTCTCGCTGGCTGGCTCTATCTCTGTCAAATAAATAAATAAAATCTTAAAAAAAAATAAATAAAATAAAATAAATAAAATAAAATAAAATTCTGATGCCAAAGCCTCACCCAGATCAATTAGCTCAGAACCTCTGGAAATGGGACCCTAGGGACACCTGGGGGTGCAGCCCAGAGAGAGAACCACTGCCCTGGAAAACCTGAACATGTTTTTTAAAAGTTCCCTGGGGGGCTGGAATGCACACCCTAGAACAGTCAATTCATTCACACTCAGCGAACACCTCACGAGCGTCTACTGTGTCACGGGCAGTGTGCTGGGCGTGGGGGGCACAGCAGAGAATAAGAGATCAAAATCTTAGGCCTCGCAAAGACGATATTCTCGCAGAGGGGACGGGCAATAAGCAACCAACACATAAAAAGACTTGTAAACTGTGTCTCATGCCACAAGGCACATAAATTAGGAAGTGACAAGAATAATAGAGGAACCTTCTTGTAGGGGCCAGGGACACTGCCTGAGGGACACTGGAGCTGAAGCTTGAAGGCCAAGGGACTGAGGGAAGACCATTCCAGGTGGTGGGGACAGCCAGTGCAAAGGCCCTGCAGTGGGTCCGAGCTCAGAATAAGTAAACAGCCCGTGTGACCCCTCCTCAAGGTGAGGAAAGGGAAGGCTGTGACGTGGGACCAGGCTAAGAGAGAGGAGCCAGACCAGCCCAGGCCTTGGAGCTTTGACAAAGAATTTCAGATAAACTGTCATATTCTCCCTAGTCCTCCCAGTGGTCTCAGCATGGAGCAAGTGTCTCGGAAGGAATGACATCCTAAAGAAATACAGCTCAGAAGGGGCTCGGCGGGCACACCCAGGTCTCCTGACATGGCAAAGCAGAGGCCACAGGCCCTGCGGGAAGTGTCCCCAGGAAGGTGGTTCTTGCCACTCTCTGGCCTTCAGCCCCTTTTCTCCCCACCTCCAGCCCCAGCCACTGATGTAACTGGTGCGGGGAGAGCATTGTCCTTCCCACCCTCACCCCACCTCATAAACCCATCACCGTGGAAACCAGGCCAGCCAATCAGAACACTCCCCTTTGAAAGGCCACCCTATAAATTGAGCCTCCTCTCCCCAGACACACCAGACCTATCATTCATAGGCCTCCCAGGGCCCCCTCCCCCTGGATAAACCAGATCAGTTGCCCCCCACCTTCCTACAGGGTAGAAACGGGGAGTCTGCTGCCTGGAGTGTTCAGGGCCAAGCTCCAAGCCTCCTGGCCCCCAGCATAGAGCCCCAGCCACCCGAGGGGCCACACCATGACACAGGAGCGACTCAGGAGCCCCTGAAAGTTTTGGGAGGTAACCTGGAAAACCCATGGAACAGTGACAGCAGCTTGCTGAGCCTGCAACAGTCCAGCCTGGGGAAATGCAGGGAAAGTGTCACCAGCCTGGTGAGCAGCGGGTATGCGGGTGATGAGGAGAACAGTGAGGTCAGCCTGGTGGGCAGCACTCCAATCCCGAGGTTGCAGAGAAGGCTCCATACCCAGGCGGGCAGCGCCCCAGCCAGCCAGTTGTGCGCCATCTACTCACCCAGCCAGATCAGGAGCCGGTTGGCCAGCCAAGCCCGCAGGACCAAGCAGACTGGAGGGGAAAAGAGAGACCAGCCTGCCCAGCAGCGGCATCAGCAGCAGGGCCAGCAGCCTGACCAGCATGAGCTTCATCAGCCTGGGCAGCAGCGCCCTGAACTACCAGGTGAGTAGCGGTCTGCTCAGCTCCACCAGCAGCCTTCCTGCCAGCCAGGCCAGCAGCTGCCAGAGCATCCCGGTGGACGGCAATGTGCAAAGTGGAGTGAAGAGCAGCACCAGCCTTCAGGAGGACAAGTCCGGGGGCCAGGTCAAAGCTGGTGACCAGGTCACCAACGGGGAGCAGCCCGCCCAGATGTGCATGCCTTTATGAGCAGACTCTCCGGCCACCGGGTTCTTGAAAAATACCGACGTGACGACCCAGCAAGCCTAGACATCACCCAGAGTGGTTATTGTCAAAACAAATACCTTTAAAAAAGTATACACTGACTGTGTCAGAACCATGGATAGCTCCAATTGGAGCCCCAACCATCAGCAGCAGGGTCGCGTGTAGCGAGAACTATTGATCTCCACTGGCCATCGGCCATCAACAGTGAGCCCATCTTTACTGAGAACCACTGTTGAGAAGAGCAGCTGTAGGAAGAGCTGTCGGTGCTGGGTCCACCTCCACTGGCACACCATCGTGAGCCCCAGCGACGAGCCAGCCCGAACAGGATCCGTCAATGGCAAAACCAAGTGTATTGAGAACCGTCGTGGTGGGATCCCCAGTGCCAGAACCCATCAGTGGGGACAGCTGGGATCAGCAGCAAATGCCAACTCTATATAGAACAATCTGAAGCTAGAACCTCCTGTGGAGAAACCATGCTAAGGGATGAATGCCATCTACAACCAATGCCAATCAAGATAAGCTTGGAGAAGTGAGCACCAACCTCGGCTGGGACTGTCCTCATCGAGAGCCAGCTGAAGGAAGCACCATCCATGGGGAACCACAGCCCTGGGGCAGCTGCACCCCTACCAGGCTCTGTAAGGTGAGCTATGCACAAGAGCCATTAGCACCCAGAGAGGACGCACACGACAGCTGTGTTCAGGGAGCCCTGTTCCTGAAGAGCATCCTGCAAGTGAGCTTCTCCCTTTCATTTTGAGCACTGTTCCCAGGTAGCTTCAACCCAGAATCTTCCCAGGAGCAAACGTTCCCTGGTGCCCCATCTCTGTCTCTACATGCATCTCAGAGGAGGTAGAGATGAGAAAGGAGGCCGAAAACCGTCTCTGTTGAGATGGTTGGAACAGCGCTTCCTGTGGCAGGACAATGCCATGATCAATGCTTAATGGTGACAGAAACCAACCCAGCCAAGAACGGCCAGGATGAGACAGCTCTGCGCCATTTAGCGAACGTCTCCTATGTGGGTGGGAAGGCTGAGACCTCCATCTGCCCCTTCTCAGAAAAATAAAGCCCTTCCCAGGGGACTGACCACACAGACCCTGGGGAGGGAGTGTCCACTGAGGGACGGAGGTCAGAACAGTCATGAAGACATCCACTAGGTTCCAGAACGAAAGCGGAGGGGGCACCAAAGACAATAAAAGGTGTCTGGAGAGGCTGTGAGTGTGCATGTGTGTGTGTGTTCCCGCCGAGGTCCCAGTGACAAACACACCAAACAACTGTGCTGAGAGGAGGGCTTCAGCTGCCAACTCTGCCAGCGCTAAGCTGGTGATCTGGGGCAAAATGCTTAAGATTTCTGAGCTCAGTTTCCTCATCTGGAAAATGGGAACAATAACCTCTATTTCATACCTAGGTAGGACGGTTATGTGGATTACGTGAAAATGTATATTAATTACCTGGCAAGTAGTAGGTACTAAATGTTGGATTCCTCCCCTTTCCTCGCTTGTCTGTAAAATGGGCACAGTGGTTTCTGCCTTGCTTCACTCACAGCACACAAAGGATCATGACTGCTGACATAGACGATGTATTCTTGACCAAAAAAAAAAACAAAAAACAAACCACAAAAAACAAAAAACAATGGAGCCATAGCATCTGCTTGGAAATCAGGATGGATCAGCAGATGGTTGCTAGGTTTCAGGGGTGAGTGGTTCTGGGTTTGAGGGCACCACATGTCTGGACTGGTGGGGCCCTTCCTCTCAAGCATGAGCGCCTTCAAGTACATTCTCTCCCATTTTGTCCGGCAAAAATCACTCAGCAGGAGCAGAGAACCCATGACCCGGGCAGAACAGAGGAGCTCCTTGCCCCCAGCCCTGCCCAAGGGAGCCCCTGTCCGCAGGCAGGCCCTGGAGGGGAGCTTCTGGGGAGGATCTGGGGCTGCCTCACCTCCCTGCACCCCCATCGCTGCCTTGCCCTCCTGTCTCAGAGGAGGACAGAGGGCACACAGAGGCGGTTGTAGGCACAGCAACGCTGGATAACCACACACCAGAGCCCTCAGTCTGGAGGGCTCACCCCCTTCCCCTGACTACCCTCCCATGACCACCACCTCCTGCATCCCTTCTCAGCAAATGACATCATCCCACCCCATTGTTCAAGCGGGGACCCTTGTCACACTGGACCCCGCCCCTGCCTCAGCCCCATGTCCCATCAGTTCCTAACACCTGCCCTCCTCCCCTGCTGCCCCCCCAGTCCAGGCTGTCATCGTCCCCCCGCCCCAGACCAGTGGTTCCCAGCCCCAGCTGCACAGAACCACCTGGGGAACATTTACAAGACACAGATGCCCGGACATCAGCAGTGTTTAAAGTTCCTGGGGGGTGATCATGGCCCGCCTGGGCCGGGAAGTACTACTGCCCTTGCTCTGCTCCCTCTCAAAGGTGCTTTCAACCCCTGGGGTCTAAAACGGACACCTGCAGGGGCCAGAAAGCTACTACAAGGGAGTAGGTACGGGGCTCGTACACACTGGAGGACATGCATCCCATCTAAAGAGAAGCCAGAAATACAGAATTCTATGTAAGATCTCCTGATTTTTCCATGTGGGTCACAAATTCAAATTCTTTCCAAAAAGAGGGAGGAGTGGATGGAAATTTCTGAAGGCAGTCTCAGCACCACACACTCAAAGGCTTCTGTTTTTAAACAGAGAATGCAGTGGTCTTTCTGAAACAAAGATCCGCTTCTATTCCTTAACTGCTTAAAAACTTCTGAATCTTCCCACTGTCCAAAGGATTTGACGTGGCATTCAAGGCTCTTCAACAAACTGACCTAACTACATTTTCCTTCCCTGGACTCCTGCTACTTTCTCCAAAACCTCTATATATACCACCTCAAACCTGTCATAATTCACACACAGTAAAATTTACCTTTTTGTGTGTACAGTTCTATGATTTTTGACAAGCACGCACATAGATGGGTCAAGCATCTGCCACCACACCCTGAATACCAAATAGTTTCATCGCACCCCAAAAAGCCCCTCTTGCCCCTTTTGGTCAGTTCCTTCCACCCCAGCACCACGGACCAGTTTTCTCTCCATACGGTTTTCCAGAACATCACGCACATGGAACCACACAGTATGTAGGAGATTTACAAGCCTGGCCACCTTCGCGTGCCATTTATGACTCACCCACGTTGTCTGTTTAGTGCTGAGTAATGTTCCACGGTCCATCAGTTCTCCGGTTGAGAGGCATTTGGGTTGTTTCCCAATTGGGGAGGTTACAAAGCGAGTAGTAAACATTTACGTACAGGTGTTTGTATGAACAGAAGTTTATCATGTCATCTGGGTGAATGCCCACGGGTGGGACTGCCGGCTGGGACGTGTGTCTGGCTTCGTAAGAACCCGCCCAGTCACTTTCTGAAGGTGGCTTTACTTTACAGTCACCAGCACTTTGTCTTCGTCAGAGTTTGGGTTTTTCATTTCGCTCTCAAAGTCTCTGTTCATTATCTTCACAATAAGAGGTCATTTGTCTCAGTCTCCCATTATTAACTCCATTGTATACATGGGAAGGGAAACTGAGGCACACAGAGGCCAGCTCTGTGTGAGTGAGTGGTGGGGCTAGGATCTGGCCCCTGAGTCCATGATCTTAACCATTAACCTCTCTAGCCTGCCCTCCTGCTTCGGACACATAGGGCCCTGACACACCCAGGTGACAGACCACCCCCAGACACAGAGCCCCCAGCCAGCTACTTCTCGTCTCGAGCCCTTTAAGTGTGGCACCTCACTCTATATGTGTCTACCTCCCTGAGGACAGGTGTCACTTCCCCAACCCCCTTGCATCATCAATACCACTTGCCCGTCAGTGGCAACAATGGTTGTTGAATGAATGAATGAATGAGACAGTAAGTGAAGGATAAATAGAGGGCTTGTCCAAGGCCTGCACTCCAGTGGTTACATCCCACTGTCCAAAAACAGATGTGGCTCAGGAGCCCAAAATTAAATACAGTTTGGCGTGCACGCCTGAGCCCCGGGCACCGCTCCACCCTTCTCTCGCTGTCCGCCCAGCAGATCCGTCTCCACTCAGCTCTCTCCCACCCCAGCATGGGGGACGCGGCAAGCACTTGAAGCAAGAACCATTTTTCAAGCGGGTACGGTGATTTTTTCTTTCCTGTCCACTAGCTTGGCGTTCAGGGTGCAGCGGGGTTGGAATGATGGGTTGGCTGCAGGCATTGGCTCCTGAATTATTAACTGGGCTGGGGAGAGAGTTGCTTACAAATGCTGTCCATCCAGCTGCCCAGGCGGCCCACAGACTTCAAACAGGCCTAGAGCAGGGAGGCGGGAAGGGGAGGGACTCGGTTGGTGGGCCCCACACGCCGACCAGATCTAAAGCCTCTCTTCCCAAGCGCTCCCTTGGCCTCCAACCCCTGGCCCAGAAAAAGTTGATTTTTCTCGTTCTTCACACCATAGTGCCTGCTCTGTGGGGGTCAAGCACCTGACCTCTCCTCTTCTGTCCACTGCAAAACCGTGGGCGAAATGGATTGAGTCTAGTGATTAAGGTTCGCTCTGAGCCAGGAGCTTGGTGGGTAAGCCAGACTCTTGGTCTGTGGCTCATTGTGGGCAGGGAGCAGAGTAGGGTGTCTGAGGTAGGGTCCCTAGAAGCAGAGCCTGAGATGGGGGTTCTTGTAAGACTTATGGAAGGGGCGTTCCAAGGAGAAGGGGAGTAAGGGACACGGGATGGGGCTGGAGACTGGCCTCAGGCGGACCCCTTGGGGAGCTCTGGGGCATCTACTGCAGCTCCAAGTGGGTCTTCCCATCAATCAAAGGGAGGCAGGCCCTTTGCATGCCCACACCCTGAGCGAACATAACCTCCTGAGAGGAAACACTCCAGTCCATACAGGCAACTCTCCAGAGAAGGGAAAGCTGTGAGCCCCTAGGGGCCATGTGGAACAGGTAGTCCAAATGGTGGCTTCACAGAGTGATCAGGACCCCAGCTCCTCTGGATCTCCATTCCACCCTCCTTAGGAAGAGGTCCACATCCTTCATGGCCCAAGGTGGCTGCCCAAGCTCCACCAACACGCCTCCATCCAACACATCAAGGAGAGTGGGGGGGGGGGAGAAGAAAGGCTTGACCCTTCTTTTATAAGGAGACTCTCTAAAGGTCTCACACAACACAGCTACATGGAGCTATAAAGGAGGGGAGGAAATCCAGTCTTTATTCTAGGAAGCAACGTGTAGGAATAAAAACTTACTCCGTTACTAATAATGGAGGAAGGAACAGATACTAGCTAAATACTTCCCCCCAACCATTCTCCATTCAGAACGTTCTAACCTTCAAAAAAAAGTCTTTCACTTAAAATCTTTGCAGTAGTTGGCAAAAATGACCCGAATGCTTAGCAACTCCCCCCATGGAGAGGAGGAGTCTACTTCTCCATCCCCTGAATCTGGGCTGATCTCGTGATTTGCTCTGACCGACAGGAAGTGATGCCTTGCACTTCCGGATCTAGGCCTTAGGAGGCCTTGTGGCTTCTGTTCACACACTTCACACTTGGCAGCCATCCTGTGACTGAGCATGGGCCAAGGAGAGAGGTTATCATGAACCCGCCACCCCACGTGACCCACCAACTGACCACAGACACGTGAACGAGTCCACCTAAGATCAGCTGGGCCTGACGAAGACCAGAGGAGCCACCAACTGAGCCCCGCACAAACTGCTGCCCTCCAGGCTCCCGAGCTAAAGAAGACGTGGTTGCTTTAAGTGATTATGTTTGGGGATAGTTTGTTACACGGCCAAAGCTAACTGGTAATGCTCTGACGACCTTCCCTTCTCTCAGGATAAAGAACAAAATTACCACCACCACCACCACCACGGGTCTGCCCTTTGCTCACCATTCCAGCCTCATCACAAACCACGTTCCTCTCTGTGGGGCCTCCACTTCCACAGGCCCCTGTGATCCAGTACCTTTGCGTCATCAAGTCCCCTATCTAGAATATGCTTTGCCCCTTCACCTCGCTACTGCCTACTCTTCCTGCAGAACTCAGCTCATGTGTCACTTCCCTGCTCCCCCGACCTGATCCAATCTCCCCAGAACACACTCTCGGGCCACCATGTCCCTCTCCTTCACGGCACTTAGGGCTGGTCATCACTTGACACTTCCTTATGTGATTCCTGGATTAAAATCTGCCTCGCCCAGTGTTCAACTCCACAGGAGCAGGGACTGGGTCTGTTTTGCTCACAGTTGTGTCCCTGGAGCCTAGAACAATGCCTTTTCACAGTGGGTGTGTCGTTGTGTCGCCAGCCTCTAGAAGCCTGCCTTGCACACAGTAGGTGCTCAATACATACTTCAGAAGGAATGGGTTGAATCTGAGCATTGTGAAGGAAACTGGTCAAACCTGGATTGTAATGTTAGTTCTCAAAATATGAAAGATGACAAAATGGGAGCCAACAGAGGTTGAGAGTGGTGTGCACGCACGTGCGCACACAAACACACACACACTCATCAAGTTTGTCAAGGTCATAAATGTGACCGTTGACAGACCTCCCTCTTGGGCTCATCTGAGGTTTGCCTGGATGTCAGTTGTAGTCTGTGGAAGCTGATGAAAATCCTTCACTTACGTATCACGTTAACCCCAGCGTGGGCACAGGATGGCCTCATGCTAATCCTAGAATTCACAGTGGTTTCGAGGACAGACTCTGGATTCAGAATCTCTGTGCACACGTCTTGGCTGTGACGCACACTAGCTATATGCCAGGGTCCTCAGCTGTAAAATGGGGATGAAAGCAGTCCCTCTGAGGGTTGCTGCAAAGAGTACACTCACGCACACAGTAAGCCCACAATAAATGACGGTTATCATTGCACTGAGCCCGAGGGCCAGCATGACTTTCCTTGCAAGCAGCTCACCGCTCAGTCTGTGCTTCTGTCACTTGTCTTTCTGCCACCCCCCCACCNCCCCCCCACCACCGCAGCCCCAGCTCCTGGCTCAGGGCCTGGCACAAGGTGGGTGGTGATGAATGTTTGCTGAATGAAGACATGAGAAACTGAAGAGGAATGAATGAATGAACTCATTCAGCATCCACGAGCTAAGGCGTATGCTAGGCAGCGGGGAAGCAAGTCAGAATAAGGCACCACTTCGGCCTGCGCATTGCTCCACACTGGGACCAGAAATCTGAAGTGTCAGCCCACAGATTTCACTTAAAGACCCAAACTGCTGGCTACCTGAGAGCTGGCAGCCCTGGCCCCCATTCCCACCTGCCAGCAAGCAGCAGGAGCTGCCCTCCCCTGCTCTGAACCCATTGTTGGCTTGGCCCATAGGCCTTTGAGTTTACAGGCCTTGGCAAACAGTACAGAGAGTCAAACAGTGCAGCCGAGCAAGGGATGGAGACTGGGAAGCCAGGGGCCTCACTCAGCCTGCAGCCTGCTGCCCAGGGCTCTGTTCCCACAGAGGACCACACAGGTGACAGTGGGCAGGTCAGTCCCCTTCCCTGGCTTTAGTTTGCCCCGAAGGTACATGAAGGGTTTCTAGCAGATCAATGGATTTATGCATTTTTTTAAAAGTACTTGAAACCATTCCAGCACCCCCACCCCAAATCACAGTAGACACACACACACGGGTGTGAGCAGAGCTCGCTTGGGAGAAGTCTGGGCAGTGGGGCAGGGCTCGAGCCAATCAGACCCCCACGCCCCACATTTGTCCCCTTCATGGAGCTTCCGGCCACAGGAATCAGGGAAGAACAATAGAAAAGATGGTTCTGACATGTGGGATTCCGAAACCACATCTCATCTGTCCTCCGAGGCTCCAACCCACCAGCGCCAGGCCAGGCGAGTAACAGGCATGAGTGCGGCGGGAGCCGGATTTACTACTCAAGGCATCTTAGGCTGTACTCTCCCAACCAGACCCACTTGGTGTATATATCACACAAGGATTTTTTATATCCATCAAGAAATCTGTGCTCTCCCATTTGTCTTCAAATATGTGGCCCTTAGTCATCTGTCTTTGGTTTTTCTGTGTTTAATGGAGATGTGGATCTCAAGAAATAGTTTCCATTCTTCCTCGTTTTGTACAGGAAAACCAGCATTGTAATTTGCAGAGATAATGGCAGAAAGCGGCTGCCATCAACCTCAGGATAGGGAGGTGACAGAGTGGGGACTGTCCACAGGGCAGAGACCGCTCAGCACCAGCCACTGAAGGAAGGGGGTATGAAGGTGGCCATGTCTGCTATTTCTAGAAAATCAGAATCCCAGACTTTTTATGAGAAATCCCCTGATTTTTAAATATTGGTTATTTCTCATTTTTTCCCCAAACAAAATACTGCTCTGACAAAACATATTCACAGGTCTGGATTTACCCCCAGAGCCACCAGTTTGAGCCTTCTACTCTAAGTCTGGCCTAGGAAGCCAGTTCTCCTTGGGGACTGGCTGCCTTCCTACCCTGAGCTTAGCAAGATCAAGTTTGAGCTGACCACTCGGCGACGCGGCGGGGGGGGGGATGTCCTTCTTGGGAACCCCACACAAACTCCCTCCTACCGGCCACCGAGAACAGATATAATGTATGAACTGAGACAAGAACACAGCTTGAGACTGGACGGACCGTAGAAACAGGAAGAACAATTTTTTCAAAAATAGTGACAGGCAATCCGTTTGACCAGGCTGAGAAGGGTTTAAACCAACACCCTGAGGGTTTACACCAGAACACAGGAACCGCCAAATGCTCCGCACACCAGTGCCATGATCTTTCTAAAATAAATCAATCGAGTCTCCAGCCTCCTGCTTACACCTTCTCTGGTTCCCCATTGCCGTCAGAGTAAAGTCCAAATGCAAGTTCCTTAACTTGACCTTAATGCCTTAGAGGATCCAGCCTCTACTCTGGGCCCCTCCCCCATATGCCCCGTGCCTTTGCTGTCCCCACAAAAGGACTTTTCCTTCTCTCTCTACTGGGGCTTTCTATAAATTTTTTCTCTAACCTGGAACACTCTCCTCCTTCCCTTCTTTTTCTACCCAACTCTCTCCATAGGACTCAGTTCAGGTGTTGCCTCCACCAGAAGGCCTTCCCTGGTCACACCTCAGGCTGAATTTAGGTGTCCCTCCTGCACCCACTACCTTTTGCTTCACTCCATCTTTGTCCGAGTCACTGTGAACTGTAATCATCCACTTCCCGGACAGTTTCTCCCCCAGGGAGACAAAATCTCCCATGCTTAGTGCAGAGCAGGCACTCAGCAAATGTGTGAAAGAAGGAAGGAGGGAGATCGGAAATGAAATAGACCCCATCCTACAAACGCTTTGGGGTCTAGATGTCCCTGGGAACGGAGGCCTCAGTGGGTACTCAAAGTCCCCTCTATCACTTGAACCTCAAAGAATCAGAGTCGGTTCAAAGTTGGCAGGACTGCTACTCAGAGAGGGACAGAATTCTTCGGTGGTCACACAGCAACATGGGGGCAAAACTGCGATGAAAATTCAAATCAGAACTCTGCTGTGTTGTTGGCTTTTATTTACTTCCCCAGATGCCCCTTCCCCCCCTCTGCCAAGGGCTGGGGAAAGTCAAGGTGATGGAGTCAGCGGTGGGGGTGGGGAGGACAGACACAGAAGGTATTTTCTCTTCTAGGTCTTCACGGCATTAGCTCTGTGAATTATTCATCCGAAAATCTGCTTGAGGTAGTGTCTTAGTCTTAATTTTCAATTCCCCTAATGCCGGCCAATTCTGCGCTGAAAACCTCTCAATTATTAATGTTTCTAAAACAATATTTGTTTTCTCTGCATCTAGCAACAACCAAGGCCTCCTAGCGAGTGCTCCTGCCCCCGAAATTCCCACAGAGAGGACTGCCTTGCCGAGGAAGCATTTCAGAGGGGTCAGGGGCGTGTCCGCCCTGCAAAAGCCAGACTGGGGCCATTAAGCCCCTGCAGACACAGGTATGGGGAGCTCCCAGGACCAAAGCAACTATAAAAATAGCAAAAAACAAGCACTATGTACTGGCCTCTTCTGTGCCAAGGGTAAAGCTAAACACTTTACTTTTACTTATTTAACCCTTGGTTTGCTTTTGAAATTCAAATAACGCCTTTAAATTGAAAACAAGTCTTAAAGCGGCATTTCGAGTCAAACTCCTTCTGTTCTAAAAATCCTAAGGAGTGTTCCTAGGTAAGGCGAAAGTATTTCTAGATTAACAAGACTTGATCTGACTTGGACTTGATTCTTGGGAAGAACGGAGGGGACGAAAATGGTTATTTACGGAAAACAGTACCTGCATAGGTACTCAGACGCACGCACTCGCGACAGAAGATTCTTAAGGACGTGCTGACATCTCAGAAGGAGTTCTCAGAGAGCGTACCTCTATTTTCTACAATCTCATGCCCTATGACAAGGAGGCCGTCCGCAGGCATACTGAGTGTGAGCGCAGGGAGGGTGGGGTCGCTTCTGTGAAGAAGTTGGGGGGCCTCAGTGCAAAAGTTAGCTGAACTTGGCTCACTCGTCTCTAGGGTGACAGCCTCCTCCTCTCTATCAACATCCCTCATTTGCCACAACTCCATATTTCCTTTCCCAAGTTTCTGCCCTTGGAGAAAAGCTCGCGCCGTCTTTCGCTCAAGAGGTGACACCAGGGTCCCCAGGATGACCAAGATCTTGGCATACACGTGCACGTTCGCCAGAAAGCTTCTTTACTCCACAGCTTCACTCAGGTTCTGGAATTCCAAGTTCAACGTGTAAATCCATTAACTTCATGTCATCGTCTAAAACCTTCCCTTGGTTTGGAGCTTCCAATACCAGGGCTGAAGTGTCTGCCGCAGCTTCAGCCCTCAGCCTAACCATGTCTTCACTGCCTGCACGGTTTCGTACGTTGGACACGCTGGTGGGGTTCATGCCCATGGCCAAGTCTCTGCCACAGTCGGACCCGTGGAGACCTTGGGAGCGCACCGGCAACATGGTGGCTGATTCACCAGGCTGAGGCGACGGGTGGAGGGAAGGAGGAAGGGGTAGCCAGCTTAGGTGTCACAGAATGACAGCAAGCAGAAAAGTCAGTGGTGAGGGCCACCAACCCAGGAAGATCACAACCCACTTACATAACTTACAGCAACTCCCCGCCGTAAGACTCATCAGCCCATTTCACAGATGAGGAAATGCTCAGAGAGGCCCAATCTTTGCCCGTGGCTCCTCAGCTCATCACTCAGGAGAACAGGATTTGGACCCAAATCTATGTGACTTCATAGCTAGTCCATTCTCCCCCTTGACACTATGGTGCCCCCTGGGATTTTCGTTGCATACAAGGAAGAACTTTCTGGAAGTAAATGATGTTACTCTCAAAGAGCGCTTGGAACAAGCCATGGCTGGAAGGGAGATATGAATGGGAGGAAATTCTGAACTGAGGGCATCTCTAGAGTCCCTTTGAGGGACTGGCCTCCTCGATTGTAACACAGCCTGCGCCGTCCCGGGTCTTGTTGGTGGCAGGTGAGGAGGAGTGGGTAAGAGATAATCTCTGCAAACAGTGACAAAGGAAATCAGACTCAATGACGGACAAAGGGCACAGAGCCTGGTAGAATAGAGGCTTCAGGGTCAAACCAGCCCCGGAGGGCGTCCCTCACTGAGCCACCTCTGCGCCAGGCCTTTACCCTCTCTGTGCCTCACTTCCCCACATCTGTGAAATGGGGTAACATCAGTCCCTCCCTCAAAGGCTCATGTGCAACACGTCTGAGATGATGCCCATTTGGAGCCTGGCAGAGATCGAGACACCGACAAACGCCAGCCTCCCTCTCCCTTCCCCTCCGCCGAGCAAGAGTATGACATTTTCAAAAAGATGTGCTAAGAGCAGGGGGGAAAGACAGAGAGGAAGTAAATATGTTGAGAAAATATGTTGCGAGGGAAAAAATCCATCCCAAGAGCTGGGTTAGGAGGAGAGGTGAAAAAGGAGTAGCTTACTGAGGTCAGAGGGGTCTCTCACAGGCGGGGGCAGCATGGGATCCAGGTGAGCCGGTCAGGGAGCACAGCCCACACGGCCGCCAGGGCCAGGGCGGTTCCCTCGGCGCCTGATTCTCGCACTCGGAGGTCTCATTGCCCTGTCCCTTCCTGCAGCTGCTTCCCTCTCCTCCCTCTGCGGACTGGCTTTCTGGCTTGTCTGCAGGGAGACAGCCGCCTCTTAGCTCCCCGGTTTGAAGGCCTTCTTCAAGTGCTCGGCAGCCTCACCAGCATCTTTGAGTCTCACTTCCACATTCTGATTGGTCCAGCTTACTGTCAGGTATACATCCTGGGCCAATCAGATGGAAGGTGGTGGGTCGTTGGGTAAAAAGATTGCAGCTGGGGCCTACGTCCTCACAGAGACACAATTTAAAACCACACCAGGGGCACCTGGGTGGTTCAGGCGGTTAGGCTGATTTCAGCTGAGGTCATGAATTCAGGGTTGTGAGATGGAGCCCCGCATGAAGCCTGCCTGAGAATCTCTCTCTCTCTCTCTTCCCTCTCCCTCTTTCCCTCCCTTCTCTCTCTCTCTCTCTCTCTAAAAAAAATAAATAAAAAAATAAAACCACACCAAGAATCCCACACCCCCAACAGAACAGCTAAAATTAGAGGCCCAATAATACCAGACGGTGGCAAGGCTGTGCAGCAATGGGAGCTTTCATACTCTGCTGTTGGGAGCGTGAAATGGTACAACCATTTGAGAAACAGGCATATCTTCCAGAACTAAATGGATCCCTGCCCCTTGACCTAGCAATTCCCCTGCTGGGTATACATCCAAGACAAATGATTGCTTGTGTTTGCCTAACGGAATACGTGAAATGTTCATAGACACACCAAACCACAAACAACCCAAATTTCCACCAACAGTAAGACGGGTAAATTGTGGTATATTCATGCAATGGATTATTGCAAAGCAGTGAAAGAAGAACGAACTACCTCCACCCACAACGTAGATGGATCTCACAGGTAGAACATTTAGTGAAGGAAGCCATACCCCGAAGAGCACACACTATGTGGTTCCATTTAACAGAAAATGTATCAGTGGTGATGGGGACTAGAATATGGGTTATCTTGGGGGAGTATCAGCTGGGAGAGGGCACAAGGGAGCCCTTTGGGATAGTATAAATGTTCTCTATCTTCCTCCTTGGTGGTTACATTAAAAAAAAAAAAAGCATCGAGCTGATGACTACTTAAGTTTGTGCCGTTTACTATATCTAAGTGATTCTTCAGTGAGAAAAGAGAGAAAAGCTTACAGCCCTAATATATGGAACATAGAATCAACTACATAGCCACACAATCACCTTTGTCTGGAATGGATGGAATAAACAGACACATATCTGTGTATTTATTTTATATATCTTATATGTAATATACACATCATATATGTATTTTAGTTACATATATGCATACAAGGAGATGTGAAGAGAGAGAGAGAACAAACCTGAATTGTATTTTTGGAATGTATTCAGTCTAGGAAGAGCAGATTGGAGGAAGACCAGAACGGAGGCAGAGAGGCCTGTGAAGAGGCTGGTCTGGCTGTCCAAGCAGGGGATAGTGGTGGCTGGCCACTGGAATGGACGCAGAGAAAGAGATCTGAGGGCAGCCAACGGACTGACGATGGATTGGATGATGAGAAGGTGAAGGAAAAGCTATATCAGGGAGACCCCCATGTTTCTGGCTTGGGAAACTAGGTAGGTGATGATGCCAATCCCCAGATCAGGAAGGCCGGAGGGCAGATGTGGCAGAGGCAGGGAGGGTGGCAGACTCGGTCTCAGACAGGCCAAGTATGAATTGCCAGGGGAGCACCCAATGGAGCGGTCGGAAATCCTGGCGGCCCACTGTGCTAGACGGCAGCCCCTGGAAACAGATTGGTAGGCGGGGCGCAGTGAGAGGGATGGGGGGACGCCCCAGAAGGAAGTGCGGAAGGCAGGGTTTGGTGGGGGGCCAAGCTGGCCTGTAGTGTGTTCACAAGTGAGGCTGCTGCCTGTCCCACGCTGAGCTCTGGAGCCAGAGCTCAGAGTTGCCCTGAATTGAGACAAAGGGACCAGACCTTCGCACCCCCAACCAGCCAATTATTGGCCCTGGCTGCCTCTGGGAGAGGCGTCTGCTTGGGTGAGGCCCAGGGCCGTGCCTCGTGAGCCGCCGTATCGTCCCAGCAGCTGAGGGCATCAGCCCTGAAGAGTGGTCTAGGTGAAGTCCCTGCCCCCTATCCAATGTGTGTCCAGTTGTGGCTCCAAGGAAGGCTGCAGACTGTGACCGTGACTGTCACACACCCTGGCTCTTATCCCCTCACCTGCGTCCCACAGGCCCCGACCCCCTGGCATGGCCCCTGCATCACAGCCCTGCCCGCCGTGCCCATGGAGCAGCTCCTTCTCATCTATTTTTTATAAATAGAGCTGGATTTTCCTCTGAACCAAATACTCAAAACAATTAGAGCTGCTTGCCCCCACCATTCTTGTTTGATGGCCAATCTCAGGGCTATTGGAGGCCATCTTCTCACCATCAGGGCCACAGAAGTGCACTTTGGGGCTTCCGGGGTCAGGGGCTGTCTCCCAAGCGCTGGACAAGTTCACTCCCGTGAGGCTCTCTCACCCTTCCTATTGGATTCGTTAGCAAACCCTATTGGCTCTACCTCCAAAGTCCATCAAGGATGCCATTTCCCACAGCCTCCTCTCCCACCCTGGTCCAAGCCGCCAGCGTCTGTCAGCTGACTCACTGCAGCTGCCCCTCTGGTCTCCATGCTTCCAGCCAACTCCAGCCTCTCTACGATGTCTTCTCGCACAGCAGCCACACTGCGGCGTTAAAGCCCTCTGCTACGTACCCCCTCTGCTCGAACACCTGCTTTGCCCTCCACCTCTCCGATAAAAAATCCATATGGTGGCCTTTCCAAGCTCATTCCTACTTCCCTCCTGCTTGCTCCCTGCCCTCTGTCACTTTCCCCTCCCCAGGCACACTCCTGCCTCAGGGCCTTTTCACTTGCTGGTCCCCCACCCTGGGATACTTTTTATACCCTTACTTCCTTCAGGTTTCCACACAAATATAACCTTCTCAAGGAGGGCTTCCCTGACCACTCTATTTTTTTTTAATATTTTATTTTTAAGTAACCTCTACCCTAAATATGGGGCTTGAACTCACAAGAGGCCCACACTCCACGGACTGAGCCAGCCAGGCACCCCAGTGACCACTCTGTTTTAAACTACAGCCTCTCACCATTTCTCCCATCCCTTAGCCCTGGTTCAATTTTCCCTCTTCATGAAGCAACATCCATTTTTGTGTTTCCCGCTAACTCCACAGGGGCAGAGATTTGGGGGTTTTGTTCAGAGACTAGGATGCTACCCTGTGCTTATAAGCAGGAGAGCTCAATATGTGTTGACTCCATGACTTAAGAAACAAATAACAGGGGTGCCCGGGTGGCTCAGTCGTTAAGCATCTGCCTTTGGCTCAGGGCGTGATCCCGGCATTCTGGGATCGAGCCCCACATCAGGCTCCTATGCTGGGAGCCTGCCTCTTCCTCTCCCACTCCCCCTGCTTGCGTGCCCTCTCTCACTGGCTGTCTCTCTCCATCAATGGATAAAAAAATCTTTAATAAAAAAAAAAAAAGAAACGAATAACAGGTTATGCTCAGCCCTTGTCTTAGTCTAGGGCTCAGGCTGCCATAACAAAATACCATAGACCAGCTGGCCTCAAAGCAGAAATGTTCTTTCTCACCATTCTGGAGGCTGCAAGCCTGAGATCGGGGCTCCAGCATGACCAGTTTTGGTGGGAGCCCTCTCCGTGGCCTTCAGACGTGGCCTTTCCTTGGTGCATGCTCACAGTGCTCTTGTAAGGCCACCAATGCCATTCGATTAAAGATCCCATGCTTACGACCTCATTTTACACCTTCCAGAAGTCCTATCTCCAAATACAGTCATGTTGGGTTTAGAGCCATGCGTTTGTAGGCAGTGGGATCCAAGTCAGTCCCCAGCAGCTCTAATTTCTCTTCTCCTAGTATCAGCCCTCACAGGTGGGTATTATCCTCATTTTACAGATGATAAAACTAAGTCTCCAAGGAACCACATGCCCGAGCCAAGGGCACCAGGCTCAGAAGTAACAGAAGGGTTTAGACCAGCACTGGTTTCCCTCCGCCCCACTGCATCCCCTCATACCTGCTGTTCCCTCTGCTGGGAATGCTCTTCCCATGGCCAGCTCCTTCTCCAGCCCAATGGTCACCTCCTCAAAGAGGCCCTGACTATATGTAGCAGCCACCTCCTGCTTCTGACTGTCACTTTGGTCCCTTCATTTCCTTCACAAGCCATGGGACATTCTGATGTTACCTCCTGCCTACCTGTCCAGCTGTAGACAAGATGATGGAGACTCAGGAAGGGTGCTGTTTGGAAGGCAAGGGAGTCACTGGAGACAACCTCAGGCTCATGGCCACACGGACCTCTCAAGAAATGCTCACAAACGCACAGAAAATCAATTTGCCAAATGATCAATTTACTAGGTAATTCACTCATTCAATCTTTGTTTCTGTTCTATTTACGAAGTTTTAGCAGTTTGTGTCACCAAACCGTTTTGGCAGCCTTTGAGGATTTTTCGAAGTCCTACTGTAGCCAGAAAGAGCGCCTGTCCCTGCACTGGCCCCAAGCGCCTCTGCCCTTAAGTCAGCTGAGCATGGATGGGTTCCCGAGGCTGCCGTGGACAGGGCATCAGAAGGAGCAGATCTGCCGACCAACACTCAGGCAGCTGGACTCATCACAAGCACATGATCCCCCAGCCAAAGGGCCATGCCAGGCAGGATGGTTTAAAAGGCCACATGGACCAGGACTTGAACCAGGGTAAGGCAACTGAGGCATTTGCCTCCGGTATAATATTTAGGGGCCTCAAAGAAACTCAAAAATCACAGTGAACATTTTTTAAAAAGATATATTTATTTATATAAATATAGAGAGAGCGCACAAGCAGGGGGAGAGAGGGGGAGAGGGAGACAAGTAGACCCCCCCCCCGAGCAGGGAGCCCAAAGCTGGCTTGATCCCAGGACTCTGAGATCATGACCTGAGCCGAAATCAAGAGTCGGACGCTTAACTGACTGAGACACCCAGGTGACCCCTCCATAAACATTTTAATGCAATATTTCCAAAAATCAAAATTGATGCAAAAATTACATGAGGCACAAAATGAAAACATTTTCAATAAAGATAAGGCCAGTCGCAGTGCTGTGGCAGGCCATGCGAGAGCATAAGACAAAAGGAAAATTCAATAACACCAGGCCTATCTTCATTTAAAATGTTCGAATTTTGTTCATCCTGGATATTTTTTTGCAGTAACTTTGATTTTTAAAAATACGCATTGAAATATTATCTATCGACACATGCTTCCAGGAAGATGAAGCAGGTGTTCCTTTCTCTATTCTTCCTACTTAGCTCTACTGAAAAGCCCTGGCCTATATACATAAAACAATCATGAGACTCGGAAAGGTGGACAGAAGGAGGCAGAATGGCTAGGGACACTGGTACCCAAGGCATGACATGACAGCGAGTTCCCTGGGTCTTCTTTTTGCCTCATATATCCCGGACTTAGGGCTGAAGAAGACAACAACCCACAAACACCATCAGTCACGGACGAAAAAGTCCCAACAGAAGCTGCTTCTTTCTAGCCAAAGGAATGTGAAGGGGCAGCCCAACAAGGCAGAAAATGTGTGGACAATAACCACTCTAGGACAGTCAAGCACCACAGAAAGTGCTAGGCCTTCCCCCCACCCTATGCCAGCAAGGCGTAGTGGAGAACCTAGACTACCACAATCAACAGGCTGGAACAAGACATCCAAACTCTCCCAGGGTCCAATAGGGAACCTTACCCCACAGGGTGGTGAAGAGCTCCCCATCATGTCAGTATAATGGAGACCATGTGGAGAACCTGAAGTTCAATCAGACAGTAATTAGACACCTCTCACTGGCCCCCGAGTCAGAAATTTCAATACTGTCCTATGATAATGATGACATCATGACCATGGTGTCATGAAGACCAAGTGGGCACCAAAAATAAGGCACTCCTAACCTTCCCATCCATGGAGGCCTAGTGAGGAGGTGGACTCCCAACTCTGCCCAGAAGTAATAAGGAGCCTCTCACCTGGGTGTCAACAGAGGTCGAATGGGTAACCTGGACTTCTAGCGCCCACCTGGCAGTGATGAGGTTAGGACCCTCTCATTCCCTGCGGAGAAAAGTCAGAGGAAGCCAGCTAAAACGGAAGGTTTAAATAAGATTCAGATTCTCAGAACATAATGCAAAAATGTCCAGGTTTCAATCAAAAATCACTTGCCGAGTGCCTGGCTGGCTCAGGTCAGTAGGGCATGTAACCCTTGATCTTAGGATTGTGAGTTCAAGCCCCACATTAGGCATAGAGCCTACTTCAAAAAAAAAAAAAATCACTTATCACACCAAGAAAGATCTCAATTTGAATGAAAAAAAGACAGTCAATAGATGCCAACACTGATATGACAGACATGTTATGATTATCTGACAAAGATTTAGGAGCAGCAATCATAAAAATGCTTCCAAGAGCAATTTTTAAAAATCACTTAAAACAAATGAGTAAATAGAAAGCCTTGGCAAAGAACTAACGTCTTAGAGAAGATACAGAACATATAAAGGAGAACCAATTGGAAATTCTAGAACTGAAAAATACTATAAATGAAAGAACCCAATCAGGGTGCCTGGGTGACTTAGTCGGTTAAGCGTCTGCTTTCAGCTCAGGTCATGATCTCAGGATCCTGGGATCAAGTCCCACATCGGGCTCCCTGCTCACCCGGGAGTCTGCTTCTCCCTCTCCCTCTCCCTGCTCGTTCTCTCTCTCTCTCTCACTTGCTCTCTCTCAAATAAATAAATAAAATCTTTAAAGAAGAAGGAGGAGGAAGAAGGGAGGAGAAGAAAGAACCTAGCGGATGGGCTCAACTGCAGAAAGGAGGAAACTGAGGAAGGAATCAGTGAACTTGAAGACAGAGCAATAGATATTGCTGACAGAGAGAAAACAGACTTTATAAACTTGAATAGGGGCTCCTGGCTGGCTCAGTCAGTGGAACATGGGACTCTTGATCTCAGGGTCATGAGTTCGAGCCTTGCATTGGGTGTAGAGATTACTTACATAAAATAAAATAAAAATCTTTTTAAAAAATAAGTAAAGGGGCGCCTGGGTGGCACAGCGGTTAAGCGTCTGCCTTCGGCTCAGGGCGTGATCCCGGCGTTATGGGATCGAGCCCCGCATCAGGCTCCTCTGCTATGAGCCTGCTTCTTCCTCTCCCACTCCCCCTGCTTGTGTTCCCTCTCTCGCTGGCTGTCTCTATCTCTGTCAAACGAATAAAATCTTTAAAAAATAAAATAAAATAAAATAAAATAAAAATAAAAAATAAAAAATAAGTAAAATAAAGTAAAATTGAACAGAGCCCCAAGAACCTCTGGGACTGTAACAAAGATCTAACACTGGAGTCCCAGAAAAGGAAAAAGAGGGTGGAGCTGAAAAGGACATGGAGATGTGAAACTTAACAAATTTGGCAAAGGTTATAAACCCACAGAGGCAAAAAAAACCTCAGCAAATAGGATAAAATCAAAGAAATCCATATCAAACTTATCATATTCAACTTCTGAAAACTAAAGAAAAAGAAAAAAATTAGAAGTCAGTGAGAAAAACAGTACTTCACCTATAGGGGGGAAACGATTTGAAAGACCATGGATTTCTCATAAGAAGTCACAAAGGCTAGAAGAAAGTAGCACAATTTTCAAGTGCTGTAAGAAAAGAACTGTCAACCCAAAATTCTACATTCAGCAAAAATATCCTTCAGGAATGAGGAGAAATCAAGACATTCTCAGATAAAGGAAAACTGGAAGAATTTGTCACCATCTGGCCTACTTTAAAAGAACAATGAAAGAAAAGTCTCTAAACAGAAAGGAAATGATTAAAGAAGGAACCCTAGAACATGAAGGAGTAAGAAAGAACAATAAAGAGTAAATAAAAGAGATATGGGTAAATGCAGTATGTTTTCATGTCCCCTTGAGTTTTCTAAATTATGTTTGATAGTTGATTCAAAAATTATAATGCTATCTGATGTGTTTCTAAATGTATATAGAAGAAATATTTAAAATCACATTGTAAAGGGATGTAAAGAGAGGAAAGGCTTCTACACTTCACTTAAACTGATGAAATACCGGCACCAGTAGACTGTTAAAAATCATGTGTATATATAATGTATATCCAGGAAAACAACTAAAAAGGGGCATACAAAAATATACACTCAAAAACACTATAAATTAATCAAAATGGAATTCTAAAAATTATCCAAGGAACCCGCAGGAAGACAAGAAAAAGAAAACAGAGAAATTGAAAACAGAACAAACATAAAACAAAAAAATAAAAAGGCAAACGTAACCTCTAACATAACAGTAATTATATTAAACATAAGTAGTCTAAATACATCAATTAAAAGACAGAGATTGGCAGAATGGCCTAACTATATCCTCATTACAAGAAGCACCATTCAAATGTAACAATATATGTAGATTGAAAGTAAAAGGATGGAGGGGCACCTGGGTGGTGCAGTTGGTTAAGCATCCAACTCTTGGTTTCAGGTTGTGGTCTCAGGGTCATGATGTTTGAGCCCCACTTCTTGCTCTGTGCTCATCAGGGATTCTGCTTGAATTTCTCTCTCCCTCTCCCTCTGCCTACCCCCTCTCTCTCTCTCTCAAATAAATAAATAAATAAATTTTTAAGTAAAAGGATGGAGAGATATGTATCCTGAAAACCTAACCAAAAAAGCAAGCTATATTAATGTCAGATAAAGTAGACTCCAGAGCAAAAATAATTATCACAGACAGAAAGGAACACCATATAAAGATAAAAGAATCCATCTACCAAGAAGACACAGAAATCCTAAATTTGTGTACAGCAAACAATAGAGCTACAAAATATGTTCAGCAAAAATAGATAGAACTGAAAAGAGAAACAGACAACTACACAATCACAGTTGGAGACATCAACACCTGCTCTTAACTGGTAAGAAAATCAGTAAAGATATAGAACTCAACAACACCACCAACCAGCAGGATTTAGTTGACATTTATGGAACACTCCACCCAATAACAGCATAATACATACTCTTTTCAAGGGCTCACAAAACATATGCCCAAACAGACCATCTCGTAGAATAGTAAACAAACCTCAATAAATTTAAAAGAATTCAAATCATATAGAGTGTGTTCTCTCACTGTAGTAGAATCTAACTAGAAATGAATAACAGAAAGAGAACAGTAAAACCTCCAAACATTTGGAAATGAAACAATACACTTTTAAATAATTTATGAGTCAAAGGGGAAGTCTCAAGGGAAATTAAAAATACATTGAAATGAATGAAAATGAACATACAACATAACAAAATTTGTGGACACAGATAAAGAAATGTTGACAGAGAAGCTATAGCTTACATAAATGCTTACCTGTGAAAAGAGTAAAACTCTCAAATAATAATCTCAGCTACCATCTCAAGAACCGAGAAAAAAAATAGTAAGTCTCCAAGAAAGCAGAAGATAGATAAAAACAAAAAATCAGCAAAACTAAAAATAGGAAAACAGTAGAGAAAATCAATGAAACATAAATCTGGTTCTTTGAAAAAAATCAACAAAATTGACAAATTTCTAGGAAGACTGACAAAAACAAAAAGAGAGAAGACACAAATCGCCGATATCAGGAATGAAGCAGAGATATTACTACAGACCCTACAGGTAGCCAAAGGACAATAATAAAGGAATACTACAAACGCACGCACAGTCTACACACACACATCTGTTAACTTAAATGAAATGAACCAGCTCCTTGAAAAGCACAAATGACCACAACTCACCGAGTGTGGAATCAGTATTTGGATAGCCCTGTAACTATCAAGAAAAGTGAATCTGTAATTTGAAAAATCCCAAAGGAAGTCTCTAGGCCCAGAGGGTTTCACTGGAGAATTCTATCAAATATTTAAAGAAAAATAACAATTCTACACAATCTCTTCCAGAAAATAGAAGAGGATGACACTTCCGGTTCACTTTATGAAGCTACTATTTCACTGACACCAATATCAGATGAAGACAGTACAACAAAAAGAAAGCTAACAGATTCAGAGCC